>NC_041404.2:138888631-139218631 GCF_900747795.2 Erpetoichthys calabaricus | reverse complement strand
TTATTTTTAAAATTTTAATCCATCTTGGGATTTTGATTTATCATTACACCAGCCTTGTAAATGCAGTATTCAGTTTGTTTTCTTACACCCAAAGCCATTCTCAAATGCACACAAGCATAGCTTATTTTTTGTAGTTTTTCTTTTGTTTTTTTGTGAAAATGCTAGGGTTGTGTGTTCTCATAGGTTTGTTGTGTTTTGCTTATAATTATCCATCCTTCCATTTTCTTATCCACTTCTCCTCTAAGACAGGAACTAACCCCAGCCAGGGTGTCGGTGCTTCACAGGGTGCACACTATACTCTCGCACATTAGGTTTTAGTGTAGAGCAGCCATTCCTGTAACACACGTCTACCCAGGGGAAAATCCAGGTAGACAGTGGGAGGAATGTTTAAAGTCCCAGAGTGTTAGGTCAAGTTTAATCGTTGTACTAGCATGCTGCTTGCAAAAGAAAGAAGAAAGGTTTTTAGTTTTCAATTCTTATTCACACAACATAGTACACCAGATAAAGCCATAATGAGGAGTGGGAGCATGTAAGATTGCAGAGAAGCCATTTGATAGATAGATAATGCTGAAATGAAGTTCTGTGCCTAGCCATCCATTCATTATGGACAGGAGACCTGAAGAATGCAGATTCCACACAGTGACCTGAGCTGACAGTGAAACATTGATTCCTGTATGTTTGTTTCACCATAAAAAACAGTCAAATTCTCATCACTCCTTCAAGGGTCTGAATACACAAGAAGTCACAACCAGCCTCTCAGTATACAAATGACACATATTGTGCTGTATTAACTTGAAAACTGTGTGAAATCTTTTCAGCATAATTAGTGTTTGAAATGCTGGTTCAATTTTAATTTCTAGTATATCCTGGTAAAATATTGAAGTTGGAAAATATTTCCTGTCAGTAAAAAAAATGTCGCACTGCACACACCATCCCAGGTGTTAGAATAATTCACAGAAAACAGTCCATTGTCACAGAGGAATGCTTTAACATTGCATTTAGTTTTGTAGCCAGCAGCCGGTTACTGTGCCTCAAAAGTCTTTAATGGTTTCTTCCTTAAGTTTTTCCCATGTTCTTCAGTGAATATTTTTTGTTTGTGTATTTTTAAATTGCTCAAACAAAGGCTGATTTAAATGGTGGCCATCTTTCTCCCACCACCTTTCAGACTATGCCATTGACTTGTCTTATTTTGACATCACATTATGTCCACTTCTAAGTGTTTTCTAGTTTCTGACCTTTTTATTTGTTCCTTGTTTACTGAACAACAGCATAGTATAGTTTACACTACTCCGTAGTAGAGAAAATTATTTTATTAATTTTAAGGAACTGTGGCATCCTACACTTACTCTTGTGTGACAGGTACTAGAAGGAGGTCATCCAGCTTTATCTGTCCATGAGACCCTCTGGTACGAAGTCTGGAAACAACAAGGAATGATTTAAGCACATTTACATTAAGTAGAATGCCTAGTGAGGGCTGGGTGGTCTTTTGGCCTTGGAGTCCCTGCAGATATTTTTCTCTCCAGCTTAACTGAAGTGTTTGTTTTTTCAGTCCTCCCAGTCATCTGATCTTTTCATATTCATCTGTAGAGACCTACACTAACATATTGTATATAAGGATGGTACTTTTTCTTATGTCTATGTTATAGAAGCTCGTATGAATTTATTTGGTTGCTTATTCATTATTTTTTGTTGTAACTATCTCTTTGACATCTCCTAAAGTACTTTGAGCTACATTCTTTATATGAAAATGTGCTATAGAAATGTTATGATGTCTTTATTGCAAAGGAGTATCTTTTTTTGTTTTTCTCCAATGTTACATTTTTCTTAGACATTGAGGCTACATCTATGCTACTACATTTTTGTTTAAAAACACAGCTTTTAGTCTGTTTTTCGCCTTCTCCCCACACTCCCTCTGTGTGTTTAACCCTTAAAAATGGAGCCTTTTGAAAATGCTTTTCAGAACCTTATATTTCTAAAAATGCTGTGACTATGTGGATGCCAAAAAAGGGTGTTGTTTCGAAAATGCAGCCTAATCGCCTTTTGATTGGTTTGTGTGCATATCGCAGCCTTCCCTGATATGATCCTGCTCATTACAATGTCTCATTCCCTGACTGGCCACCCTTCATGGAAGAAAACCACATTCCATGTAGCGATCACAGAGGAGTTGCTGCTGCTGTGTTGCTTACTTCTCTGCATCTTAGTTGCGTTTTGGACTGTTTGAATGCTGCGTACATAATTATACAAAAGGCAAATAATTTAACGGTCACTACAGTTTTATGATAAATCAATTTCAGTCCCTATCTGATTATGTACTGTAAATATGGCCAGCGATTGGTAGTTTTCCGAAGTAATGGTTGTAAAATTTTAACAGCCCTGAATTAAACATTTATAATTTGTTTATTGGCAACCCTTATTGAGCTATTTTGAAAAGATTTTTTTTTTTTTTTTTTTAAGTAATGGAAGTAGAAAAAAAATACATACTTGAGTCTGAATTTTGCTCCTGGGTTAGTTTCTGCAGTGTGCCTGATGTGTCCTTGATTGGCCCTTGATCCCTCAAAACCCTTAACTAAACAAGATGTGTTTCTCAAAGAAGAAAAAAAAAATCTATTCAGGGAAAATGGCGTGTCTGCAGGTGTCTAAGCTGTGGCTTGTCTTTTCTCTTCCCTCAGGTTTCGATAAAGTCACCAGCATGGAAATATGTGACACATCTGGTATGTAGCCTTACTAGAAACAGTGGTTCTGTGGTCATACACTGTTGGCACATGATCATGGTAGTCACAATTGTAAAGTCAGGCCTGTGGGCACATTGACTGTTGCTTTATGTTTTAACACCAAAGATTAAATGACTTTTTTTTTTCAGTAGATGTTAATTCAGAGGTAGCGTAGCTAACTGTAGTTTGCAAGATTCATTACTTTTGATTTGCTTTTTTCAAGAAAAAAAATTCTCCTCATGGTGTGCATTTAGTTGTTTCTGAACATTACAACGTTAGAAACATTTACCTGAAAGGAGGCCATTCAGCCCAGCAAAGCTCATCAGTGCTGTCCACTTAACTCCTCTTAAATAACATCAAGTGGAATTTTAAAGGTCCTTCATGTCCTACTGCCTATGATCTGCCTCCTCGTGGTTTGTGTGTGTCTCACTGTTAGTTCTAACGTTTAATATTTGTACACAATCTTCTTTCAACTTAATAAACTATCTTAATTGATACTGAATTTCAGTGTGGAACTGTGGCAATTATTCATTTGAAAATCTTGCTCAGTTTAATTAAGTATGGGAAATCTTGCTGCTTTTTCTAGGCAATTAAAAAAACACTTTAGTTTTTGTCAGTTTTATCCCATTACAGTGTCATTTCAGAATTCACAAACTTTCCACTCCAATATTAATTTTTATTTCCAACTGGTTTTTCAAATCACTGCATCTCTGAAATATGACCGTGCTTTCAGAAAACGTTCAGGCACCTGAATGCTTTCTAAAGGCACTCTGTGTGGTTTCTTTTTATATTCTTTTTAGGTTATTATTACCACGCTTGTTTTAAGTTCAGCTGTTTGTTGTCTGGTACAAATTGATATTTAACCCACTTCCTATTGTCCAAATAACTTGAAATTTTGCACACTTACTCAATTCCAATGGCAATACATGAATCTATCACCAGTTTAAATAATTGATCAATTAATCCATGTTAATTGAGAAATGAAATTTTCTCATGAAGAATAGTTAACGATTTCACCAATAGATGGCGCTCGTAATGGATAGAAATATTAAAGGAAGTGTTAAAATATTGATTACAAAGTTATACTAAAACAAACCCAAGACTAAAACGTTGAAAATAATATATATATAAAAAAAATACTTTTTAAAAGCCACGCTTATATTAAGTTAAAGTTTACTAAAAAGTTTAAAAAAAAAAAAAAGTCTCTCATACATCACTCGTAAAATAAAAGATGGGCGCTTTTCATCAAACAACATTCAAAAAACACTTCTTAAAATCTAGCAAAAGCACCCACCTTTTATTTTGCGAGTGATGTATGAGAGACTTATTTTTTTCTTTTTAGTACACTTTTTAACTTAATGTAAGTGTGGTTTTTAAAAAAGTTATTTTTTATATATATTTTAATATTTAAAAAACGATGTGTAGAACAAGGGGTTTCTGTAATAAAATGTTATTATCTGTAATATGGCATTGTAATGAAATTCTGATGTCAAAATAAAAAATAGTGAAAATTGAGTCATGTTTGAAACTCCTGCCATATGCAGTGGCATTTCCTGCTGTATTTTGAACATTGTTCATTTTGATGTTGGGATGCTGGGCAAGTGGGCATTGTGTGGAGAGCAGAGCAGTGCATTCTGGTATCAGCATGGCAGCCTTTTCCTCGACTCGTCTCTGTTCTGTTCAGCTTACAGCATTGGAAATTCCTTTTTGTATAACTCGTATGGGCAGTATTAATACAGGCACACGTGCACACAAAGTATGTATTTGAGTGTTAAATTTTGCATACTCAAGTAATATTAATCCAAATAGTCTTTCAAATATTTTAGACTTCCCTAACGGTTTTTCCCAATGGAGTTTGCACTACATCCAGATACACAAATTTTCAAACGACATAAACTGTGTTCCTTTTTATTGAGATGATATTTAAACATTTTTTTCCTTTGTGGTGAAGATTTTTTAGTGGCGTGTCCAGCAATTAATTTGTTTATTTAATTACTCTGGAGTCATTAACAGTATGTGGCAGGTTAGTCAGGCTTACCGCCATTGTTCAGAATGTCTCAAGTTGTAACTGCTTGTGATGTAGAGGCTGTTTTGTGTACAGTCGATGAAGTGCTTAATTCATTTGACAAAGCAGCATTCATGCAACGATGTAGCAGGGAACCTGGTAATAGATTTAGATTTTTTGTTTTTGGTTTATGGTTCTCGTGCTGTCACTTTTTCAACCTCTTAAAAATATTTGCTGCTAAGATGATTACTGTAAACTCCTGTTCTCCAGAAATTGGCAAGGCATAGTAGTTTTAAAGAAATGCCTGAATGATTTGTAATTACGGAAGCTTGCCGTTAATGTTCTGAGTGTAGTATGTAATAATTTTGTGCAGTGGAGGGCTTCTTTTGACTGATTTGTTTTTAGGTTTGAACACACATAACGCTACTTTTAATTATGTAATCCTTTATCTTGAAACGCTAGTGATAGTCTTTAGAAAAAAAAAAAAAGTGACCGAGGTTTGAGGTGTCAGACCTGCGAGTAGATTCTTTATTAGTGTCATTTTGTTTAATTTACCTTTCTTTAGCACCTTTGGAAAATGGTGAAGCAGAAATGACACAAGAAGAGTCATGGGAACAAAAAGAGGAGCCAAATGAGGCAGAACCAGGAGGCGGCCCCGCAGGAGACAGGGGGCCTGTGGAAGAAGCAGCACAAGAAATGATGGAGGAGGAGGAAGAGGTTTCTGCACCCAAAGTAGCCATTGCACCACCAGATGCTCCTAAAAAGGAACACGTGAATGTAGTGTTCATTGGGCATGTTGGTAAGTAATGTGATGAGCAAGCAACATAATGCTTTGTTGAGCCATATGCATTTTTAAACTTTTTTAAAGACTGATTAAGAAATTAAAGATGTGTTTATCTAGTTTTAGAAAAAGTGCAGTTCACTCCCCTACTCTTTACTTAGAAAGTTTGTTAGGAAAGCTAATCTTCTTTTAATTCTTTGTCCATTGATTTCATAATCGCAAAACTGCATTTGTTACAGTGTGTACAGCAATGAATTTGAGAAACTGGAATTCAACTAACAGACGCTTTTCAAGTATTTAGAATATCTCCTTTAAATTAGTACACAGACTCTACATGACCCCTAGAAGACAATTCACCGTGGGCTGACCTCCAATCACTTCTGCTTTCTATGTCTAATGCCCCACTGTTGCTGCCCTTTGGCATACAGTGGCTACTGTTATGTCTTCCATCTTCTCAATAGATATACCTCTTCAGATTTTTTTTATTACTACACCATACCTCCTATTACTCAATTATATTCAACAAAAGCAATTTTCACTTGGAACAGTCGCTGCCAAATCAGCTCTGGCCTCCTGTTGGAAATCACAAGATTCTCTTTCTGTTATGCATGGAAGGAATATTTCTTTAATCGCAACTGATTAGAACTGATTTGAGTAGGGGGGCATCTAGGACCAGCATTAATAAATGGCAACAATTGGCATATATAGTACAGCATTATATATCTGGTCATCCATTTCAGGGGGAGGGGAGAGATGAGTCTCATGGGTTGTGGGGTCTCTTGGGCCAGTGGTGCCTCTTCTCTTCTCCTTGGTCAGGTACGATGCATTGTTCCTCATACAAATATGGGAATAAGGTACTTTAGGGGAAAAAAAATAGGGTGGAGGTGGTAGGGCATCAGAAAGTTAATTTAATCATCCTTCTTACATTTTCTCATAAATATTATTTGGATAATTGTTATTGTATAGTTGTATTTAATTGGATTTCAATAGACACTTGATCACAAAAAGGCACTTTAAAAGTATTTTTTAGGTTACTTTTTAATAATGCGTTTACCTAATATTCATCCATGCACTCATCCTATTCCAGAACCCTGTTAATCCACTTAAAGATTATGGGGATGCTGTAACCTCTCCTGGTAATATGAGAAAGGCAGAAATCCACCGTAGACAGGATGTCTGCATATGTGTTTATGTATACGTATATAAAATTTGTGCAATTTTTATTTTTTGTTTTTAGTTTCAAAACTTCAGTACAATTTTAGTACATTTGTGTAAAAGTTATGGTACAATGAAAGGAGGCTGTGTAGCCAGCTGTGACAGGTTTTGAGGTAGACTGGGTTTTAAATATGGCCTGGTAAATGTCCACTTGAAGCACATCAGTCCAGTGTTGCTAAAGCTGTTGAAAGCATCTGAAATTCCCACTGACGAGGTGTGCAGCAGCTTCATCTCAGTTCATGTTAGATAGACTCGGATTCACAATATCAGGACAATGAAAGTGCTAGGTTTTCCTGCATTCCTTACAAACTGTATCTGTTTCCACTTCCTTAGGGAAGTTTCACAATTGTACATCAGAATTTCACTTTGCTTCATTACGGTGCCATTAAATAATCGCATCTCATCTATATACAGTATATATATAATTGACTAATTCCATATGGCAAGCAAGACAGCCACGCCTGCCAACTCACAGAGCCCCGCCCACCAACAATTCACTAAACAGCCGACCATGGCGCGAAAGCAGTTGCCAAGAATGTGTTCATTAATCAAGAACGAAAGTCGGAGGTTCGAAGAAGATCACATACCGTCGTAGTTCCAACCATACACAATGCCGACTGGCGATCCAGCGGTGTTATTTCCATGACCCGCCGGGTAACCAAAGTCTTTGGGTTCTGGGGGGAGTATGGTTGCAAAGCTGAAACTGAAAAGAATTGACGGAAGGGCACCACCAGGTGTGGAGCCTGTGGCTTAATTTGACTCAACACGGGAAACCTCACCCGGCCCGAACGTGACTCACAGGTGCATGCGACTGAGGCGGTGTGTGGAAAATGAACAGTCAACGTGACTCACAAGTGCATGTGGACTGTACACAGACGAAAGCAATTCAGGTGAGGAGTTGGGGGCGGACAAATGAGCAGGCAGTGCATACTGAACGATGACTAAGAGATGACTTAAGAGATCGGCAGACTAGAATGGCGGGGGCAGAATGGGCATCGAGACGATCAAACTTGCCTATCTAGAGGATGTAAATGTCCTAACACGGGTTCTGTAGGTGAACCTGCGGAAGGATCGTTGCCGGTTATGCCGACCCATCGTTGGATGGTTAGGACCCGAAACCTCTCGGGCCCGCTTCCCCGCCCTCTCTCCAGAGTTCCATCTTTGCATTCACTTACAGTCGTATCCTCAAACCCACCCCATTTGGACAACTGTGTCTTTCAGGAAGTGTTCACCCATCAATACATAATTATGCGGCGTATGCTACGCCGCTGGTTGGCTAGTTCCTATATATATTCTGACGTTTAGTATCAGTGTTCTCATCCCCTTTTTTATTTTAAAAACAAACAAATGAAAGCCTTTTACCTTTGACATTACAGCTTTTTTGAACTTGCTTCCATCATCCCCTACACTGGAGAGTTCCTTATCAAGCGCGTGTTAAATGTACATCCCACACAGCCATTCACTATTCTTTTTCCACATCTTCTGCTTAAACAACATTATTGCTTGATCACACTTTCCTTTGTAAAACTGAAATGCGCATTTTCCCTTTTCAGTCTATTTAAATGTGTAATGTGCTTTTCCATGTCAAGTGAGGTGTACAGTTTGACCCACAGATAGATAGATCTGTCTGTCTGTCATTTTTTAAAACACAAGAACTTAGTCTTTTCTGCTTGTTTCAGCTAACATCCCATGTGTTCTCCTCATTTATAAGCTTCATGCACTTGTCACAGGTGTTCTTATATCCTTTCACTGTCGACCATCATGTTCCCTTTGACATTTTCAAGCAGTTCACACCTGCTTCCTTCTGTTTTTTTTTTATCACATGGACCTTACACCAAATTGCCTCTCATTTTGCTGCCTTTATTGTGTTCATATAGAAGATGCATCTAAATAGGAAAATCCAGTGCAACTAATTATTTAATAACAAATACATAAAGGATACAGTGCTTCGTGTGTCCATTTGACCAAACCTTACCGTAGGTCCCATCATGCACAACCTGAACATTAAGTGTTGTAAAGTCTTAGACCTTTAATAGAGCTTTGATTATCACTTTACAATTTTTTTTCATAAGTTTTACTTCCTGAAAACGTTTTGTTGCTTATGATAAACCATTACCGGCCCAACAAAAAAACCATTTCAGATTGACTTTACCTCATAGGAATCTGGAGAAACATGAAATGAACTTTGATTGAATTTAGGGTGTTAAATCACTTACTGATGCAAACACATTGTATTAGTTAAATACATCAGAAAATGTTTTGCAGCTTATTTTTGTTTCAACTCTGCATCTCGCGCTTCTCTGTTCAGTGTCCCAACAGTAGTCTGCCAGCAGTGATAGATTCCACTTGCCCTGATGCAGGTTTTCCATTTCTGCAGTGTCCTGGTGAAATCTTTCACCATGTTCATCATTGACCACTCCAAGATTAGCAGGGAAGAAGTCCCAAGTGTGAATGCAGAAAGTGGATCTTTAGCAACTTGTTGCATTTCATGGTTTGATCTCCTTAAAGCATGTTGTCAAACAGCAGGGCTTAGTTTGGTAACATGTGGTCGACAACGCCTACCATGCAATTTCTGCCGACCCTTACTATCAGATCATTGAACTGCTTATTATTGATGACGTGTCTGATTTGTGCACCAACAAAAATGCCTTTGTTAATCTTGCAATCAATTATTCATAGAGACATCTGTCTCAGTTATCAAAATTCTACACCTTCTCTGTTCATATCTTTCACATAGTTTATTAGTCTGTTTTATATGAAGAGGAGGCAAAAAATCTTTGTTGAATTGACAAATGGTTTATGTGCCACGCTTGTCTGCCCTTCTGCAACCAGTTTGTTTTAATGTATTTAGACCATTTAGCACATCTGTCCCATTCATAGTACAGTGGTACCTCTGGTCATGACCATAATTCGTTCCGAAACTCTGGACGGGACCCGAACGTAATTTCCTCATAAAATTGTATGTAAATATAATTAATCCGTTCCAGACCGTACGAACTGTATGTAAATATATTTTTTTAAGCACAAAAATAGTTAATTATACTATAGAATGCACCGTGTAATAGTAAACTAAATGTAAAAACATTGAATAACACTGAGAAAACATAGAAAACTAACATTATAAGAGTTCGCGCTTGACCCTTGCGAACTGCTCGCTGTAAACACTTTTTTTATGAGTTTTAAGAACAGGGAGAAAAAAATTAAATGCCACTTCTCTTGCACAACTTTTCACACCATCCTCTACTGGCTTTAAATTCCTCACCTTGGCCACTTGCAGAAGGATTTTTTTTTTCATCAAATCGCCATGAATCTTCCTGGATTTCTCGCATATGATCGCCTCGCTTATGCTATCCCCTGCAAGATGCTTCTCATTCAACCACACTAGCAACAGTTTTTCCACCTCTTCCAGCACTTGAGGCCTCTGCTTGGTTAACACTGTAACTCATTTTGCAACACCAGCTGCTTTGTTAGGCATAGGGAAACTGACCACCAGTGTTTTTGTTCGCTGCCAGAGCGTGTGGTCGTGAACAGATCCAAATATTTTGGCAAACTTTTTGATCATAACCAAATTTGTACGTGTTTCAGAAACATTCGTGACCAGAGGTTCTGCTGTACTGTCACAACTTGTAGATTACCGGAGATGTTCCAGTTGTAATTGTACTGAATGTGTATACTTACAATATGAAAGGAAATCACAGAGATAAGTGATTGCAATAAACTGTGATAGAAAATGTAAAGGTGATTTTTGTGCTCAGTTGGCCAGAAACCATGTAATACACACAAAGGTGCTCAGGAAGCAAAATCT
Source organism: Erpetoichthys calabaricus (assembly GCF_900747795.2). Classification (NCBI taxonomy): domain Eukaryota; kingdom Metazoa; phylum Chordata; class Cladistia; order Polypteriformes; family Polypteridae; genus Erpetoichthys; species Erpetoichthys calabaricus. The sequence goes on along the minus strand of NC_041404.2, from coordinate 139,208,114 downwards.
TTGTAGTCCAGTGTTCCACTTGATTCGATTTTATTCAATTTGCTCTTCTAAGCTTACTTCTACTTATGAGCCCTACCTACAACAAAATAATTAAAAATGCAATATAAAGAAAAGAATGTGATGACACGTCTACTCCAAGGCAGGCTACATGCCACTACAGAAACTGAGGAGAGAAAGAAAATAGAGAAGACTTCACAGAGATTAAACAAAAGCAATTATTACATTTATAAAGCAAAATCGTATCGTATAGCAATGTAAAATAAGCTGTGTGCCCCAGCTGTATCAGGAGTTTGCTAAATTAAACTGAGGTGTCAGCCCTCATTTAATCTCGGAGGAAAATGGGCTTCTCTAAAGTTTTCATATGTAATATTACATCATTATAAGTGAGGTCTGCTTTTGTTACATTATCCCCAACTTTATCATTAAATGTCTGAAATATTTAATTTTCCTTTTTTAGATGCTGGAAAATCAACAATTGGAGGACAGATCATGTAAGTACAAGTACACTTTATTAAGCAGAATTTCAAATTGCCAGTATTAGCTGGCTGAGAGTGTTATGCACTTTGTAGATACCGAACTTCAAATGCTTTATGGTCCACTTCAGCTGTTGGTTGACATTTTCTACAAAAGTAGCTGTACAATTCCTAATCATTGTTTTAATCAGTACCACTGGCAAGTTAAAAACTACCATTTCTGTTCTGTGTGGAATTTTCCATTCTGCAGACTGATTTTTTTTTTTTTTAAACAAAAATAACATCTGGCACTTGTTTCTAAGAAAAGTATGCAAGTGAGTGTTTGGATTTTCTAATTTTATTAAATAGTGACATTTACCAAAAATAAACCCTCTTGACATTCTTACATTAGCACAGCAACGTGAGAGGTATTTCATCAGCTAACCCAAGGAGGTATTTCAGACTAACCTTTAGGAAAACAGGTGACTTTGAAAAATCTACTAAAGACACATAAGCTAGAAGAACATAAACTTGATGCACTTCCAAAGTAAAGGCCAAATGTTACAAAAATAAAGACTTGCTAAGTTTTGCCCTTGTGTTTTGTGTCTCTCCACTGTGTGCGCTCCACAAGTGATTACTTGATTTTCTGAGATGATTATAAGGGTAAACATTCACACACTGCAGCATTATAGACCAGGTCATCTTTTCTTCTCACACAATGCTTGATTATTTTTTATATGTACTTTAATATCGGACTAATTAGTAAATCATGGATCAAATAATCAGTACACCTGAAAAGTAGCATTAAATCTGAATTAAATATTGTTAAAAAGTTAATAAAAAAAAATGAACCCCATATAACTGCTTGGCACATTTTAATAAAAATTTACCTAACTTAAATTTTGTAATTTCTACATTAACCCCCAAAACACACAAAATGAGACATAACAGCTCATGTAATTAGGCTAGAAGTTCACTTAAAAGCAGAAGTTTGTTGGAACAAAAACCTGCAGCCATAGGGGGTCCTAAGGACTGAGTTTGATTATCATCTGCAAGAAAGTCAAGCAGGGTGTTCTGTGGTTGTGTCTTAGAAGAACGTTCTTACTGATAAGGCCACATGAAAAAGGTCTAATAAAGATAACTAGGTCAGCTCAGGGACCAGCTGGTACTTGTGCATGGACGACACTTTGAGAACCACTGTGCCAGTGTATCTGAGGTACTATTTGAGAATTTATCTTTTACAATCCAACAAAACATGGGTGTGCTGTCTATCCATTGCTGAACACACTTCATGCATTTAATCTTGACAATTTAGATCAGAAATTGTATAAGAAATTATGCATGGCTTGCTGTTACCTTAATGGAAATAAATTAACAGGGCTAATCTATGTGATTGCTAGACACATTCAGTGTGACCTAGTTTTATATTATGGAAGACCAGCCATATGACATAAATTTATATGAGGGAGCTGATGCCCGATTAGTTCATTATAAACATTAAACGAATAGGCTTGTGTCCTTTTAAGATGAATCTCCAGGTAAAGTGGCCCTGTCTCAAAAATATAATCCATAGTTTTGAAATGTTTCTTTTAAGAACCTTTAATCGTTTTAAGGGACCTACACTACATGTTTAAAGTCAAAAGGCTGTGGTGGAAGAGAATGTGCACCCCATCTATACAGAAAGCCCCTTGACCCAGGACTGGCCTGTTGTGACAGCGTCGTGTGAATGAATATAATGCTACTTGCTGCTTTATCTTGACACTATTTTAAATTCAGATATGTTGTCTTACCAGTTGTTTCTGTCATTTATTCTTAGAATTTGCTGTTTCAGTTTGAAAGCATAAACTGTAATGTGTAGCACAGATAAAAAGAGACATTTTTAAAATAATATATTGTACATATAGCATAGCACACTGTCCTGAGGCAATGATTTTTTTTTTTGTAGGTATCTTACAGGAATGGTAGACAAACGAACCCTGGAAAAATACGAAAGAGAAGCAAAAGAGAAGAACAGAGAAACCTGGTAAGAATTTTTCCTTTAATCTATGAAGAAAAAACAACAATGTAAATGGGACTTATGAGAGAGTGAATCATGTTTTTTTCTTGGTTTTACTAATATCAAAGCATATGTTATCTCTGATGAAATAAACCAAACTGTAAACTTGATTCAAAGTTTTATTACAAGTAAGATAAAAATGAATTCTAATTTTGTAAGAGTATTGTTGTTTAGAGTGTAGAATTGTAGTTATAGTAGTTGCGATATTGTCGCATGTGCAGAGTTTCTTCTTCTTACTTGCATGTCCAGTTATATGCAACACACTGACATCATAATAAGAATTTATTAAAATACATAACTGCATCTTCTGTAACAGCACTGAGGTTTAGCTGATTTATTTGTTCCAATGAACCCTGTCACATTTTCTAACATTTTCGGCACCAATGGTAACAGTCAGCATGGCTTAGAGGTGCATAGCAGCGAATGTGTTGGTAGGGGTATGTGACACATTATTATTAAAATCCTTCTAAGTTGCCCTCGGTAAACAAATTTCAGTTCATAAATGTAACCTCGAACCCCTCAAGTGCTGCACTTGTTCGCTAAAAAGATCTTAGGGTTCATTTTTACCCATTGCTCAAGGGCTAAATGGGCCTTAAAATCTTTGGTCAATGTCAAATTCAGAATCCTTTTTATGTGTATATAATACAGTATGATTCTTACTTCCATGTCTTCCATTAGCTAGTGTTGGTAGTGTAATCAATTAATTTCAGTTTATAATGTGCTTTACACCGAGTGTAAGTGCAGAGTGCTACATCAAGTTCTCGGGCAAAATTTAAGTACAAAGTTAAATTACATAATGAATACATAATGACACAAAGTAGTCTGAAATGATTAATATAATTGGAACCAAGCACTATCTGTTCATTAATGGTTGAACTACTGTATGGCTAGTTGACATCAGAGGAGAAGAAAGCAAAAACGTCATTCAGTAGCATCCCTAGAGAAAATGAACCTACCGAGGATCCATGGTCCATTGTATCAGAGAAAGTCAAAGTCAGATGCTAAGGTTCTCAAGACCTTGAAACTGGCTATGAATACTGCATCAGACAAGAGACAGAAGAAATACTGGTATATACCATATCTGTTCATGTAGTTATCAGTACAAGTGGCTATTGCATACACTTATGAGTTCAGGATAACAACTGTCCATTAATCTATCAAATGGTGTGAGTGCTAATGATGCTGAACAGAGGGGACAGAAAATGTTCTGTGTAATAATACTGATTACTTTTTAAGGCTGTGTGTGAAATGTAGAATATGCCGTGGACAGGTAGGATTGGTCAGATCCATTTAAGGTCTTTCCACGAGATACTGTACAACTGTAGAGTCATTTGTTCCAGTAATATGAACTGTGATTACACTACAAATACTGGTCTTGCCCCAAAGCTAATGCAGACATTAATTTAGAATAATAGATTTTACACCAGAATTAAGTGTTCCTCTAAATAATTACCACTTATCCATATTAGACTGAAGAATTAGTGTTTGGTCTATTTCAGTGTAAAAGCTCTGCTGAATCATGGCACTGCATACTTTTCTGCCTCTCCATTTGTTAAAGATTTCATACCTTAAGATGTTCGTTAGTTGTGAAAGCATAATATTGTAACAATTCATTTCTGTCACATCCGTAAACTTTTTAGCACCATGTATTAATGGTACATTTATCTCATTCATTATTTATGGTCAAAGTGACCCTATAGACTCATTTAGTTGAGTTAGACACCGATCCTTTAAAAACACATCTGATGAAGTGATGAAATGACTGACGCCTTAGCTAACTAACTAAGTGAAGTTGATACACTGAGTGTTCCCCTGGAGTGTTCACCTCGTAGACATGTTGTGGGTATGGGTAAATCCATATGTGGATTGGTAACCTCATGTTTAAAGGTTTGGGCAAATGATATTAATGCATGTTAAGGGAGTGTATTAAGTAAAGGGTCTGTGTTTGTTTAAAGTCAGCACCATTTCATGGGCCATGTTCACCTTAGAGGGTAGCAGTAGTGTGCACGGCATTTAAACTGTGTTTGAATAAAGTGACAGCAGTGCTCATGAGCACACTTGGGGTACTGTCGATACTGACAACAGTTGCTCACACTCTTAATCACAGACTAGTTAGCCAAGTGGATTTTTTTAAAATATGTAGGAAAGTTTAAATTATTATATTAATCATTATTGAAATACTGACAAAAGTAGTAAAGGTGCATTATGCTTACTGAAATCTGAGCTGTATCCTTATATTTGTAGGTACTTGTCCTGGGCTTTGGATACAAACCAGGAGGAAAGGGACAAGGGCAAAACAGTAGAGGTGGGAAGAGCATATTTTGAAACGGAAAAGAAGCACTTTACCATTCTGGATGCTCCTGGTCACAAAAGCTTTGTTCCGAACATGATTGGTGGCGCATCACAAGCTGACCTAGCAGTATTGGTGAGTATGTGCTTTGTGACTTGACACCACTTGAAACTTTATTTTGCCTTTAGTAAGACTTTTCTGTGGACCTTTTCCATGCACTATTTGAACTCAATTGCAAGTAAAGGCATGAAAAAACTCTAAAACCTAATGACTTATGTAAATTTTAAATGGCAAACATTTTTTTTTTTTTATAAAGTCGGAGGGCAGGGTGGGGGAAATAAGGATGTGTGTAGTACTCTGACAGGTTCTACAGAAATGGGTATTAAACTATAGGACTATGGTAGCGCTGCTGCCTCGCAGTAAGGAGACCTGGGTTCGCTTCCCGGGTCCTCCCTGCGTGGAGTTTGTATGTTCTCCCCGTGTCCGCATGGGTTTCCTCCGGGTGCTCCGGTTTCCCCCCACAGTCCAAAGAAATGCAGGTTAGGTGGATTGGTGATCCTAAATTGTCCCTAGTGTGTGCCCTGCGGTGGGCTGGCGCCCTGCCTGGGATTTGTTCCTGCCTTGTGCCCTGTGTTGGCTGGGATTGGCTCCTGCAGACCCCCGTGACCCTGTGTTAGGATATAGCGGGTTGGGTAATGACTGACTGACTATAGGACTTACTGCAACACTTGCATTGATTTGTAAGTGCAACATTTGTTCTGCTTTCACTGCCTCATTGTTTTGTACAGAACAATTAACTAGTAATGTGTCCTTTACCTCACTACCTCTTATTAATGATCTTTTAGGTCTTTCTAGGACTATAATTACAGTAATCCCTCGCTACTTCGCGGTTCACTTTTCGCGGATTCATGACTTCGCGGGTTTTTAAATACAAGTGATTGCCCACCTATCGCAGAAGTTATGTTCCAGACCCATCAGCAACAGGAGAAAATCCGCGATATAGAAAGACCATGTAAATAAACATTTTTATAGTTTAAGCCTTAAAATACCCATCCCACATGCTTTAAACACATGTAAACTTATAAAACACACTTTGTTAACACATATGATATGTGGATGTCGGGCTAAGGATATGAGTAACATCTCACTATTATAAAACATTTTAACTTCACGCAAGACAAGACAGTGAGACAGGAAAATTGGTGATGTACAGGCTTAAAATTATTGACACGCAAAGCGACAAGCAGCACAAAGCCAGCACAAAGTCCACTTCTCCTTAGTGTTCATTCAGCTCCCCACCCCCTTGACAATGCGAAGTGGCAGGAGCGTACTGCGCTTCCGGGGAGGGGGGGTTTGAGCGAAGGTGCGTTCAGCTCTCACACACACACACACACACACACCCACACACACACACACACACACACTCCTCCTTCTGAACGCTGCAGAGGGACAAGCAGGCATTTTGGCAGAAGCAGCACAAAGTCCATTTCTGCTCAGCGTGAGTTCAGCTGCCCCCCTTCACAAAGCGAGTGCAGACACATTGACATCTGATCGCAGTGTGCAGTGTTGGTCTGAGGTGTTTAAGAATGTAGAAAGTGTTTAAGAGCATAGGAAGTGTTTATAAGAGCGTGGGAAAGGTTAACAAGAGAGTGAGAAAGGTTTATAAGAGTGTGGGAAGGGTTTATAAAGCCTTAAAATATGTATAAATAATAAAATAAATATAGGTCGCTACTTCACGGATTTTCACCTATCGCGGGGGGCTCTGGAACGTAACCCCCGCAATAGGTGAGGGATTACTGTACAACTTTAAGAGGTCAGGGTAGTATTTTCCAATCCCAGTCCTGGACGACCCCATGACATCAAATTTTTGTTCCAACCAGTTTCATAATCACTCAGTCGTTTTCCTTTTAACTGACCTTATTGTTTAATTTTGGTTTGTGTTTTTGGCATTTTTTTCACCATTGAGAATAATATGGAAGTGTTAGACTTAATTTTGCAAAAAATTTTGAAGTTTTTTTTTTGTTTGAATAGTTTTAAGTTTTTAACTGTTTTGCTTTTTTCCTAAAAATGGTCATGTTTCTGTGTAGTATGCTCCCTTAATTGTATCCTATTAATGACAATTAACAGTAAACTGAACAGAAAATGACTCTGAATGCATAAGTGCTGCTGCTACTTCAGTGTCAGGCCACTAGTAAATAACTGCTTAAATAACCAGAAGAAAAAGTGGAAAGACAATAATGAAAATACTAACCAAATGAAATTGAATTACTACAAACAAAAATTATCTCCATGTAGCTCACACAAATATTTGACACATTCCAGTAAAAGGTAGCAAACCCAGTTTTGAAATTTCTGGTGTGAGCCTTAAATGAATATCTAGCGTGGAGGACAGGCCCTTGTTTGTGCCAGTGGTGCATGCCCAGTGTAGGCAGGTAGGTGTTTTTGGTTCGTTTAGTGTGTGCAGAGATAATTTCATAAACCATGTGAACGTGCTAGTGTGTACATGGATTGTCTTCATTTTAAAATGCCATTTTTAAAGGAAAGTGAAGTATGGACTTACTCTATATTTAGATAAAGGCTAAGAGAAGAGCAAAACCTGATTGAATGAGATCAGTTAGGGAAGTTGGCTCACAGATTGTGACACCGTTAGGAACAAAAACCTGCTGCCCCAGGGGTCTCCCAGGACTGGGATTGGGAGCTGTTGGCTTTGGGTATAACAGCTGCAGGGAAAATATTTGAGTCCGAAATTAGGACTTTTACTTTTGATATATCTGAATTTAAAATCTGTACATTTTAATCAATAAGTTTTTACCACAATGACTGACTGCTGTTGACTTTTAATATGTAGTTGTTTAAGGAGAACATATTTTTATCTGATTTGTTGGTCAGGACTTTACAAAATAGTTCCAAATGGATTTTGCAGTTTCTGTTGTGCGTTACTGTATTTTTGAGAGTGTCTTAATTTGGTTGGTGGCTGTATAATTCCCTTAGTTGGTTGTAAGAGAAAAATAAATGAATCTATTTTATAGAGTGGAATATTTTATCTTAAACGACTTATCTTGCAGCTTTGACACACTGGCTGTGTCTCAGCTTATTGATGCCTCTCCCTTATATTCATATTAACAATTAAAATGACCTTGAAACCATCTTTATATAAGAATAAGTGTCACCAGTTCTTTTATATAAAAAAGCTAATGTATTTTTTCTCTCATGCAGGTTATCTCAGCCAGGAAAGGGGAGTTTGAGACAGGATTTGAAAAGGGGGGCCAGACGCGAGAGCATGCCATGTTGGCAAAAACAGCAGGCGTAAAACACCTGATAGTCCTCATCAACAAAATGGATGACCCCACTGTAAACTGGAGCACAGAGAGGTGGGACTGCTTTTCATATTGCTCTATAAATATATTTGGAAATGAGTAACCTTCACTGCTTCAAGCACCAGGAGCTCTTAAAATGAATGCCAGGTGCTCTGTAGGCTGCTGAAGCCAGAAAAGGAAATGATTAACTTTCATTCAACTCCCACTGAAGTTAAACCAAAAATGTGCCTGCTACACCTAATAAGAAAACCCTCGACTCAACTAATCACACATAAAATATTTATTTTGTTTCTTTTATGCTGAAGTGGATTTTAAATATCTTGGTATTCTCCAGTCAGAGTGGCAATGCTCACTTTCAGTACATACACACATACATTTGTACACATTTAGCATGGGATGAGTTCTTATGATTTATGTTAGAGCTGTCAACCAATAATTCAGTTTTGAATTTGACTATTTTCTAAATATATTCAAAAATGTGTTGTAATTTCATAGGACTTCATAAATGTATGTTGCCCTGTTGTATGTGAACACCATTAGCATGCTCTTTGCACAGTAAATGATTAACCTTTCATACATAAGAGAATATGTTGAACACTACACTTGTCAAATACTGATAAGCTTGATTAATTAGGCATATAAAAAAATGGGATAGGAACAAACTAAACATCTGCAAGCACTGGGCAAACATTACCAAAAACTCTGATGAGAGATTTCAAAGGAGTTTTCTGGCTTTTTCACTTTCAACTTTGATTGGCTGTACAGATTTGAGAATCCTACTTCAGTGCTCTTTTTAGCCACAGTTAGAGGCAGTTGTCATTTGTATCTGATAAATAATGAAGTTTTAAAGTACTCCATTTTAAAATGCAATTTGCAAGCATTGTAATACTTCATATTAAGCTCTTCACTGTAAAATTGTAAAAACAAAACTGAAGATATGAGCATGTTGTATATGAATCTCTGCAGCAGTTCTCTACGCTGTCTGTAATCTGTGTTGAAATGTAGAAGAATTTGTTTTTATTATGCAAATAACTTGTACATTCTCCCTGATTTTAGTGCTATTACAGAGATTCCTATACTTAATAGATGACACAAAAAAAATAGAAAGTACTGATTTTTGTCTTCCTTGTAATCTACATATGGCAGTTGGAAATATTGCACAACTCTGTTGTATTAATAACTGTTCCCACCTTAAATATGTACTCTCTTTTTCTTAATACTTACATTTGGTATATTCAACAATTGTGTAATTTGCTATAACTGCAACACCTAACATTTTAAATATGCTATGTACAGTCGTTTGTAATGGCTTAAAGACTGATGTTATGCTATAACTCTCTTCTCCCATCTTGAATATCTTTATCTGCATAGGTATGAGGAGTGTAAAGAGAAATTAGTGCCATTTTTAAAGAAGGTTGGCTTTAATCCAAAAAAAGACATTCATTTTATGCCCTGTTCGGGACTGACAGGGGCCAACCTGAAGGAGCCTGCAGATTGTTGTCCATGGTATACGTAAGTATAGTTTTGAATGTTGTACTCATCAGTAATTAATTTGATGGTTTGTGTGGCCTGCTAGTGCAGATGAGTGTTTAATGAACTAAACACTATCTATTTAATTTTTCTTATGTTCATAGACAACATATTAAAAAAAAAAAAAGACTGAAGTTTCACTTCTAACATTCTTCAATTCAAGTTTATTATTTCTGTTACAGAGGATTACCATTTATTCCACATCTGGATAGCTTGCCAAATTTTAACAGATCAAGTGATGGACCAGTCAGACTACCGATAGTAGACAAGTACAAGGTGAGTTCATATGTTTATGTGCCTGCTTTCTCTCATCTCTTCTGCCTTAGTTTGTTGAATAAAATATTTTTTCAAAAAAAATAAAAATGTGTTGAATGTTAGGCTGTCTGACACTTTTTCCTGTCATTTTGTTCATCCCACTAATTAACACAAGTTTGGTAAATACAGTAAGAATCATGTTTAACAGAAGAACTTTATAAGAAGAAATCAACAAACTTCCAGGAGGTCCATATATTTCAAATACCCAAATATGCCTTCCTGAAATAAAAATGTAACAGTTGCATAAAATTAAAAAAAAAAAAAAACAAATAAACTTTACAGGATAAAATTATGTAATTAAAAACAGTAAAGTTACATCAACAGTCTGCTTTAATGGCCACTACTTATTATTATTATTATTATAATTCATTACATTTATATAGCGCTTTTCTCAGTACTCAATCCACTTAACTTAAAAGGAATTACAATTTTAACTTTGTGTGAGTTATCAAGACTCTTATTCCAGTATTATTATAAATCCGTGTATTAAACTGAAATTTCTTAATAAGGAATACATTAAGTGTTGTTCTGTAGAAGACATGAACTTGCCTTTGATTAGGAGATTACACTGAAAATCCTACAGCCACAGTGGCACACTAGAACAGTAATTTTGCAGCCCTAAAAATATTGTTCTTGAAATGAAAGTTAATGAATTGAATTAATTCTACAGAAGAAATTGTAATATTAATTGAGAACATCCATCTCTGTTTTCAAATACACTTAACCACTTCAGTGTATTGTGGAAGACGCAAGGCTGTCCTGGCAGCCTGTACACTAGTCCATCGTAGGGCACCTTGCTCACTCAGTATGGGTCAGTTTAAAGTCACAGGAATGTCTTTGGTTTGTGGGAGTAATTAAAAATATTCCAAATTTAATTTTGTTTGATACATGAAGATGTCCTTAGTTGGGTAACATGTTAAAATAGACGGTTATTTTTGTGGAACCTCACCCCCAGGATTCCTTGTGTAAAGAGTTCTTAGTCAATTTGAGTAATGCGATAAAGATCAAGTTAATTAAAGCCAACTAGGCCATTTAGAAAAGCTAAAGTTAATCCGTTCTGTGCCAAATAAGCCAGACGAATTTATATCAGTTTTATTTATAAAAATAGGTTACACTCAGTGGGTATCATTGAAAATTAATGCTGCTTCTGGAGTAGTAAGAATACTTGTAATCAGGCAACATCTGCTATTGATTAATCTGGAAATTAAATGATGCACAGGGAATATTCTGCCATGCTTTGCCGGAGACAATGAATTTTGTAAAGAAATTTGGAAAATGCGCCTGATTTCATCATCTTGACACCTGATTTTGTTAGTTCATGCCATCCTTGTAGAGGTGTGTGTACTGGACTTCTGTTTCAGTTTTTCTTGTATAAGGCCGATTCAGAGGTTTTCTCTCACAATACCCATTCTTTTCTGCCTTTACCTTTTCTGAGGTAGAACACTTTAACTCTTTGAGGGCTGAATATTTTTTGCAGGCAACTCCGTTTTCTGAAAAGCACACAATGCAAAGGTTTCACATGTAAATCAACATAAAATGTCTGTTGCTGTGGCTGCTGTTCAGCGTCTCTGGTGGTTGTGTAGGGGCAGCATGATGGCCAGTAGGAATGCATGGCGGGCCGGCTGCCTGGCCTGTCTTCACGTAGCTGTGCTACTCAATCTGTTTTGTACCTCTTGCCATCATAAGCGGCGGTCCCCCCAGGCGAATGTTGCCATTGGTGCATCGGCTACACAAGCGTGTTCAACACCACGATCAACTGGGGACAGATCAGCTGAAGCCATTACCTCACTGAATCAAAACTGAAGTCTGGCAAGTCAGAGTCCAATTTGGTGATAATAATACACAAAATGTCGTCCATGGAGTATGTTGCTTTGTGCATTTGCTTTGGACTCTTGTCAGATGTCGATGAAATTTTAGAGGTTGTTTGCTGTTCGCTACTCATGCATGCACAGGGAATCGAGGTCAAATCAACAAAGCTAACTTTCCTTCTAGCAAAGAGAGTTGAACTAAAACATAACGCGAGTTTTGTCGTCGTTTACAGCTGATTACCATCCTCTACCCCCTGAATTTTGACAAAAGTCAACATCAGCCCTGAAAGAGTTAATAACACTGGTCTACAAAAAAATAGTTTTTGTTTGCTTCTGGGAACTTCAGAGCATCTCAAGTTTTTTACACTGATTTCATATATGAAATCAGAATTAAGCTAGCACGTCAGGTTTTTGAAATACACATCATTGATGTTTTGATACTTTTGAATATCAATATATCAACACGATACCTGGAGTTTGGATTCTGTCCCACCAAAATTGTTTTGATGTGTTTATTCTGAAAACAAACCAGAAGACGATACCAGAGACACGTTAAAGCACATTTATGTCAATTTACTTCAATATAAAAGTGAGGTCAGTGTGCCCAAAAATGTTGGAGGCACTCGCTTTTGCGCTTGTACTTCACATCTGTCTCCCTTTGCATGAACCAACAGTAGTCACCCATCATGCTGGTAAGTGAATTTTTCCCAATATCAGTTTTCCATCACATTTATATCTTGGTAAAATCTTTCCTCATGCCTACGGAATCTCTCCAGTGCACAGTGACTTCTTAAAAATAAAAGTCGAGATAAGAATGTAAAAAAATGCATCTTCAGTGACATTCTGGCTCCCGTAAGCTAATATACTTTCAGCATATTCTCCACAAGCTCAGTGTAATTATTTGTTCTGTGACTGTCAAGAAAATTCTGGACAACCTGCACGAATGAGGGTGCAGATTCAGTGTACTTCAGTTTCCTTTTGAACTCATTGTCAAGCATCAGTTCACGTATTTCAGGGCCAACAAAAACACCCTCCTTAATTTTGGTTTCACTTTTCTCGAGACCAAACTTATTTCTTAAATGCTGAAACGCATCGCCTGTACTGTCCAGTCACCCTAGTTGTCCAAGACCTGGAACATCGTAACTAAAAAATGGGACGTGCTGGACAAAAACGGTTTTCAGATTTGGAGTCAGCAAGTGAAGTTTGTTAAAGTACAGATGAAAGAATCCCAGTAGCAAAATGCTTGTTGACCAGTGTAATCTGTGCTTGTGAAAAACTGAACTGTAGATGGAGCTATACTTGTTATTGGTTATACTGTATATTAAGAAGTTGAGATAAAGAGTGAAATCAAAACGGTTGCTAAAAGTGAAGCGTATGTGAAGCTGTGCCAAAGCTAAGACTAACTTAGTACTGTGTGATGAGACAAACACTTCAGATCAGTCGGATTTGATGAGTCATTTCAAGCTGCTGAGTGGTTCATACATCTGTTGTACAACAAAGGTTAGGATCAGCAGTTTTAAATCACTGTGTAATAAATGAGGACCAGGTCCCTGAAGTCTTTGCACCTCAGTGTCCCACAGGCCTTAAGTGTACAGTATATTTGTATGTAGCCTGTGGCATACTGTACTTAACATTTGTAAACAATTTAATCACTGTGTGGATGAGAGGGAGATTTTTTCATTGTGTTGTGCTTTAGATTTTAAATGTATTCAGACAAATGCATCAGTAAATAATGAAAAAAGGCCATTAGCAAATATACAGATACTATATGATGTGAATTGTTCAGTGTCGTCATATCACCAGTGTCACCAGGACAACCCAATACCAGCCTTCACTGCTTACCCTGAGAAATATAAGATCTGTTGACAACACTCCAAATTTTTTATCACACATCTCTACACATTTTCCTACCTCTCAAATGACAGAGTATCACTTGGTGAAAGTCTCAGAGCAGAAGGGAAAGGAGTATGCAGTGTAAGCATTTTGATTCATTGATCTCTCTCTGTGCAAATCCCCTAAAGTTGTAAGGAGGTCTGTTTCAGTTCTTCCTTCTTGTAAGATTATATGGTTTGTACTTCCTTCTTCTGTCCGCAGACAGCAATGAGACAGAGTCCTCCTCCTCAGAGGTCTTATGTGCATGTCAAAGTCAGTCATATTGCTCATGGGATTTGTATATCCACCTCCATGGCAGTTCTTAGGACCATGCCAAGTGCCACTCTCATATCCCATACTTCCACATGACAGATGCAGCCAGTATGGTCATTCTATTTTACAGCCTCTCACAGTGAATGCTCATACAAATTAATATTTAATTTTTTTTTTTTTATTGATGTGCTTTCCACTTGGATGCTGTCATTAAGTCGTCTGAAATTTGGTCAATACTTATTACTGAATCATTAAGCAGTGGTCAGTTTTCCTAATTTAAGGTTTCACAATTAAGTAGTGGGCTGTATAAATCAAATGAGCGTGCCATTAGAAATCATTTATTCATTCTCTACACCCATCTTATTCTGTTTAGTAGAGCAGTCCAGATATCACTTTAAAAAAACTACTCAGTAACTAAAAAAGAGGAATTAGTCTTTTGCCTATAAGAAATCCAAAAATGCCAATAAAATAAAAACAAAGTCAAAAATGAGATAAATGATATAATTAAGTGTAAGCTTTCATTTAAAGCTGTAGCCCCATCCTTTAGTCCTTCAGGACATTTATGGACTCCTCACATTGGTCTGGGAGTGTGATGGGTACTTTTGTGAACTCTTCAGTTTTTTTGTTTTTTTTTTGCCCAAAATAATTGAAATATATTTATGAAGTGACATTTTCACTATGTTAGGGAAAGCCTTCTGTATGAGTTTCTTTCTGAGTGAGTTTGCCTTTCCTGTGCTTTCAGTACCATTTGTTTCCAGCATCGTCACCTACTAAACAATGAGATGAATACAATTAATTCCTTTCATTTTGTTCTCTAAGATTGTTTTATTTAAGAAATTCCTATTTAATCATAAAATGTCTGGCAGTGTTTTTTAATGTGTTTTAACTATTTTGGGACCCTTAGCTATATAAAGATAAAAGGTGTGTTATAGATTGTATCATTAAACCTGCATACTGATTGGTGCAGGTAATGTGTGTGTGTGTGTGTATATATATATATATATATATATATACTAAAATTGGGACTGTGTTATGCGAATGACCCTAGCTTATTTAAGACTAGCCATCCCCCATGGCTTTGCCCGTACAGTGTAGTGAAACAGGACAATGAGGAGGGCCCCGGCCAGCTCTCTACTCCTTCTGTCACTCTTCCCCCTCCCCTCAGCCCGCAGCCCCTGCAAGCGAACTATGATTCTTACCGCAAAGAGATAAATTGCAAAATCAACCGGAATGTTCAAGCAAATTATAGAAAAAAAAAAGATCTAAATCTGTTAAGTTGTTCTTTCGTTCTCTAACTAAACGGAGTTAAGGTAACGCCCCGAGGAAGATGCGTGAGTGAGGAGGGTCCCGCCCCCTCCAAGCAGCCCAATGAATCTCTCTCGGATTTGTGCTAATATATCCGTACTGCAAACGAACTATGATACTTAGTGCAATGAGAAAGTTGCAAAATCAATGGAATGTTCCAGCAAATTACAGAAGAAAACCCAATCTAAATCTGTAAAGTAGTTCTCTCGTGAAAAGCGGACAGACATACAAACGGGTCTAAAAACTATTAAGAAATTTTGCACTTGGACCATGAAATTTTTAAAACCATTACTTAGCAAGCACCTATGAGCCAAGGGTAACCTACAGTCCAAATTTCAAGTCACAAGTCCTCATGGTTCGGTAGATTGCGTGACGAGTGAGTCAGTGGTATTTGGCTTTTTTATATATAGATATATAGATAGAGATATATATAGATATATAGATAGAGATATATATATATATATATATATATATATATATATATATATATATATATATATATATATATATATATATATATATATATATAGATAGAGATATAGATATATAGATAGAGATATAGATATATAGATAGAGATATAGATATATATAGATATAGATATAGATATAGATATATAGATATAGATATAGATATAGATAGATATAGATATATATATATAGATATAGATATAGATATATAGATAGAGATATATATATATATATATATATATATATATATATATATATATATATATATATAGATATATATAGATATATATAGATAGATATATAATATAGATAGATAGATATATATAGCTATAGATATATATATATATAGATATATATATATATATATATATAGCTATAGATTATCTATAGCTATATATATATATATATATATATATATATATATATATATATATATATATATATATATATATATATATATATATATATATATATATATAGAGAGATAGATAGATAGATAGATACAGTGGTGTGAAAAACTATTTGCCCCCTTCCTGATTTCTTATTCTTTTGCATGTTTGTCACACAAAATGTTTCTGATCATCAAACACATTTAACCATTAGTCAAATATAACACAAGTAAACACAAAATGCAGTTTGTAAATGGTGGTTTTTATTATTTAGGGAGAAAAAAAAATCCAAACCTACATGGCCCTGTGTGAAAAAGTAATTGCCCCCTGAACCTAATAACTGGTTGGGCCACCCTTAGCAGCAATAACTGCAATCAAGCGTTTGCGATAACTTGCAATGAGTCTTTTACAGCGCTCTGGAGGAATTTTGGCCCACTCATCTTTGCAAAATTGTTGTAATTCAGCTTTATTTGAGGGTTTTCTAGCATGAACCGCCTTTTAAGGTCATGCCATAGCATCTCAATTGGATTCAGGTCAGGACTTTGACTAGGCCACTCCAAAGTCTTCATTTTGTTTTTCTTCAGCCATTCAGAGGTGGATTTGCTGGTGTGTTTTGGGTCATTGTCCTGTTGCAGCACCCAAGATCGCTTCAGCTTGAGTTGACGAACAGATGGCCGGACATTCTCCTTCAGGATTTTTTGGTAGACAGTAGAATTCATGGTTCCATCTATCACAGCAAGCCTTCCAGGTCCTGAAGCAGCAAAACAACCCCAGACCATCACACTACCACCACCATATTTTACTGTTGGTATGATGTTCTTTTTCTGAAATGCTGTGTTCCTTTTACGCCAGATGTAACGGGACATTTGCCTTCCAAAAAGTTCAACTTTTGACTCATCAGTCCACAAGGTATTTTCCCAAAAGTCTTGGCAATCATTGAGATGTTTCTTAGCAAAATTGAGACGAGCCCTAATGTTCTTTTTGCTTAACAGTGGTTTGCGTCTTGGAAATCTGCCATGCAGGCCGTTTTTGCCCAGTCTCTTTCCTATGGTGGAGTCGTGAACACTGACCTTAATTGAGGCAAGTGAGGCCTGCAGTTCTTTAGACGTTGTCCTGGGGTCTTTTGTGACCTCTCGGATGAGTCGTCTCTGCGCTCTTGGGGTAATTTTGGTCGGCCGGCCACTCCTGGGAAGGTTCACCGCTGTTCCATGTTTTTGCCATTTGTGGATAATGGCTCTCACTGTGGTTCGCTGGAGTCCCAAAGCTTTAGAAATGGCTTTATAACCTTTACCAGACTGATAGATCTCAGTTACTTCTGTTCTCATTTGTTCCTGAATTTCTTTGGATCTTGGCATGATGTCTATCTTTTGAGGTGCTTTTGGTCTACTTCTCTGTGTCAGGCAGCTCCTATTTAAGTGATTTCTTGATTGAAACAGGTGTGGCAGTAATCAGGCCTGGGGGTGGCTACGGAAATTGAATTCAGGTGTGATACACCACAGTTAGGTTATTTTTTAACAAGGGGGCAATTACTTTTTCACACAGGGCCATGTAGGTTTGGATTTTTTTTCTCCCTAAATAATAAAAACCATCATTTTAAAAACTGCATTTTGTGTTTACTTGTGTTATATTTGACTAATGGTTAAATGTGTTTGATGATCAGAAACATTTTGTGTGACAAACATGCAAAAGAATAAGAAATCAGTAAGGGGGCAAATAGTTTTTCACACCACTGTATATACAGTGGGGTAAAAAAAGTATTTAGTCAGCCACCAATTGTGCAAGTTCTCCCACTTAAAAAGATGAGAGAGGCCTGTAATTTTCATCATAGGTATACCTCAACTATGAGAGACAAAATGAGAAAAAAAATCCAGACAATCACATTGTCTGATTTTTAAAGAATTTATTTGCAAATTATGGTGGAAAATAAGTATTTGGTCACCTTAAAACAAGCAAGATTTCTGGCTCTCACAGACCTGTAACTTCTTCTGTAAGAGGCTCCTCTGTCCTCCACTCGTTACCTGTATTAATGGCACCTGTTTGAACTCGTTATCAATATAAAAGACACCTGTCCACAACCTCAAACAGTCACACTCCAAATTCCACTATGGCCAAGACCAAAGAGCTGTCAAAGGACACCAGAAACAAAATTGTAGACCTGTACCAGGCTGGGAAGACTGAATCTGCAATAGGTAAGCAGCTTGCTGTGAAGAAATCAACTGTGGGAGCAATTATTAGAAAATGGAAGACATACAAGACCACTGATAATCTCCCTTGATCTGGGGCTCCATGCAAGATCTCACCCCATGGGGTCAAAATGATCACAAGAACGAAGAGCAAAAATCCCAGAACCACAAAGGGGGACCTAGTGAATGACCTGCAGGGAACTGGGACCAAAGTAACAAAGGCTACCATCAGTAACACACTACGCCGCCAGGGACTCAAATCCTGCAGTGCCAGATGTGTCCCCCTGCTTAAGCCAGTACATGTGCAGGCTCGTCTGAAGTTTGCTAGAGAGCATTTAGATGATCCAGAAGAGGATTGGGAGAATGTCATATGGTCAGATGAAAAAACTCTACTCGTCGTGTTTGGAGGAGAAAGAATGCCGAGTTGCATGCATCAACACCATACCTACTGTAAAGCATGGGGGTGGAAGAAACATGCTTTGGGGCTGTTTTTCTGCAAAGGGACCAGGACGACTGATCCGTGTAAAGGAAAGAATGAATGGGGCCATGTATCGTCAGATTTTGTGTGAAAACCTCCTTCCATCAGCAAGGGCATTGAAGATGAAACGTGGCTGGGTCTTTCAGCATAACAATGATCCCAAACACACCGCCTGGGTAACGAAGGAGTGGCTTTGTAAGAAGCATTTCAAGGTCCTGGAATGGCCTAGCCAGTCTCCAGATCTCAACCCCATAGAAAATCTTTAAAGGAGTTAAAAGTCCGTGTTGTCCAGCGGCAGCCCCAAAACATCACTGCTCTAGAGGAGATCTGCATGGAGGAATGGGCCAAAATACCAGCAACAGTGTGTGAAAACCTTGTGAAGACTTAGAGAAAACGTTTGACCTCCGTCATTGCCAACAAAGGGTATATAACAAAGTATTGAGATGAACTTTTGTTATTGACCAAATACTTTTTTTCCACCATCATTTGCAAATAAATTCTTCAAAAATCAGACAATGTGATTTTCTGGATTTTTTTTTTCTCATTTTGTCTTTCATAGTTGAGGTATACCTATGATGAAAATTACAGGCCTCTCTCATCTTTTTAAGTGGGAGAACTTGCACAATTGGTGGCTGACTAAATACTTTTTTGCCCCACTGTAGATACAGTGGTGTGAAAAACTATTTGCCCCCTTCCTGATTTCTTATTCTTTTGCATGTTTGTCACACAAAATGTTTCTGATCATCAAACACATTTAACCATTAGTCAAATATAACACAAGTAAACACAAAATGCAGTTTTTAAATGATGGTGTTTATTATTTAGGGAGAAAAAATCCAAACCTACATGGCCCTGTGTGAAAAAGTAATTGCCCCCCTTGTTAAAAAATAACCTAACTGTGGTGTATCACACCTGAGTTCAATTTCCGTAGCCACCCCCAGGCCTGATTACTGCCACACCTGTTTCAATCAAGAAATCACTTAAATAGGAGCTGCCTGACACAGAGAAGTAGACCAAAAGCACCTCAAAAGCTAGACATCATGCCAAGATCCAAAGAAATTCAGGAACAAATGAGAACAGAAGTAATTGAGATCTATCAGTCTGGTAAAGGTTATAAAGCCATTTCTAAAGCTTTGGGACTCCAGC
This sequence comes from Erpetoichthys calabaricus, assembly GCF_900747795.2. Classification (NCBI taxonomy): domain Eukaryota; kingdom Metazoa; phylum Chordata; class Cladistia; order Polypteriformes; family Polypteridae; genus Erpetoichthys; species Erpetoichthys calabaricus. The sequence goes on along the minus strand of NC_041404.2, from coordinate 139,188,232 downwards.
GAACCACAGTGAGAGCCATTATCCACAAATGGCAAAAACATGGAACAGTGGTGAACCTTCCCAGGAGTGGCCGGCCGACCAAAATTACCCCAAGAGCGCAGAGACGACTCATCCGAGAGGTCACAAAAGACCCCAGGACAACGTCTAAAGAACTGCAGGCCTCACTTGCCTCAATTAAGGTCAGTGTTCACGACTCCACCATAAGAAAGAGACTGGGCAAAAACGGCCTGCATGGCAGATTTCCAAGACGCAAACCACTGTTAAGCAAAAAGAACATTAGGGCTCGTCTCAATTTTGCTAAGAAATATCTCAATGATTGCCAAGACTTTTGGGAAAATACCTTGTGGACTGATGAGACAAAAGTTGAACTTTTTGGAAGGCAAATGTCCCGTTACATCTGGCGTAAAAGGAACACAGCATTTCAGAAAAAGAGCATCATACCAACAGTAAAATATGGTGGTGGTAGTGTGATGGTCTGGGGTTGTTTTGCTGCTTCAGGACCTGGAAGGCTTGCTGTGATAGATGGAACCATGAATTCTACTGTCTACCAAAAAATCCTGAAGGAGAATGTCCGGCCATCTGTTCGTCAACTCAAGCTGAAGCGATCTTGGGTTCTGCAACAAGACAATGACCCAAAACACTCCAGCAAATCCACCTCTGAATGGCTGAAGAAAAACAAAATGAAGACTTTGGAGTGGCCTAGTCAAAGTCCTGACCTGAATCCAATTGAGATGCTATGGCATGACCTTAAAAAGGCGGTTCATGCTAGAAAACCCTCAAATAAAGCTGAATTACAACAATTTTGCAAAGATGAGTGGGCCAAAATTCCTCCAGAGCGCTGTAAAAGACTCATTGCAAGTTATTGCAAACGCTTGATTGCAGTTATTGCTGCTAAGGGTGGCCCAACCAGTTATTAGGTTCAGGGGGCAATTGCTTTTTCACACAGGGCCATGTAGGTTTGGATTTTTTTTTCTCCCTAAATAATAAAAACCACCATTTACAAACTGCATTTTGTGTTTATTTGTGTTATATTTGACTAATGGTTAAATGTGTTTGATGATCAGAAACATTTTGTGTGACAAACATGCAAAAGAATAAGAAATCAGGAAGGGGGCAAATAGTTTTTCACACCACTGTAGATAGATAGATATAGATAGATTGTTACTCGTCCATATTTCTTGGTCTGCATTGAAAACTTGCTTGTTGATATGTGGACACCATTTGGGTCTAATGTTATAATAACGGATATTAAATTTTGTACACATAGCAAAGGTGACCTCATATGTCATGTAAGCGTATTTTATAAGACAACTTGCGTGACAAGCTAACAGCTTTGATGGTCTGAATTTTTATAAGCATGAAATATGAGTGTGTCCAAATCCAATTCTTGGTCCATTTCTCCTCTTTGTGAATTGATCACTTCCTAAAGTTGGAATGAGTGATATTTTCATGTAATACCATCAGTTATGTTTGGAGTTTTCAAGAGAGAATACCAACAGATTTTAGTATTTGTATTCAAAACCGTTAGTAACACTAAGATGTATTATGTATGTAATATGATAACCACAGTTTTTCCTCCAAGAAGGCGGAGAACCTGTTCACAGTTCAGCCTTTCAAGGTTAAGTTAAACTATAACCCACAGAGACAGTAGATTTCTTTGTCTGTATGTAAATAAGAATTGAAACATCTGATGTAACTGCCTGGACTGAAAACATTGAGTATTGTCCTTTTATTGTTTTTAATTTGCACACAAGTAAAACAAAAGTCAAAGATTTGGTATTGTTCAAAACTAGCAGTCTAAAATAAACATCACACAAATGTCTGCAAGTTAGCATATTTACCAGACACAAATGTAACTGGTAATTTGCCTGGCTTTTTATCCTTGTAATCATAATGTGAGAAATGCTTGTAAGATTGCAGGGTATGTCAGTGCTAACGTTTTAGTAAGCTCAAAATATAAGATATTTAAAACTCACAGTTGAATATTGTAATAAAGGAAATAAGTAGTGCTGCAATTTAAATTGAACATAACGTACTGTAAATGACCATCTCTCATGAGGGTACTGCCATTTTAAAGTTCATAACTTAACTTTCATGTTGAAGAATATGGCTTCCAGATATAAAATCTTAATACTTTGAGATCAGTCATGTAGTCATTATAAAACCAACACAGTGTGATTTTTATCTTTCCTAGAGTCTGTTGCTTTCTTATTGTCTGCTAGAATTACTGATGTGCACTGCAGGTGTGTTCCCTGAGTTATCATTGCAATTATTTTTCTGACAGGATATGGGAACGGTAATCCTTGGAAAACTAGAGTCTGGATCAATCTGTAAATCACAGCAACTTGTAATGATGCCAAACAAGGTAAGTCTCACAGGAAAGTAAAACTGCTGTTTTATGTTTTCAGAAGTCAAGATGTGTGTGTTCATTCAGTATTGAATCAGCTGCAAAACACATACATTCATAGATTTATATTTTCATGTATTTACTTTGCAGATGCTTTATCCAAAGTGACTTACAAAACAGGTCAACATAATTGAGTAAAAATCAGTAAGGGTATTGTTTATGATCAAATGTTACAGGGCAAAGTTACAAAATTGGATCATCGCAAGTGAAGAACTCAAAACTAAATGCAAGCTAGTTACACTTCCTCAGTTAAAAGAAACTATCAAAGCCATTGTTGTTTCATCTAATCCGCAGCATGTGAGAGTCTTCAATTGCTTCTTGAACACATTGAAGAGAGTCAAGAGCTTGAAGGCGCAGAGGTGGCATCATCAGATGCCATTCATCAGCAGACCAGCATGGGCAAGAGAACATAGGACTTCAAAAGTCTCTCTCTGTCTGTGTGTGTGTGTGTGTATAGATATCTCTATATGGGAGCTGACCCACTGACTAATCTGTAGGCATGCATGCATGATTTGAAATTAATATGTGCTGCTACAGGGAGCAAGTGTGATCTAAAAAAGGAGTGACATGCGCCCACCTCGTCTGGTTGAACACAAGACTTGTCACTACGTTTTGAATCATATGAAATGGCTTGGTAACACTTGCTGGTACTCCTTCCAGCAGAGAGTTGCAATAGTCAGGATATGACAAGACCAAGACCAAGACCTGGACTAGGAGTTGTGCTGCATACTCCGCCAGATGTGGTCTGATCTTGTGGATGCTGTAATAATTGAATCTGCCAGATTGAGAGACCATTTAAACCTGATCAGTGAAGGGTAGCTGGTCAAGTTGCTTACTGACTTAGCGATAGTGAATTGACCTGAAATGAGTTGGGTTGTTGAATAAATGGATGAGCTGGGATAGCAAAGAGGTCATTCTTTTCCACTTATAGGGTCATTATTGTCATGTGTATTCTTACATGCAACATATGCAAGAGCCATCATTAGTGAGTATAACAGCCTTACCTTGAAATTCTGTTGTCTTTTTGTTTTGTACACTACATACTATTGTGTTTAATAGCTGCAGACTCCAGTCACACAATTACAAGATTCTGTCACTAACTTAAATTTCCTAATTTTCTATAAGTAGAACTTCCTTGATTTTTACATAAATAAAGCAGAATATAACTGACTGGGTTTAAAAAAAAAACTTCTAAAAATAGCAAATAGACTCTGCTCTGATTCATGTGTTTCATTGTGAATGATTTGTTAACTTTTACATTCTTGTCATTATTTGAGTTCTATCTAGAATAAAATTGCACTGTGCCATGAGTTTATCTGGCAGTCTTTCATGTAATTATAAATGTAAACATCTAACGCGGAGACAAAGAAATGCTGGAATATGAAAATTCCAGATTCTCCTTTAGATAGAATATATATTTCCACAGGCTTTTAGCCTTTTATTACTTATAGCACAGGGGTCAGGAACCTTTTTGGCTGAGAGAGCCATGAACGCCACATATTTTAAAATGTAATTCCGTGAGAGCCATACAATATGTTTAAAACTAAATACAAGTAAATGTGTGCATTTTATGTAAGACCAACACTTTTAAAGTACAATGTCTCTGAATTCTTTTTATGCTGTTGCTAACAAATGATGAATAAAGTACTTTAATGTGACTTCTGGTGCTGCATGGTTTTGCTGATGGCTTTGTAGTCTGGTTGATACATGGTGAGGTTTAGCTTCATGCAGGCGTTGAGACTTCCATCCGTTAAACGTCGGAGAGAAAAGAATGGTGCTGCATTTATGTCCTTCACTTGTGTTGCCTCAATTTGATTTGCCATAATGATGGTACGATCGTGAACAGTTCTTTCCGACAGAGGCATGTCTTTTATTCGTTTGATTATGTTGTCTTTATCCGAAAAGTCATGAAAAAGTTCATTGGCAACATCAAGCATGAATGTTTTGGCATACTCCCCATCTGTGAATGGCTTTCCATTTCTCACAATTGCTAAAGCACCAGCAAAGCTAGCCGAATTCCAGTCACCTTGTTGGGTCCAAACACGGAGTTGCTGCTGACTAGCTTGCACTCTGCACAGTAGCTCTTGACATGCTTTCTTCCTGCTCTCCCCCGCAGGATATTTCGATGCAAATGTAGTATGGCATGTGTCGAAGTGCCGCTTTATATTTGACCATTTCATTGATGGAATTTTATCATTGCATATTAGACACACTGCAGAACCTGCTCTCTCCACAAAGGCGATTCCTCTGTCCATTCCTGCTGAAAAGTACGATACTCCTCATCTTTTTTTATCTTTTAGCCATCTTCTTCGATAAAAGGATTTCTGCAATTAGCTAGCTGACTACTTGATTAAAAGGAGGGAAGTTTACTTCCTGACCTCACAACGACCCGTGTACATTACGCATTATCCAATAAAAATTTGGTGTTGTCCCGGAGGACAGCTGTGATTGGCTCCAGCCACCCGCAACCATGAACATGAGCGGTAGGAAATGAATGGATTGAAATACATGAGAATGTTTTATATTTTTAACGTTATTATTTTTTTTATTAAAGATTTGTCTGCGAGCCAGATGCAGCCATCAAAAGAGCCACATCTGGCTCGCAAGCCATAGGTTCCCGACCCCTGTTGTAGCATATTGCTAAGATGCTGTTTTGTGCTGCTGTCTACTCATTCTGATTTTTTTTTTTTTTATTCAATTTAAAAATCCCAGTTTTTCCAAATTGAAACTCTACTGTAAATGTGTAGATTATTCTTAATAAATGATTGGAGGAAACTCTACAAGCATTTTTGCATATTGTTTTATGCATTCAATTGCATTTAAGTGTCAGAAATCAGTATTTAAATTGGTTAAGAGGCTCATGCCACTTCCACAAATACCCTCAGAGCGAGGTGTCTGAAGACTCTAAGGTCTGTTAACACCTCTACAGGTCAAAATGAACAACATCATCATCATTTTTGGAATTTAGAGAATTTTAGTCCTTTGTTGGCATATAGAACAGCAGAAGAAACATACAGTAACGTTTTTTGGCTACACTGTTAACAATGTATTTCGTTACTTTGTTGTCTCTCTTGCAAGACTTGATAAACTCTTTTCTGTAGTAAACAAAGTAGTGACAAGTTTTTGTAACATTGTTTCTTGACCGCTTGTGATGAATCTTGTACTTATTCTTAGGTAACTGACTGAATATGTGGAACACGAGTCTTTTGACTTTTTTTAGCTGTAACTTAGTCATCTCTTATATATGACTTCCTCTTTCTGTAACTGTTTTAAAAAAGCAAAAGTCCTGCCGCTGATTTCAGGGAATTAATGTTGGTTGTCACTAAAAGCTGCCCTGAAGTATAACTCTTTAAGATTGGGCCATTTTACTCTGTGCATAATATGCCCTCCACCATTCTGATTCACTCTTGAGTTCATTTTGTTAAGAAAACAGAGAAGGAACACGGAAAGTAATTTATTGGGGAGGGTCATACTGAACAATATTATGGAGAAAATAAGCTTGCATTTCACATGTCTTGTCGCTGGTTTCAACAGTTAATAGAAGGTGCATCCAAACAATCAGAAATATATAAACTGGCTTAATTTCAGTACTGCTATCTTTTTTCCAGCATAATGTGGAGGTCCTGAGCTTGCTGTCAGATGATGTAGAGACGGAATATGCTGGACCTGGAGAGAATCTAAAACTGAGACTGAAGGGCATTGAAGAGGAGGAGATTCTGCCAGGATTTATTCTCTGTAATGCAGAGAACCTTTGTCATTCTGGTCGTACTTTTGATGCTCAGGTGAGCTGCACTGAAAGTGTTTTCATTTAAACCATTTTGCTTTGATATTTTGGTTCCCTGAGTTGGACTGACGCAACTAGGCTCCTAGGTCGTTATAGCCGCATGTACCCTGATGGATCTCTGGACTCCAACATATTAATCTCATTTGTCAGCTCCAATATATGGTATCTGACCTTTCTTTTTGTACATTTGCAGATTGTTATCATCGAACACAAATCCATTATCTGTCCAGGTTATAATGCAGTGCTGCATATCCATACCTGTATCGAAGAAGTCCAAATAATAGTAAGTGACCTATAAGTTATTAATGTCCCAAATAATGTGTCTGCCTCTGAATGTGCCAGGGTGGTTTGTTTTATTGTTTCAGAGCCTTTCACCCCCCACCCCATTGTGTTAATTGCTCTTATAGGGTTACCATTACTTTAATCTCATTAAAGTAACCTTTTGGAAAATTGGAGAAGAAAGGTCAGGTAGCACATCAAATAAATTGTCTTGTTTTTCTTCTCAAATTCAGGCCTTAATCTGCCTAGTAGACAAAAAGACAGGTGAGAAGAGTAAGACAAGACCTCGCTTTGTGAAACAAGACCAAGTGTGCATCGCCCGCTTAAAAACGGCGGGAACAATCTGCCTTGAGACATTCAAAGACTTTCCTCAAATGGGTCGCTTTACTTTGCGGGATGAAGGTACTGATTTTGCACTTGTTCAAATCTTGCACAAACTTAGACTGTATACATTTTATTCTGCTTTGTTTTATGAGTATAATCTTCATCTCCATTTAAACATTAAAAAAATTTCTTTGTGTATCCATATTTTGCATAACTGCACACATTTTTATGCATTTATAACAAACGTAGACAAGTAAAGCTGTCTGTGTATAATATGCACACTATATGGCCCCAAATATGTGGACACCTGACCATCACACATATGAGCTTGCTGGACATCAAATTCCAAAACCATGGGCATTAATATGGAGTTGCCCCCTCCTATCTTTGTAGCTGTAACAGCCTCCACTGTTCTGGGAAGGCCTTCCATGAGATTTTGGAGCATCTGTGGAAATTTGTGCCTATTCAGTCAAAAAGGCTCTTTGTGAGGTTAGGTACTGATGTTTGATGAGAAGACCTGGCTTGTAGTCGGTGCTTCAGTTCATCCCAGAGGTGTTCAGTAGGGTTTAAGGTCAAGACTCTGTACAGGCCACTTGAGTTTCTCTTATTTCTTTTTTGGAGCTTGCTTTATTCATAGGGGCTTGCTGGAACAGGAAAGATCATTCCCCAGATTGTTGCCACAGAGAGTTCGGAGGAATTGTATGCTGTAGAATTAACAGTACTCTTCACTGGAACCAGGGAACCTAGCCCAAGCACTGAAAAACAGCCCCAGACCATCATCCCTCTCTCTTCCATCAAACTATATAATAGGCACTTCACAGTCTGGAAGGTAGCGGTTCTTCTGGCATCCGCCAAACCCAGATTCATCCTTCCAGTTACTAGATGGTGAAGTGTAATTATTTCAGAGAACACTGTTCCATTTACAATAATGTCACTTGGAGTTTACTGGGCAGATCTAGAACACTAGGAATGTGCTGACTTTTAGCAAAGGTGGCATCTTATGACAGTGCCATGTGTCGGAGAGTCCGAGTTACTGCCAGTGTTTGTCAATGGAGATCGCATGGCTTTGTGTTTTATTTTTGCAGCATTTAAACTGTACACAATGTAATTTAGATGCATTCAGGTAAGCAACACAACAAGCACCATGTAGGAATGTGTTTTACTTTCATGAAGACTGACCAGTCAGGTAATGTGACTTTGTAATGATCAGGATCCAATCAGGGAAGGGCCACATAATAAGCACAAACCAATCGGAGCGCTGTTAGAGCCAGAGGCTGCATTTTCAGACGTATTCAGCTCTGGAGAAGGTTTTTTAAACATTAATTTTCGTAGGTTGAAAAATGCCAGGGTATTGTGAATGAAAGTTAGAAATAGAGACTAATGTCTGTGTTTTTAGATGAAAATACAGGTGCTGGTCATAAAATTAGAATATCATGACAAAGTTGATTTATTTCAGTAATTCCATTCAAAAAGTGAAACATGTATATTAGATACATTCATTACACACAGACTGATGTATTTCAAATGTTTATTTCTTTTAATGTTGATGATTATAACTGACAACTAATGAAAGTCATAAATTCAGTATCTTGGAAAATTAGAATATTGTGAAAAGGTTCAATATTGAAGACACCTGGTGCCACACTCTAATCAGCTAATTAACTCAAAAGCCTTTAAATGGTCTCTCAGTCGAGTTCTGTAGGCTACACAATCATGGGGAAGACTGCCGACTTGACAGTTGTCCAAAAGACGTCCATTGACACCTTGCACAAGGAGGGCAAGACACAAAAGGTCATTGCTAAAGAGGCTGGCTGTTCACAGAGCTCTGTGTCCAAGCACATTAATAGAGAGGCGAAGGGAAGGACAAGATGTGGTAGAAAAAAGTGTACAAGCAGTAGGGATAACCGCACCCTGGAGAGGATTGTGAAACAAAAATGTTGGGGAGATTCACAAAGAGTGGACTGCAGCTGGAGTCAGTGCTTCACGAACCACCACGCACAGACGTATGCAAGACATGGGTTTCAGCTGTCGCATTCCTTGTGTCAAGCCACTCTGGAACAAGAGACAGCGTCAGAAGCGTCTCGCCTTTGGACTGCTGCTGAGTGGTCCAAAGTTATGTTCTCTGATGAAAGTAAATTTTGCATTTTCTTTGGAAATCAAGGTCCCAGAATCTGGAGGAAGAGAGGAGAGGCACAGAATCCACGTTGCGTGAGGTCCAGTGTAAAGTTTCCACAGTCAGTGATGGTTTGGGGTGCCATGTCATCTGCTGGTGTTGGTCCATTGTGTTTTCTGAGGTCCAAGGTCAACGCAGCCGTCTACCAGGAAGTTTTAGAGCACTTCATGCTTTCTGCTGCTGACGAACTTTATGGAGATGCAGATTTCATTTTCCAACAGGGCCTGGCACCAGCACACAGTGCCAAAGCTACCAGTACCTGGTTTAAGGACCATGGTATCCCTGTTCTTGATTGGCCAGCAAACTCGCCTGACCTTAACCCCATAGAAAATCTATGGGGTATTGTGAAGAGGAAGATGTAATACGCCAGACCCAACTATTCAGAAGAGCTGAAGGCCACTATCAGAGCAACATGGGCTCTCATAACACCTGAGCAGTGCCACAGACTGATCGACTCCATGCCACGCCGCATTGCTGCAGTAATCCAGGCCAAAGGAGCCCCAACTGAATATTGAGTGCTGTACATGCTCATACTTTTCATGTTCATACCTTTCAGTTGGCCAACATTTCTAAAAATCCTTTTTTTGCATTGGTCTTAATTGACATTCTAATTTTCTGAGATACTGAATTTGGGACTTTCATTAGTTGTCAGTTATAATCATCAACATTAAAAGAAATAAACATTTGAAATACATCAATCTGTGTGTAATGAATGAATCTAATATACAAGTTTCACTTTTTGAATGGAATTACTGAAATAAATCAACTTTGTCGTGATATTCTAATTTTAGGACCAGCACCTGTATATTAGTGTGGACAGGGCATTCATTAGTGTGGCAGTGCTAAAATACAACTGCAAAAGGTAAAAACTGTTTATAAAAAAAAAAAAAAAAAGAAATGTAATCCAGAAATTGAACAAACAATTTTGGAAAGTAATAGCTCAGCTGCTGAGACAAATTCTAATGAAAGTCTGTTTGATTTTCTCCAAATGTGACTTGTGTTTTTGCATGTTTTTTGAGGGGGAGAAACAAATAAAAGTTTTTTCTTCTTTTTTCAGGCAAGACTATTGCCATTGGCAAGGTGCTGAAGCTGGTACCAGAGAAGGATTAGAAGGGGTGCTGTGATTGACCAGCACAGTTAACTGTAATGAATAAAGTGGACTCGACTACAGGCGCCTTCTTCTTTTAATGACCTTCTGCCCAGCGAAGAAAAAAAATAAACTTCTTTGAAAGTAAAAGAACGAAAGAAAAAAAATCTGTTTTTAAAAAATATATATAAATAATATTAAGTCCACATGTGTCAGCTTTCTCATATTGAGAGCTCAGCTATGCCAATTGTCAATTTTCACTCCTTGTACACTTCTGAATAACACATCAAACAGGTAAATATTTCTCTTCCAAGTTTTGCTTCCTTCAAAGAGAAAGTGGCAGTAGGTACCTTAAAAAAAATGTGGACTTGGGTAACTTTTGAGTTGAGAAAAGCGAGAGGAACAAACCGACGCAGTGAAACCAAAATAATATCCTGGTTGTGTGTTTCCTTTTTATTAAGGTCAACGGCATCAAGGTTGATTTCGTGACAAAATAATTTGAAAAGACGACAAAAGTGTGCAAGAGTGTTGTTCACATGTTAAGACAACTTCAATGACAATAAAATATAACATTCTAAAACACAGGCTGGAATAGTGTGTGCTATTTTTCTGGGGGTGGTGACAGCAAAACTCTGAAATATGGCAATTCAGGGATACGCAGGTGGTGTTTTTACAGGGCGCCCCTTCATCCCTTCTGATGTATTAGTTAAGGATCGGCTACGCCAAAAGTAATGCAGCAGTTTCATTGACGATGATGATGTCATTAACGTAGAGATGTGCAGCAAAGATCCTGTGTAATACATGATTTGGTGGTGTGGCTATTGACCAGTGTTATTAATTGTTGTGGTAGACTGATTTACAGCATTCAGGTTGATAAATATTTTGTGTCTTTTATTTGTAAACTAGACAAAGCAAGTGTGATATTAGTGCTTCTGGAGGTATGTTTAACTTCATTGATGAGAACAACGGTGCTTTGATGTTTACCTAACTAACCTAAGGATTAGAAATTTATATTTATCAAGAGGAGGATCAGACCTGCTTGGCAAGGGTGTGGTATGTTTGAACTTGGAGCCTATAAGCCATCACCTGTAGGAAGGCCTTAAACTGACTAAACACAGCAACGGGGGGATGAGTTGTGCCTCAATTCTGTTGGTGTAAAGCAAGGGTGCCCAACTCCAGGCCTCGAGGGCCGCAGTGGTTGCAGGTTTTCATTCTAACCCTTTTCTTAATTAGTGATCTGTTTTTGCTGCTAATTAACTTCTTTTGAATTCATTTTAATTGAATTGGTTTTTAAGAAATGTTCCCTGAATTTCTTCATCATTCCTCTGAATTGTTTCATTTCTTTCCTTAAATGGCACCCAAACAGAAGTGAAATGTGAAGTGAGTGAGCCAACAGGAGAACAACTAAGTCAGGGCCTCAAACTCCAACCAATTTAACTCCAACCAGTTGCTTAATGAGGCTCTGATTCTTGTCATTAATTAAACCCGTTCTTTAATTCCATGGCCCGCCTGCTCCTTTTTTTGTGCAATAGCAGACATTTCCGAAATTGTGGATTTTCTCTTTTCTAAGAGCAGATCAGCATTCCTGAGACCTTCACCTTTATTTTCAGATATTGTATGATGGTCACAGTTTGCTGGTCCTGGTTTGGCTCATTGTGTATCTCATTATTGTTTGGCTGCTAATTAAGGAAAAAGAAACAATTGAGGGGTCTAAGTCTTCAAAAGCAAGTCAAATAAAATGAATTCAAAAGAAGTTAATGAGCACCAAAAACAGGTCACTAATTAAGAAAAGGGTTAGAATGAAAACCTGCAGCCACTGCAGCCCTCCAGGACTGGAGTTGGGCACCCCTGGTGTAAAGTATAGCTGTTTATGATTGCTTCTCAACTACGACACCCCATTGGTTTGTGTTTTGTTGTAAGAATGGTATAAAGTTGGTCACCTTCCCTTTTCCTCTCCCTCTGTCACCATCTGGTCATGAAGACAACTCTACCTCAGCAGCCAAATTGAGACAGACATGTGGCCCGTTTCAATACTCCATTCAGTGGCCATGTGGTGGCAAAACAAGCCAGACTGAAGATAAGCCGAGAGCCGCCTATGGACGTAAGATGCACTGCTACTTAGGCTGTAGGCCATGTCTTACCATTATTCACATTGTATTCTGCTTCCATATTTTTGGGCATTTTTATCAATAATACATAATTAAATGTGTAACTTAACTCCTGCCTGTTTCTTTTTTCAGGAGAAAGTGCTAAAGTAACCTGATCATAGAGTGGTATGTGGGATTTTAGACGTCTGTTAAGGTGTGTACAGAGTCACAATAGGACCTTGCTTGTACAGTGGTGTTCATATTCTGTGCCCAGATACGGTGATTAAGGCAGATATTTGTGCTGATGTTTTAAAGCTGTGCTGTATTTAAAAGTAGTGCAGATTTTACCTGAAAAATTAAACATTTCTGCACAAATAGATCTGAGCTCTCTGACAGTGTCGGGTTGGCTGCATCACTGCCGTGGGGAACTGCTGTATAAAAGTTGTTCATGCCTCCAGTTTTTATAGTACGGCCTTGTAGTCTGAGAGTACAAAAAAAGAGGCAGGTTTTGTTTAAGGTAAATTCTGAGAATCCTACAATCATCTTTGAGCCAGTGTGGATGTGAATTTCATTATTGTTAAATATAAAAATTCAGACCTGTTGGTAGGCTTTGTGCCTTAGGAATCAAGTTACCTAAACTATTCAATAACATTTCAGTAATTATTTACCACTCTGATGCTGATCTTTCTGATCATAAAATAGATCATTACGATAGCAATTGATGAGAAGAATTTGTCATTCATTGCAGAGCTACGATATTTGAGGATTACTCTAGAGGGCCACTTTCTCTTGCACGATTTGGCTCAAAAAATAATCGGCACATCGTCAACTCATAACAGGCTTAAGTTTTGAGTTTGGTATTTTAACATATGGCCGTTTTAGCTCTCGACCATCCTCAAAAAACTGTGACACACACACACACACATCATAGAGATATCAATGTTTTTGGTATCGAGGGACCCTAAAACATTGAGATTGAAAACCGGAGATTTAAATTTTTGACGAGTCTAAAGCTTTTGCTCCCACCCATAGATGATCGGTTACGGTTGGCTGGGCGGCGGAGGGGAACAAAGCTAAAATATGTCTTTACACCGGACTCTGCTTTTATGACTAAATGAAAGGATGTGATATGGTAGTCGTATTTCAAAGAGCAGACAAGTGATGGGACTCAGCCTCCTAACTAAAACAGTTTTGGGGATGAGTTTCTTGAGGTCGCATTGGGCAGGCCAGACACTGCAATTAAAAGTTTTATTGCAAAAAGGCAGCCTAGATGCTGAATTGAAGGAGCACAGGGAAAATATGTAAAATCCATGTAGAAAGTGTCTGTTTTTAGGTCATATGAAAGTTTGGGAACCCCTCTTAATTCTTTGGATTTTTGTTTCTCATTGGCTGAGCTTTCAGTTTAAACCTCTGAGATGGCTTTTTGTAGCCTTCCCCTAAACCAGGAGACTCAACAATCTTTGTTTTCAGATCTTTGGAGAGTTGCTTTGAGGATCCCATGCTGTCACTCTTCAGAGGAGAGTCAAAGGGAAGGAAGCACAACTTGTAATTGACCACCTTAAATACCTTTATATCTCATGATGGACACACCTGTCTATGAAGTTCAAGGCGTAACGAGCTCATCCAACCAATCAGTATTGAGCAGTGACAGGCATTCAAATCAGCAAAATGACAAGGGGACCCACATTTGTGCAGACAGTTTTTCACATTTGATTTAATTTCATAAACTAAATACTGCGTCACTAAAAATCTTTGTTCAGAAAACACCGCAGTACTCGGATATTCCTTGGAAATGAAAGACATATCACTGTTATCTTTATTGTTGAAAGGAGAGTCAATTATTATGCAGGCTGAGAGGGGGTCCCAAACGTTTTAATATGACTGTGTATATTGTACTGTGCAAAAGGTTTAGGCAGGTGTAAAAAAAAAATGCTGTAAACAAAGAATGCTTTCAGAAATATAAATAATGATTGTTTATTGTTATCAATTTACAAAATGCAAAGTGAGCGAACAAAACAGAAATCTAAATCAAATCAATATTTGGTGTTACTACCTTTTGCCTTCAAACCAGCATCAATTCTTAGAGGTCCACTTGCACAAAGTCAGGGATTTTGTAGGATTCTAGTCAGGTGTCTGATCAACCAATTCTACCAAACAGGTGCTAATGATCATCAATGTCACACGGAGGTTGAAACACAGTCATGAACTGAAACAGAAACAGCTGTGTAGGAGGCTTAAAACTAGGTGAGGAACAGCCAAACTCTTGCTACCAAGGTGAGGTTGTGGAGGACAGTTTCATGTCATGGCAAGATTGAGCACAGCAACAAGACACAAGGTAGTTCTACTGCATCACCAAGGTCTCTCCCAGACAAAGATTTCAAAGCAGACTGGGGTTTCAAGATGTGCTGTTCAAGCTCTTTTGAAGAAGCACAAAGAAACGGGCAGCGTTGAGGATCGTAGACGCAGTGGTCGGCCAAGGAAACTTAGTGCAGCAGATGAAAGACACATCAAGCTTATTACCCTTCGAAATCAGAAGATGTCCAGCAGTGCCATCAGCTCAGAACTGGCAGAAACCAGTGGGACCCAGGTACACCCATCTACTGTCTGGAGAAGTCTGGCCAGAAGTGGTCTTCATGGAAGAGTTGCAGCCAAAAAGCCATACCTCCGATGTGGAAACAAGGCCAAGCGACTCAAGTATGCAAAAAACATAGGAACTGGGGTGCAGAAAAATGGCAGCAGGTGCTCTGGACTGATGAGTCAAAATCTGAAATATTTGGCTGTAGCAGAAGGCAGTTTGTTCGTCGAAGGGCTGGAGAGAGGTACAATAATGAGTGTCTGCAGTCAACAGTGAAGCATGGTGGAGGTTCCTTGAACGTTTGGGGCTGCATTTCTGCAAATGGAGTTGGAGATTTGGTCAGGATTAATGGTGTTCTCAATGCTGAGAAATACAGGCAGATACTTATCCATCATGCAATACCATCAGGGAGGCCTATGATTGGCCCCAAATTTATTCTGCAGCAGGACAACGACCCCAAACATACAGCCAAAGTCATTAAGAACTATCTTCAGCATAAAGAAGAACAAGAAGTCCTGGAAGTGATGGTATGGCCCCCACAGAGCCCTGATCTCAACATCACCGAGTGTGTCTGGGATTACATGAAGAGACAGAAGGATGTGACGAAGCCGACATCCACAGAAGATCTGTGCTTAGTTCTTCAAGATGTTTGGAACAACCTACCAGCCGAATTCCTTCAAAAACTGTGTGCAAGTGTACCTAGAAGAACTGATGCTGTTTTGAAGGCAAAGGGTGGTCACAGCAAATATTGATTTGATTTAGATTTCTCTTTTGTTCATTCACTGCATTTTGTTGATTGATGAAAATAAATGATTAACACTTCCATTGTTGAAAGAATTCTTTGTTTACAGCAATTTTCACACCTGCCTAAAATTTTTCCACAGTATTGTGTGTATTATATATATATATATATATATATATATATATATATATATATATATATATATATATATATATAAAAATATATATATATTTTTTTAATTGAATAACGCTGTGTGTAGTAACACCTGAGATCTGTCCTCATCTCATCATCTCTGTGTGTGCCCAAGTCCCTTTACCATGTGTGGTTCTTGCTTTAGAAAATACAAATTATTATACTTTTGAATTACCTTTGAATGGCCACAACTGTGATGAAGTGCTTTTTAAATTAGTTTTGTAATGGAGGGGGATATTTCTAAAAAGCTTTGACGACTTCGTGCTAGCCAAATTTGAAACTGCAATTTTTACAACAACACGGTGCACTTGGTAGAAATCGGGCAGTTTTGATTAATCCAACCCAAGACTTCATGGTGTACACCACTGCGTAAAACTGGGTAATTCAGAGTGGCAATGCAAGCTAACAATTCTGTCTTTAGCTTTGGGGTGAAGACGCATTGTAGAATGAAGTAGAAGTAAAAATCACTTTTACACGGGTCTAGAATGTGAACAAAGGGAGAACATGCCAACTCCGAATAGATTTGAAGAGCACAGAAACCAAAACCGAATGTGGGTCTCTGGAGCCGAGAGCTACTGTCCCTAAATAATGTGCCACATTGTCCTGTGTCCTCTGAAGGGCCTCCGCAGACGTCAGCACCCTTGAGTTGCACTCCATTTAGTTGCATTGTTCTACCCTGAGTTCACTGTGTCATTGTGAAGTGGGGCTGGCGCCACAGGACAATCGGTCATTTGTCACGCCAAGTGAAACGCTGTGTCAGCCCAGGCTTCTAGGAGTTTAATGTAAATGTTCGGCATACTTGTTCCTTAGTGTTATTTTTGAGTGTTTAACAAATTATTTAATATTAGCATAACTTTTATTGAGATAATTTGATGCAAGCAGGCCATCTGGTGGTTTGTATATGCGAACAATGTAAGTGTTAAAAGGTCACGTGACTGGAGATTCATAGGGAGTCAGCAGTGGGCTTGAGCCTGCGTCCTTTTGCCTTTACTTGTTTCTCTCTTTTTCTGTCTCTCCCCTTCAGGCTGTTAAATCCAATCCTGGCGAGGGGTCATCCACATGGGCTCTCCTTCTCCATTCGCCTCTGGTCTGCTGAAACATCTGCAGTGATGTGGAGTGCCTTCCGATCTTGGTTGACTGTACGCATCCACCTTTTCTCCTGCCTGTCGCATCTCAAATGTCTACATAGTTTTGTCTTCATCATTGCTTTGACATGTGAGCGCTGAAGTCGGAAAACGACGAGATAAACACCAATTTAAAATTAAAAGCAATTTCTTTATTCTTGGTGAGTTAGAAATTGTGAGACTGCACCCCCCACCCCCCAGCTCAGCTAACTGATTTGAGTTCTGGGCAGACTGGAAAAAGAAAAAACTGTCCACCCTTTTATCACTTTGCTTGTTTATTAGCCAAAGAGAGAACAGAAAAAAACATCAATCCATCCATTTTCCAACCCGCTGAATCCGAACACAGGGTCACGGGGGTCTGCTGGAGCCAATCCCAGCCAACACAGGGCACAAGGCAGGGAACCAATCCTGGGCAGGGTGCCAACCCACCGCAGGACACACACAAACACACCCACACACCAAGCACACACTAGGGCCAATGTAGAATCGCCAAACCACCTAACCTGCATGTCTTTGGACTGTGGGAGGAAACCCGGAGCGCCCGGAGGAAACCCACGCAGACACGGGGAGAACATGCAAACTCCACGCAGGGAGGACCCGGGAAGCGAACCCGGGTCCCCAGGTCTCCCAACTGCGATGCAGCAGCGCTACCCACTGCGCCACCGTGCCGCCCAGAAAAAAACATAACAGTTCATTTTGAGGTCATACATAGATTAGGGTTACATCTTAATTTATGAACAAAGCAGTGCCAGGCGCCTACGTTATCTAAAGACTGTGACCTTCTCAGTACCCACACAAACCCATTTCAAGCAGTTTTCTTAAAGTTCATTGCATTAGGTATAAAGAGATTACATTCATATAACTTTAATATCTTCATTAGATTAAGGATTATTAATCTAATCAAACAAATATATTAATTCATAAATGACAATTTTGTCTTATATTTTTAAGCAAGATTGAAGAAAACAATCACATCTTATATATAATTTGCCAGCCTCCTCACTCACGTCTGTCCGTCCATCCGAAGCCAAATGCGCAGACGCCTTCTGCACAGCTGCCCGAAAAACCTTACGAGACCGACATCGCGGCAGGCGGCGGATTTACGGCTGCGAAAATTCAAAGAGAAAGGCGACTTCGATTAAAGCTCTAGAGCAGGGGTCCTCAATCCCAGTCCTGGAGGGCTGCAGTGGCTGCAGGCTTTTGTTCTAACCGGTTTCTTAAATAGAAAGCAATTCTTGCCAATAATTTAATTTGATGGCCTGTTAGTGCTCTAACTCTGCTATGTCAGGTAATTCTCATATCCTAGATTTTCTTCCCCTTTCTAAGGATATTATCCAAATGATTTGAAGGCTAAAATGGAGGAGTAATTCTCAGTCCTTCACTTTTTTCTCTTCACTTTCCTTCCAAGTATTTAATTAAACCCAATAGTGCATGATAAATACACACAGGGGTGTAAATGGTAACAAGCTAAATGGAGACATGCTGGTCTCTTTTGTCATTTGCATGTTATTGCTAATTACGAGCAATTAAAAATCAAGGATTCAGCTGTTTAAGACTAAAATAAGCAATGAGAGTTCCAAATCTTAACGAGCGAGACAACTAAAGTGAAGCAGAAGTGTTACTTGAGCAATAAGTGCTTCTTATTAAGCAGTTAGGTTGGAGCAAAAACCTGTAGCCACTGCGGCCCTCCAGGACCGTGATTGAGGACCCCTGCTCTAGAGGCCTGAAAGGCGATTTCGACTACAGCTTGAGGCCTAATTACGCATTCATTCAATACACCTATATCAGGTTTGTGGTGCTTATACTTATTACTATTTCACTCGTGCCCGTTTCATCTTACGCTGTCGAAACGGGCTCTGTGTCTAGTTGATTCATAATATCACAGGGTGTTCTGTTATTATCAAGAGGTTAGCACTTTCACATAGAAGAATTAAATCAGTCTCGTATTCTGTGCATAAACATACAGTGGAACCTCGGTTTTTGAGCATAATTCGTTTCGGAAACACGCTTGTAGTACAAAGCACTCGTATATCAAAGTGAATTTCTCCATAAGAAATAATGGAAACTCAGATGATTCGTTCCACAACCCAGAACTATTCATATAAAAACGATTAATACAAACTATAAAGTAAAAATACATAAAACAAATTCACCTGCACTTTACCTTTGAAAAGAATCATGGCTGGTGTGAGTGAGTTTCTAAACTCTTGTGGGATTGCACCCAACGGGACGATACGTGGAAAAGTGTCCCAAAGCAATCGCAGTCTCCCAGCGCTGTAGCAGTTCGCCGTAAAAGCGAATCCGAAAAGATTGCGGACATGCTATAAGCGCCAGCCATCGATGGGTGATACAAAGAACAAGGAACATTATAAATGTGCAGGGCCCTGCCTGACTGCTGTGTCTGTGTATATGAGAGCGGCAGATCCCGCTACAATAACTAACCGCGCTGTTCCTGTTTCAAGCTGAATAAAGCTGGTGTTCATAAAGTACTGAGACTCAGCTTCGTGTTTTAGGGTGCAAGACGGGGACTCGCACGTCACAGCACACACGCGAGCACACACATACACGAGCGTACGCATGCACACACACAGTCACAATGCTAATGCTGCAGTAAACACTATACGCTCGTACGGATGTTGACTATATGAGTGAGGCACGCTGACTCAGACAGAGAATAGGAGACGATTACCCACAATCCTGCAGCGAGAGAGAGAGAGAAGAACCATCAGCTCAGTTGTGATCACATGACGCTCAGCAGACAAAGTGTATACGTACTACTCGTACTGCAAGACCACGCTCATTTATCAAGTCAAATTTTATTGAAAATTTTTTCTCGTCTTGCAAAACACTCGTAAACCAAGTTACTCGCAAACCGAGGTTCCACTGTAATTCCTTTCCTACCTAAATGCAGATCAAATCATATAGAAGTATAAAATCATATAGTTCTCTGCAGCATCTTGTATATAATTCGCCTGCCTCCTCACTCACTCACTCACTCACGTCTGTCCGAAGCCGAATCCGCAGTCTCCTGCGCGGCTGCCTGAAAAACCTTACGAGACCGACATCGCGGCAGGTGACGGATTTACGGCCGCGAAAATGCAAAGAGAAAGGCGACTTCGATTAAAGCTCTAGAGGCCTGAAAGGCGATTTCGACTACAGCTCGAGGCCTAATTACGCATTCATTCAATACACCTATATCAGGTTTGTGGTGCTTATACTTACTACTATTCCACTCGTGCCAGTTTCATCTTACGTTGTCGAAATGGGCTCTTTGTCTAGTGATTAATACAAAATACAGTCATTGGTATTTTGTGAGTTAAATACTTATACTTATCTGCGGTGGACTAGCCCCAGCCTGGGGTCTGTTTCCTGCCTTGTGCCCTGTGTTGGCAGGGATTGGCTCCAGCAGACCCCCGCAACCCTGCAGTTAGGATATAGCAGGTTGGATAATGGATGGATCATTATAGTTAATAATATTTTTTCTGCTTTCTCAGACATTACTGCCCAGTTCTATACCACCTCATGCATGCTTCATGCACCTGGTTTGTAACACCAGTCATGCCTTGAACTTCTCGTTCCTTAGTCTTGAGCGCGACTCTTAAGAGTCCATCTCAACATCCTCATTTCTGGTATTTCCAGGAGAGCCTCCTCTTTTCTTCTCGATGTCCGTTTCTTCTCAATAAGGCAACATGGGTCTCCTCGTTCACACGTGTCACACGCCACTCCAGTCAGATCTTTCCACTCCTGCGTAGCAGCCATTAATCCCATGTCTCACATGCACCTCATGTGGTCCTTTGGCAGTAGTCCCAGATGTTTAAATGATTCCATTTCTTTCAGTGTATTTTCTCTGAAGGCGATTCTTCAGGACCCATGTTATTTGTGAGCATACCATCGTTTCAGATTTACTGGCGTTTATCAGGAGTCCTTTACTTTCTAGTGCCCTTTGCCATTGCCTGATCATTTCCTGCAGTTTAGTGGCCGAGTCTTCCAATATTATCAGATTGTTGGTGTACAGCATGTCCAGTGGAACTTCGCCGTCGACAAATTCACACGCTGCATCCGTGTCAATGATAAAAAGTAATGGGCTGAGACAAGACCACCAGGATTTCAAAGAATGCCACATTTGCATTTCTGCTTCTGTCACTTTTAGCTCCTTTATGACCCAAATTCCATTTTTTCTGGAATTCCTTTCCTCCTTCTGGGGTTGGTGGCAGGATTGACACTCCCAGTCACCTGACACTGGTCCAGTGTGGTGCTGAGGTGTCCCAGTCCAGGTGGTTTGTTGTGTGGTGGGTGTTGCAACGTGCTATTGGCGCCTGCTGCCAATCTCTCTCTCATTTTCTCTTAAGACTCCAAATCACCACCTCACTTGGTTCTCAGTTCAAAGATTTCTATAAATCAGTGACGGTCCAGTAGAGATGGGAAACTGATAGCGAAGCGTCGAAGCTTGTGTCAGTCAATCTGAAGCGTAGTGTGTCAAAACACCGCTGTCACGTGACCCGTGACGTTTGAAGCTTCAAATGTCATCAATGCTTCACAGCGCACTTTATTGGTTTGACAGCTTTGGCGCTAAATTAACAGGTAGTAATATTATTATTATTATTATTAATAAATAATTCCTCCCATATACAGGGTGGTTCAGATCTAATTATGCAATTTTCATTACACTATAACTTAAGTTTATTACATAGAGAATTCACAAAAAATTATTTTTGTTGCCAATAGATGGCAGCACCTGCCCTACATTCGTTTATTGCAAGATATTTTGAACAATTCTTTTGTCTTGCATTGTTTTTTCTGCATTGCATTAAAAGTTGCATAGTTAGACCTGGATCACCCTATAAGTAACATTTCTCGGACTGCCTTCTTCCATCTCCGAAACATTTCTAGACTTTGTCCTGTTCTTATGCAACACAGCACTGAAGTATTGGTTAATGCACTCGTCACCTCACATTACATATTTGTGAGTGGCAAAAGTATGTGAACCTTTGCTTTCGGTATCTGCTGTGACTAAACGTTTCCAGTAACTGTTGATCAGTCCTACACACCGGCTTGGAGGAATTTTATCCCATTCCTTCGTACAGAACAGCTTCAACTCTGGGATGTTGGTGGGTTTCCTCACATTAACTGCTCGCTTCAGGTCCTTCCACAACATTTCGATTGGATTAAGTTCAGGACTTTGACTTGGCCATTCCAAAACATGAACTTTATTCTTCTTTAACCATTCTTTGGTAGAGCGATTTGTGTGCTTAGGGTCGTTGTCTTGCTGCATGACCCACCTTCTCTTGAGATTCAGTTCATGGACAGATGTCCTGACATTTTCCTTTAGAATTCTGATATAATTCAGAATTCATTGTTCCATCAATGAAGGCAAGCCGTCCTGGCCCAGATGCAGCAAAACAGGCACAAACTATGATACTACCACCAGCACGTTTCACAGAAGGGATAAGGTTCTTATGCCGGAATTAGGGCTGGGCCATATTATACCTTTCACGGTAATACCGGTACCATGTTAGGCAATGATAAGAAAATGAAATATTGCGATAGAATATGGGTAAAACGCACATGCGCAGTGCCTTTGTTTTCATACACACATGGCGGAAAAAGCATGGCGGCAACAGAGAATGAGAAGGGCGAAAGCGGATCATTGAATGAAACAGATGAACCAGAATTGGTTTGTAAAAATGGTACAACTTCAGTGGTGTGGAACTGGTTTGGTTTTCGCCCGTCAGATACCCAATAAAGCACAATTTTTTTATAGAACATGCAAGTGGACCGTCGTGGCGAAGGGAGGAAACACCACAAACCTATTTCATCATTTGAAGCAGAAGCACTTGTTGGAGTACAACAAAGCTGTTCACGCACGTGAACTTCAACTAGCGTGGTGGTGAGACCAAAGAAGCTGACTCAACAAACAATCAGCGTAGCTTTAGATAGCTGCACGCCTTATGACAAAAGTAGGAAACGCTGGGGGGAACTAACTAATGCAGTGACGCATTGTTTAGCCAGGGATATGACGCCCATTCAGAGTGTGGAAAGAGAACGTTTCACAAAGATGCTTAAAAAGTTCGATCCACGCTACAAGCTGCCCACCAAGAAATACTTCTCTAAACTCGCCTTGCCTGCTTTATATGAAGAGGTCCGTACTGAGGTGTCAAATGCATTATCTTCGGTGGAGTTTTTTGCGTCCACCGCGGACATGTGGTCAAGCCGAACATCAGACCCCTACATGAGCCTCACAATACACTACGTGGTCAAAGACTGGAAGCTACAAAACAAGTGCCTTGAAACAAGTTTTTCCCCCCCCCCCCGAGGACCATACAGGGGAAAATATAGTCAAAGGCTTAAAAGAGTTCCTCAGTTCGTGGAATCTTCAGGAGGAAAAACAAGTGTGTGTGACGACCGACAACGGGGCCAACGTTGTGAAAGCCGTCGCACTCAACAACTGGACCAGACTTTCATGCTTCGGACATCGCCTGCACATTGCAATAGGTAAGTTAATTATAACGTCAGATTAAGCATTTCTTGCATTAGTTTATACCAGTAAGCCCGCGATTCTGTACAGAATCGCAAATCCAAGAATGGCAATTACTTTCTGTTCTCTCCAATATTTGTAGGGATGTAAGATCATGGAGGGTGGGAGCGTCCTGGGAAAGTATTAATGTAATGAAAGAAATATATTTGTAGTAAAGCTGTTTCCGTTTGGAGCCATGACTCGTCATAAATACATCTACATATACAGTGATCCCTCGCTATATCGCGCTTCGTCTTTCGCGGCTTCACTCCATCGCGGATTTTAAATGTAAGCATATGTGAATATATATCGCGGATTTTTCACTGCTTCGCGGATGTCTGCGGTCTACAGTACGTGTGCTTCCTCAGTTGATTTGCCCATTTGAATTCAAACAAGGGACGCTATTGGTGGATGGCTGAGAAGCTACCCAATCAGAGCCTTCGGTTAAGTTCCTGTGTGCTGCTGATTGGCTCAGCGACGGAGTGCTGCATTAACCAGGAAGTCTAATCTCACTCATTCATCATTAATGCTCGTTACTGCTACTGCTGCAGGAGCCGTGTCCAAGCGCCGACAGAAGATGTAAATGATTGCAGAAAAGGTAAAAGTTTTGGATATGTTGAAGGAAGGGAACAGCTACACCGCTGCAGGACACCATTACAGCATCAATGAGTCCACGATTCTTTTTATTTAAAAAGGAGGAAAAGCATATAAGATCTACGGCCGCAGTGTCCTTTAACCAGGGTGCAAAACGAGTTGCAAGTGGACGTGATAAGGCAGTACTGTAGTCTGGATGGAATCTGCTTTAGGGATTTGGATTGAAGAGTGCTGGAAGGAGAACAACGGCGGTGCTACACAATCACCTGAAGAGGCTCCTTTAGAAGAGCTGAAACGCTATCCTCAGTTGTGCAGTAAAATTAAACTCATTGTTATTGGACAAGTCATTGTGTCATTGTTGGTGAGTAACCAGAATTAATTATTTACATACAGTACTTATTACATGTACATAGTTTAGTGTCACTGTACACACATTTTACTGTATACAATTTATCTTGCATTGTACGTATTTATTGCTGGAGGCCTGTCTGTCGTAATGGCTGTAACATATGTGATATCAGAGACGCTCGATATCTTTGAAATAATATTTAGGTTTTACTGTATATAAACTGTGTTTACATACATAATTTCAACGAATCTTACCTAATATCTAAGAGAATACAAAGGGTTTATGCTGTATAATTGTGCGTGAAATGTTTATAATAGTGTGGGAGAGTTTATAAGGACTTAAAATATATAAAAATAACCATATGAACATATGGTTTCTACTTCGCGGATTTTCTTATTTCGCGGGTGGCTCTGGAACGCAACCCCCGCGATGGAGGAGGGATTACTGTATAGATAGACGCTGCATTCACTGTGTGGAATTATAATTGCACTCAGTTTTAGTCTGTACCTTTGGGGATTCCTTAGTAATACGGAATTATGGGTATTGGGGAGCTGTGTAACGTGTACTCTGGAAAACGATCTTAATAAAGGACTTGTTAAAGATTATTACTTATAGGTTGTATTGTGACCTAACGTTATAGAATGCGTTGTCAGCTAACTGGCGGAATTGTTCAGCGGCTGTCTGTCGTTCTTCCAATCGTTGAGCTCTTTCTGTTTGGAGCCGTGACTGCTTTGCTTCTGCTGTTTGAGAAGCACGTGCTCGTTTTTGTCTCGGGCAGCGGTTGTATTATGAAATGTCATCCCCCGGGATTTGGTTTGGAGCGTACAGCAGTTTGTACGATCCCAAGCAGTACATTATTCATTACTTCACTCTGCAGCCGTGCCACTCACAATATGGCGGTGTGCGTGCGCTTCGATGCTGGATTTGATTTTCTAACGGCCAAATATAACCACAACAATTGTTCAGCTTCACCTATGAAATGTCCTATCAAGTCAGGGAGCTGTTAAAAAGCCAAAGAAGAGTCTCGGGAGCTTTTTGAAGGGACCAGTTAGTGGCAAGACAGATGTAACTGCAGAAAGGTTATTATCTGAACTGAGCAGTTATGTGAATAGTCCACCAGCAGACAGTGAGTGTGATCCTCTTTTGTGGTGGAAAGTTCACACAGTAAACTTTCCCCACATCAGCAGATTAGCTAGGAAATAATTGTGCATTCCAGCAACTAGCTCTGCATCTGAAAGGTTGTTCAGCACAGGTGGAAATGTTGGAACTTGTCAGAGGTCCTCCCTTAAGTCCACATCTGTGAACATGTTAGCATTTCTGACAAAGAATCTTAAAACTTGAAATGTACAGTAGAAAACTTCCATGAGCAGTAGCAATAATTTATCCATGTTTTTAGTTTGTTTGTTTTGTTTTTACTCAAGAGTTTGTGCAATTTTATTATTTGACTTATTTATTTGGCACACTGCAGTTTTATGTTGCAAAGCAACTCTTTTTAAGTTTTGTGGATATTATACATGGGTATGCTCAGGATATGTCAGCCCATTTCCACTGGAAATGCCTTTTGGTTAAACTGTCAGCAAGGAATTTGCATTTGCACTGTTAAATTTTTATATAGCTTTAATGCACATAAAAACAGCTGCTTGTTTAAGTGAAAATAAATTGAAGGGGTTTTTTTTTTTTTTTTGCACTAATAAAGTTGTGGAGTTGTAAAGTATTTTCTCTCGCGTCAATCATATCATCAGTTATATCGTTATCGCAAATGTTCAAATATATATCGTGATAAATATTTTTGGCCATATTGCCCTGCCCTAGCCGGAATGCAGTGTTCTCCTTTCTCCAAACATAATGCTTTTCATGTAAACCACAAAGTTCTATTTTGGTCTCATCCGTCCACAAAACATTCTTCCAATAGCCTTCTGGTTTGTCCACGTGATCTTTAGCAAACTGCAGATGAGCAGCAATGTTTATTTTGGAGAGCAGTGGCTTTCTCCTTGCAACCCTGCCATGTACACCATTGTTGTTCAGTGTTCTCCTGATGGTGGACTCGTGAACATGAACATTAGGCCTTCAGTTGCTTAGAAGTTCCCCTGGGGTCCTTTCTGACCTCGCCGACTATTACACGCCTTGCTCTTGGAGTGATCTTTGTTGGTCGACCACTCTTGGGGAAGGTAACAATGGTCTTGAATTTCCTCCATTTGTACACAATCTGTCTGACTGTGGATTGGTGGAATCCAAACTCTTTTGAGATGGTTTTGTAACCTTTTCCAGCCTGATGAGCATCAACAACTCTTTTTGTGAGGTCCTCAGAAATCTCCTTTGTTCGTGCCATGATACACTTCCACAAGCATGTGTTGTGAAGAGCAGACTTTGGTAGATCCTGTTCTTTAAATAACACAGGGTGCCCACTCACACCTGGCTGCCATCCCATTGATTGAAAACACCGAACTCGAATTTCACCTTCAAACTAACTGCTAATCCTAGAGCTTCACATACTTTTGCCACTCACAAATATGTAATATTCGAACATTTTCCTTAATAAATAAATGACCAAGTGTAATATTTTTGTCTCATTTGTTTAACTGGTTTCTCTTTATCTACTTTTAGGACTTGAGTGAAAAATCTGATGATGTTTTAGGTCATATTTATGCAGAAATATAGAAAATTCTAAAGGGTTCACAAACTTTCAAGCACAACTGTAAGTTTAGCCAAAACGTTGTTTGGAGGCTCACTTGAGCACATAAATGCATAGCTTTGCTAGTTTTGCCTGTCGTAGCTAAAGTTAAGATTATAAAACGGGATTTTCTAGATAGATAGATAGACAGACACTTTATTAATCCCAAGGGGAAATTCACATTCTCCAGCAGCACCTTACTGATACAAAAAACAATATTAAAGATTGATAATAATGCAGGTAAAAACAGACAATAACTTTATATAATGTTAACGTTTACCCCCCCGGGTAGAATTGAAGAGTCGCATAGTGTGGTGGAGGAACGATCTCCTCAGTCTGTCACTGGAGCAGGACAGTGACAGCAGTCTCAGTGCCCGTCGCTCCGCCACGCATGTCCAGCTCCATGCCAACAATAGAGCCTGCCTTCCTCACCAGTTTGTCCAGGTGTGAGGCGTCCTTCTTCTTTATGCTTCCTCCCCAGCACACCACTGCATAGAAGAGGGCGCTCGCCACAACCGTCTGATAGAACATCTGCAGCATTTTATTGCAGATGTTGAAGGAAGCCAGCCTTCTAAGGAAGTATAACCGGCTCTGTCCTTTCTTACACAGCACATCAGTATTGGCAGTCCAGTCTAATTTATTATCCAGCTGCACTCCCAGGTATTTATAGGTCTGCACCCTCTACACACAGTCACCTCTGATGATCACGGGGTCCATGAGGGGCCTGGTCCTCCTAAAATCCACCACCAGCTCCTTGGTTTTGCTGGTGTTCAGGTGTAGGTGGTTTGAGTCGCACCATTTAATAAAGTCCTTGATTAGGTTCCTATACTCCTCCTCCTGCCCACTCCTGATGCAGCCCATGATAGCAGTGTCATCAGCGAACTTTTGCACATGGCAGGACTCCGAGTTGTATTGGAAGTCCGATGTATATAGGCTGAATAGGACCGGAGAAAGTACAGTCCCTTGTGGTGCTCCTGTGTTGCTGACCACAATGTCAGACCTGCAGTTCCCAAGACACACATACTGAGGTCTGTCTGTAAGATAGTCCACGATCCATGCCACCAGGTATGAATCTACTCCCATCTCTGTCAGCTTGTCCCTAAGGAGCAGAGGTTGAATGTTGTTGAAGGTGCTAGAGAAGTCCAGAAACATAATTCTTACAGCACCACTGCCTCTGTCCAAATGGGAGACGGATCGGTGTAGCATGTAGATGATGGCATCCTCCGCTCCCACCTTCTCCTGTTATGCGAGCTGCAGAGGGTCGAAGGTGTTGTGGACCTGTGGCCTCAGGTGGTGAAGCAGCAGCCTCTCCATGGTCTTCATCACATGTGACGTTAGAGCGACAGGCTCATTAGGATGTGATACCTTTGGGACTGAGGTGATACAAGATGTTTTCCAAAGCCTCGGGACTCTCCCCTCTTCCAGGCTCAGGTTGTAGATGCGCTGTAGAGGACTCCCCAGCTCCGATGCACAGACCTTCAGCAGTCGTGGCGATACTCCATCTGGACCCGCTGCTTTGCTGGCACGAAGTCTCCTCAGCACTCTGCTCACCTGCGCTGTTGTAATTATGGGTGGGGATGTCTCTCCTATGCTGGTATCAGCAGAAGGATGTGTGGAGAGTGCAGTACTGTGAGGTGAGAGTGAGAGTGGGTTAGGGTGGTCAAACCTGTTAAAGAAGTTGTTCATTTGGTTTGCTCTCTTCACGTCTCTCTCGATGGTGGCACCCTGCTTCGAGCTGCAGCCAGTGATGATCTTCATCCCATCCCACTCTTCCTTCCCGCTGTTATTCTGCTCCAGCTTTCTCCTGTACTGTTCTAATGGCCAAATATAACCAAAACAACTGTTCAGCCTTACCTATGAAATGTAATCCCCCGGGATCTGGTTTGGAGCGTACAGCGGTTTGTAATTTACAAGCACAAGCAGCAGATGCGTGAGGCACCTTTATCCATTACTTCACTCCACAGCGGTGTACGATGCTTTCTGAAGCGATTATCGTAATACGTCCTCCACGCCTCCGAGAGCCGTGGGGGCGCGCTCGTCAGATTGCGAGGGTTCGTTTATGGCTCAGCTCGCCATCATGCGCATGCGTTTTGAACTTCCCATCATTCTTGGTGGAGGCGCACGTGGAAAACGCGGGGTGACGGTATGGCAGAATCGAACGGTTTGGGGTTTCATTTGGACCGAACACAGGTGAGCAACGCGGTGGTCTCTTCCGCAGCCATTCCTTATTTCGGGGGCACTGAGTTGTTCTGTCAAAGACGTGTCTGGTAGCGCCGAAACTGACCGCTGGAGTTCCGAGCGCTGCCGCTACCTCTTGGTATCTCAGAAGGCTGGCATGGCGGGTCACCGTGTGGTGCTCACCTCCACTGGCTTCGGTGAACACGGTGCTCCACAGACCGGCACTGAGCTTCAGGCCTTCCCGGTCAGTCTACTGGCAGGCGCCCCTTCTAATCTTATATCACAGCTCCACAGCTGCAAGAGTCCTTACTCGAACCAGCAGCAGCGAGCACATCACACCCATCATGCTCCGTCTTCAGTGAAGACTCTTCACTGGCCCCCTGTGTCTTACAGAATCAAATATCATATCCTACTAATAACTTGCAATGCCTTAAATGACCTTCTCCATCACTATGTGCCTGCCCGCCCACTAAGGTCCTCTGATTCTGGTAATCTTGTTGTACCCCACACTAATCTACACTCCATGGGTGACGGGGCCTTCAGCTGTATAGCGCCCAGACTCTGGAATGACCTACCGAAATTAATTTGATCAGCTGACTCCATTAAGTCTTTTAAAAAAACAGCTCAAAACTCATCTGTTCAAGAAGGCTTTTAGCTCTACTTGACTTTATTACCCTTCTCTCAGTTTACTTCTCTGTCAAGATGCTCCTGTAACCTGTGTGTGTGTGCGAGACCATCAATTATGTTGTCTGTTAGGCTTTTTCTCTGAATTCACTGTTATCATCTTTATTTATTTATCTGGTTTCTACAACGCTATATACTGTATACCCTGCCGTTCTTTCTTATATTCTGTAAGTGCCTTGAGCATGGGAAAGGCGCTATATACAGTGGGGCAAAAAAAGTATTTAGTCAGCCACCAATTGAGCCACCATAATTTGCAAATAAATTCTTTAAAAATCAGACAATGTGATTTTCTGGATTTTTTTTTCTTCTCATTTTGTCTCTCATAGTTGAGGTATACCTATGATGAAAATTACAGGCCTCTCTCATCTTTTTAAGTGGGAGAACTTGCACAATTGGTGGCTGACTAAATACTTTTTTGCCCCACTGTAAATAAAATGTATTATTATTATTAGTAAGCGACCCGAGCTCGGGGCTCTCTGTGCCTGTCCGGCTGATTAATGCAGTGGCCGTGGAGGAAGACGTCCGAGCCTTTACATCAGGAGCGGGCAGAGTCGGTACAGAAGGGTCGAAGTGGCTGCAGGTTTCTGTTCCAACCCCAGTTTCTTAAAGAGAAGTCAATTATTGCTCCAGCTCCACGTTTGAATGCTTCGTTTTGGTTGTCCAGCTTGTTGTGATTCGCCAGCCTTTATTGCTTCATTTAGTCTTAAACAGCTGAATTCACACAATTAGCAATGGCCGCTTTTTAGCAAGAAGATGCACTTGGCAAAGCAACCAGCTGCCCTCCTTTAATTTGTTTCTCTGTACACACCTGTGTGTACTGATTGATGGTGAGGAATGAGCAGGAACTCCTCTGCTTCAATCTACCCTTGGAAATAAAAAGAATGGCCTGCCATGTCAAATGAAAACATTAAGTCATCAAACCGCAGCTATTGGCAATGATTGGTGCTCCACAATGCTGATAGCACACGCTGCCGCACACACCCACCTGACGACACGACAAACCACAGTGCAGCGGGTGGGTGACACCTCCGCACCATGCTGGAACAGTTTTGGTGGCTGGAGTGCCAACCCTCAGGTGTTCACTGGAAGTTGCAGATGCAGATTAACGTCATATCCAGGACGGAGCAATTGCTCAAGGAGTAGAGTCACTTCTGACATTTATGGAACTCGAACCAGCAACTTTACGATCTGAGCCACCACTCTGTCCTAATGGAGGACACAGAGGTGCTGTGCCCGTTGTAGGACCTTATGGTCGGGCACAGTGCAGTTGCCAAGCCAGCTAGTGAGAACTCTTTTAATGGTGTCCCTGTAGATTGCTGAGGGAGTCAGAGTTGTCATCTTCAGCTGCCAAAAGATGTGTCAATGCTGCTGCGCTTTCTTGGCTGTGGAGTTGGTGTTTGTTAATTGACCAAGTAAAGTCAGCTGCCAGGTGCACACCAAGCAATTTGGTGGTCTGGGCCAATTCCACAGCAGAGACCTCCATGTGTAGTGGGGTGTGGACAGAATGGGCCTTCCTGAAGTCCGCAATCCTCTCTGTCTCTCTTGCCTTGGCTACTTGAGTTGCAACAGTTGGCGGACTGGTGTGTCTCCCTTCTGCATGCCGACTCGTTGCCATTGCTGACGCGACTCACCACAGGTTAGTCGTCCACACACGTGATGATAATAATCTATATAATAAAAGCCCAGTGCGGTGTCCGTGTCTGGGTTCCTTTTGGCTGTATAGCCGCCCCGTAGAAAAGCCCCCAGTCCTTCTCCTCTCAGAGTTCCTGCTTACCCCCCTCCGTTCTTTCCCCTTTGCTTTTATTTTTCCTGTTCCCGAAAATCTTTTCAAAAGAAAAGTAAAGAAATAGACAGAGTGTCACATTAACGTCTTCTCCCCTCTGCCCCTACAGCGTCCACCGCGCTTCTCGTGTTTTTATTTATACAAACACATTACATATAAAAACTATTTACAAAAAAAAAAATTAATCCAATTTTCCAAAGAGAACTATTTACAATACACAGACTTTATACAAAAAAATCCTAATTATATACTCTCAACAAGTGAAAATTAAAGAAAAAAAAAAAAAAATATATATATATATATATATATATAGCATACCTTTTCAAAACAAAAGTAAAGAAAATAGACAGAGCGTCACATTAACGTCTTCTCCCCTCTGCCTATTAAATAATAAATGAAATCGATTGTAAATTATTAACACAAAGTAAATGAAATAAATTAATCACGAAAGAAACAGAAACCACAACTTACCCTTACAGCGTCCACCGCGCTTCTGCCGTTAGAGCCAAAAACGTGGTGTATGCAGGTTATGAGGTGTGACGCTAATTAACGCCCGTACTACAACAGATTATATTGTTGATATACTATTAACTATTTACAGGGATCAACTCTTTTGGGGAAGTTCATAACAAAAATAAAATAAAATTATAAATAACATTTACACTTTGCTACATGTGCACTTGAGTATTTCAAGCCCCGCATCTGAGTCAGATGGGTGTTTCAAGCCGCGATTTTCTATTTTCTCCCTTCCAGCCCACTATGCCTTTCCGTCTTCAGCTACCCATGTGCACTTGTACGGAGGAGACCTAATCGAACAATGCTGAAACGAAAGGCAACTGAACCTGCTCCTGCGAGAGAGGACACATTACAGCGTGATCACGAAGCAAACAGGCAAAGGCGTGCCAGTCGCTCGCAAAAAACGGACACTCAGCATTCACACAGATTAGCTCAACGACGCGTCTCTGCCGCACAATGAAAGGCAACTGAAACCCCTACAGAGAGAGAAGACCGATTACGCCGTGATCGCGAAAGAAAGAGGCAAAAGCGTGCCAATGAGACACCCGACGACAGGTCCTTACGATTGCAAAACAACCATCATATACAGAAATGTACGGTCTCCCAAGAAACTCCGAGTGAACGCTCTCACCGTTCTCGCTTACAACAAACTGACACTCACCACTCACAGACATTACCGCAACGACGCGTCTCCACTCCTCTTCCTTACAACCATTTACACAATGTATACGATTCTGATTAGTCTGCGTCCCACACTTCGTGAATCATGGGTTTTGTTTTGAAATTTTGTTTCCCATGCAAAAATCAAATGCAGTGCGATGAAGGACTCAGTTCACGACTGCCAGGCGCATTTAAACAGGGAGTCCTTCAACTGTGGTCATCCAACGCGCAGCGTAGCGCGCGCAAAGTCGCTAGTAATAGTAATAATACATTTTATTTATTTGTAGGCGCCTTTCTAAACACTGAAGGACACCGACCAATAGATGAAACACGGATTATAAACACAACTAAAATACGAAATTTAAAATCAGACAGAGCAATTGTCAAAGAGAAAAAGCAGTCCTAAACAAATGAGTTTTAAGTTTAGATTTGAAAAGTGAGAATGATTCAATATTTCTAAGCTCAGATGGTAGTGAGTTCCAGAGCTGGGGAGCAGAGCATTCGGTCACTGTGGTAAGACAGACGAAGGGGACAATCAAGTGGACAGAGGACGAGGATCTAAGGGTACGGAGGGGATGGCAACATGGAGGAGGTCAGACAGATATGGAGGTTGTGGATAGTGATGGTAGTGATGGTGTTAGAGGTGTATGCAGGTATTAGAGGTGGACGGTATGACCAAAATTCTATATCACGGTATTTTTCTAAATTATACCAGTTTCACGGTATTTGACGGTATTTTTTTCCCTATGCATGAGTGGATGTTAACCACATTTTCCACTGCAGTAGACTGGCTAAGAATAACCTATTCGACTGTTATGAGAATTGGACATCGTACAAAAAGACATTTCAATGTGCACACAAGTATTAATCCAGGTCTGCATGGCCCCATAAAGTGATAGTTTTCAAGGGGGTGGCACTAAAGAAGAGAAGGAAATCACACTGCATGACAGGTGCAGTCAAATTATAGAACCTTGTTATTGAACAAATTTTGCAAAGACTTAAACTATAATTTTGACAACATATTTTCAACCATCCAAAGAGGCGTTTAGACTTAGTAAAATATCCAGAGGTGCTTGAGAAAAGTTGTATTGCACTGAACACGTCTTAGAAAAGGAATAAACAGTAAATATGTTTTGTAAACCAACTACACTTTCTGTTAATGTTAACAATCTCTGTCCACTGACACGTTAAAGGGACTTTTTAAACAACTTTACCATCATTAAACTGCATAATATTTAAACTAATAAATAATAACAATAAAATAAATAATAGTATTATTACTGATTGTAGCTGCTGAAATATATAAGGTGTCGTCAGGCACGGGTAAGACGCGTGTCAAAAGAATTCTCAGAGTCCAAGAGTTCGTTTTAAAGGTATTTAGTGAAAGGTAAAAGCGAATAATCCACACAAGAATAAAAGAAAAAATAGTTACACACGTAAAATAAAAGGCAAAAAAAAAAAAGGGAAAAAAATGTATCTTCTTTAAACTTAGCTTTTCTTGAAAGACTTTAGTTATTTCTGTATTTAAAGGTTCTTAATTTCTTCTTCTGTACGCCTTAGCGTACGGTGTGGTACTTAAGTAAACAAGTTTTCTTTACTTGTTGTTTCTCACATTCAATGAGCCTGTAGGCCATCGAGCACTGTTACATGCGGTCACGTATCTTCTTCTCTACTTAAAGGTTCTTAATTTATGTGTTGTACCGTACGCAAAGCGTACAGAAAAAGAAATTAAGTGCTGTTAAGTGCATATTTACTTCACACACTTAAAAGGCTTGTAAGCCGGTTGGCACATAGGCAAGTGCCCAGGCACGGTGACGTGTAATTGCGGTTAAAAACCGTATGCCTCTACACCTTATACAAGGCAAGGCTATCACTAGCTAACTGAAGAACAATGTTTACTCCAAGCTGTTAGAAATGGTAAGAATATACCACTACGATTCTATTTACGGGGGTTATAGGAACCTCCCATTATTTATGCATTGTCATCTAAGAAATATTCATGAATCTTCTAGAACAAGGAAAATGGCTCTTACACTGATAGTTGCACTATTACTTCAAGGCTTCAAAAGCCCAGGTGCATTACACAGTATTCACCAAATTAAAATAAAATAAAACAAGTGCAACTTGGTGATGACATCTTACCAACTGAACCATCATTTAGGCAAACTGCATTAATATGGACCTTGCTTCAAGCTAGGCTATATGCATAAATAATAAAACTGCAACTTGCATTTATAATGCTATTTGTGGTAAAGCCCTACGGAATCGTATTAGGGCCACGGTGGAAAAAAAAAAAACAAAACTATACGTCGAGAATAAAGTCGACATTTCCACTTTATTCTCATAGTTTATAATTAAAGTAGAATGTCGTAAACTAAACTTCATCCTAAAATCATTGTTTAATTTACTAGA
Organism: Erpetoichthys calabaricus; assembly: GCF_900747795.2. NCBI lineage: Eukaryota > Metazoa > Chordata > Cladistia > Polypteriformes > Polypteridae > Erpetoichthys > Erpetoichthys calabaricus. The sequence continues at coordinate 139,153,097 of NC_041404.2, read as the reverse complement.
TTTTCTCAAACCCCCGTCATAAGTTAACGTAGCACATTAAATGCTTTGTGTTGTGTTCCCCATAGCCAGTTGTTAATCACTACGCTTCTTAAACTGACTTCCTCCGCACTGAGGAGACAGCGATCACTGCACAGAATCCATTCATTTCATGATATTCCTGCTCTCTGAAAATTTAGAATGCTAATACCATTTTCATGATGAAATGCATTAAAGCAGGTATTACACATGCACGGTAGTGAGGCGGTAGTGCTGCTCCCTCGAAGTAAGGGGTCCCCAGGTGTATGTTCAGTGTAGAGAACTTTATGGCAGGTGTGACGAGGCTCCAAAAAACTGGATGTATGAATGGGTATCGCACAGGTTTAACTTAAATATTGTGTAAATGTTGGGTTTGTGATCTGGTGGTCGGAGACTCGAACACAGAATTCAATGGATGTTCTTCTGAGCGGGCTTTCTTTATTGCACGCGGGCTGTCTCTATCTGACGTACCAAAACCCTAATTCCTATCCTTCCTTTTTCTTTCTCCACATTGCCAATCACCACACGATAAACATCTTTGTGAAATTAAAACTAGTTCTAAACTTAGCCCACGGAGTGTTCAGAACTTTAAAAATATCTTTGTTATACATGTTTAATTATGCCATCCATTCAGGGTTGTGCCCATCCCTGAATGAGTCGCCAGTACATCACAGGGTCAATATAGCATAACAAAACCCTACATCCTACATGACTTTGAAAGGAAAGTGAAGCACGCCGAGTAAACCCACCAGAAAAACATGCAAATGCAAGGCAGGGTACACCCGAGACCCCCTTGCTGCGAGGCAGCAGTGCAACCTCCACGCCACCGTGCCCCCACATGATTAATGCATGCTTTCATCATGAAAATGATATCAAGTATTTATCTTAGCATTCTAAATGTTCAGAGAGCAGGAATATCATGAAGTGAATGGATTCTGTGCGGCGATCGCTGTCTCCTCTTAGCGCAGAGGAAGTCAGTTTAAGAAGCTCAGGGAACACTTAACACAAATAATTTAATGTGCTATATAACTTATGACGGGGTTTGAGAAAATCTAGTAAATTAAATATTCATTTTACGATGTTTAGTTTACGCTGTCCTACTTTAATGACAAAGTACGAGAATAAAGTCAACATGTCGTCACACTATTACACAGTACCCAGGTACATTACACTGTATTGAAAACAAATAAAACAAGTACAACTTGGCTTGCAGTATTATCCAGTAGAATAGAAACAGTATGTACACATTTGAACATAATGGTCCACATCTGACCTTTTAAAACCAAAGCATCTCCAGGCAACGGACGTGTCTCCTTTTTTTCGGCAAAAGTTCTTCTGTGTCATCATGTTCAACTTTATCGTCAGGTACAGCTTCAGTTTCAGAATGTTCTCTGTCCATTTTCACCGCGCAATACCTACACTACCACTACCTATTTAGCGGTGTAGCAGTGAAAAAGGTCCCCACTTGAACAGTTTCCTGCTGGGCCACGTTCCAAACGTCGTTAAGGCAATTTAAACCGGTGTTGCGGTATAAGAAAAAGCGATATCATAACAAGAATAAAAAACGGTTTTCGGTATGAACCGGTATACCGCCAAGCACTAGCAGGTATACAGTTGGGAGTCGTCAGAGTGAAAACACGTGGGCTGATTATCCAGATTCCTTAAATGATTCTGCTGTTGGAATCAAAGTTAATCTCCACCATGGACCACAGGTAGCCATTACCTCACTAAATGACCTGAAGAAGGTCTTCATTCCAAGACATCCAGCCAGGTATATTGTATTTCTGTACAATGCCAGTTGATGTTACATCTACATGACATAAGGAAAATAAATATTTGTTCACTGCCGCACCCGTTATGTACTAAAAGATGTTGCCGAATTGTGTTTATTGGTAAAATTCTCCAAAGCAGTTTTTGCTGCTGGGTTTGCCAGTGACCTTATTTGTCACATTTTTTTTCCCAGAAAATTTGCTCAATGGCCACCCAGCACCCCATGATGCTTTGCAAAGCCAGTATGACACGACTGAGCCGTAGCAGCCAGTGCTGAATGTGCCATTTCCATTCTATCCTTGTAAGCACGCTGGCTGAAGCGTACCCACCAGCTCACCCAACTATCACCTAGGGTTGTTGTCACGATACCAAAATTTAAAACCTCAGTACAATGCTAAGAAAAATATTGAAATTTGAATAACATTTTACACCAATATAATGTAGAGTTGTTAGGAGCACCCGCTGATACAGTGCATTGCCGCACCCACCACGTGACAAACCAACTCTGGATCCCCAGATTATGACCCGAGAGCAGCCACGCAACGGGTGACACCTCAGCACCACATGAGTTCAGATGGAATGGAACCAGTGGGAGGTTTTTTTTTAATGGTGGCTGGAGTGCCAATTCTGCCACCAACCCCCAGGTTTTTTTTTTTTCCCTGCAGGTTGAAGGGCCAACATACAGGGCTGGGTGCAGATGAACGTCATACCCAGGACGGAGCAATTGCAGGTTAAGTGTCTTGCTCAAGGGCCCAACAGAGTAGAGGCACTTTTGGCGTTTATGGAATTCGAACGGGCAACCTTCTGATTACCAGAGCCACCACTCCGCCAGTATAATATAACTCGGTAACAATTATTTTAATTGCAGTTCTGCATGCATTAAAATCAGTACATTGATGGAAACGACTACAGTACACTCCCAAAATTCGTGCAGGTTATGTTCCTAGAGCACCCGGGAATTTTGGATATGGTTTAAAAAAATGCCTATTTTCATAAGTTTAAACCCTAAATATGCCCCCAAAACACTTTAATTTCAAACTCAGCTTAATACATTACCTAAAAATAAAGAATGTAAAGGTAAACCTGTATACTGTACTGCTATGTCTTCCGCAGTGCTAGAATGTAAAATCCCGATGTTACCGCTATATGTACTGTAATTCACACAAACACGTTTTCATTGCCAGAAGCCTTAAGACGGTGCAGGGCGTTTGGATGGCATCTTGGGGCTTTAACTCTAGAATGTAATGAAAACAAATGAAATAAGAAAACGATACCACCCCGTTCACCTTACGGCAATTACACATTAAATACAACAAAGCACAAACAAAACACACACAGTAAATCATGAAATACATTAACGGATAAAATGTAATGATGAAAATGGACAGTCCAGAGATTCCGCATTGAATGGGAATGTAAAGATAGTCCTACCGGTAGTTCCTGAAATGGGGAAGATGGGTTCAGGAGCGCTCCTTTCTTTGCAGGATGGCCATGAATCTACATGTGTCCTCATGTATACAGGCAGACGGCAGACAATCCAGACGCACGTAACAATCCAGGACAAAATGAATAAATACAGGTAACCCAACAGAAGGCAGACAGACAGGAACTTGAAACACAAATTACAAAAACTTTTTGCTTTTGGTCACCGGCCGCGCTGACATCCTTTGACCAGCACCCTCAGCAGAAGACCAATCAGAGCCACTGCAGCGACTGCTGGGAGTTGCAGTTTCAAAATTCTATTGTCTACTTTCACCATCCCACGTCGGTGTTCTCTACAGCTGCTTCCTGTTCTCTCTACAGTACATTATTGCCACGAAAAAAGCCACAAAAATTGCGGAGGATATTTGCGGTTTCCACTAACAATTATTAGTTAGGTTCTAAGGAAAAATCCTCGAATGACTGAGGCCGCGAACTCTGAACCGCGACTTTGTGGGGGTCTACTGTAATACAAATTGTGGTCACTAAATGCAAATACTGCAAGTAGTGCAGACTTTTGTAAAAGGTTAAGAATAAAGTTACAAGAAAAAGTAAAGTTTAAGTCCAGTCAGGTCTTTTTTTTTACTAAGGAAGGACAATGAAAAGTTACAAATATTATGTTAATTAAAAAGTTATTGCAAACTTTTTTATGAATGCATATAAATTTAAAAACATGAAATATTTAAGTAAAAAAAGTTAATTTAGTGTGTGTTTTGTAAGCAGTTGCTCAGGACAGTAACATACAAGCAGACCACAAAGACAGTTAAAGGCTTTGCGTAAATACAAACCGCACACGTTGTGTTTTTGTGTAAATTAACGATGATGCCTTTGTAACCTCCAGAAGGACTAGCATGTCAACGTGCTCTTCTGTGAGGCTGTGGTGTGCTTTTGTTGGCCTTCAGATAAGCCCCGACATACTAAACACACACCCTGAAGCACAGCTGGAAGTATTCGGGCCGACTAAGGAGTCACGCTGCTATTTCTGCAATTGAGCAGTGGAAAGTTCTAGTGCCTTACTGTTTTTATAGTAAACTAGCTGATTACCCAGTGGCTTCGCTCACTGAGTGCAAGGGAAAAAAATAAAATAACTTTGTTCATTGCCAATTTTATTTTTCAACAAATAAAGAGCATTTACAATAACATAGAAATCAATATAAATAGCATTATTAATATCATTATCATATGAGAATATGAAGTAATATATAAGAAGCACATTGCATATACAGTAATCCCTCACTTATCGCGGGAGATAGGTTCCAAGGCCGACCGCGATAACTGAATTTCCGCGAAGTAGGGACACCATATTTATTTAATTATTTAACGTGTATTTGGACGTTTTTAAACCCTCCCTGTATTGTTTACAACCCACCCTTTACTCTATTAATAACAGGAACAACTGCTAAGCAATATGAAATCGGTAGATAAGTTTACACTTACTGTATAGCAAAGTACACGTAGCTATATATGACGTGATGATGGTGATGAATATGCTGTGCAGTAAAAATGATGACGATTGAAGGTGATAATCCCCTGAATGCAGTAGCAAGAGCACGTTAATGCTGAATGAGTGAGATGAGACTTCCTGGTTAATGTAGCACTCCATCGCTGAGCCAATCAGCAGCACACAGGAACTTAACTGCGTGCTCTGATTGGGTAGCTTCTCAGCCATCGGCCAATAGCATCTCTTGTATGAAATCAACTGGGCAAATCAACTGAGGAAGCAAGTACCAGAAGTAAAAAGACGCATTGTCTGCAGAAACCCGGGAAGCAGCGAAAAATCCGCGTTATATATTTAGATGTGCTTACATATAAAATCCGCGAAGTCGTGAATCCGCGAAAAGTGAACCGCGAAGTAGCGAGGGATTACTGTAAATATAAATTATCCTCTTTAATAAAATCCCTGTGTGCGTCCAGGTGTGCGTGTCTTCTGGTGAAGTGCGTATGCGCGGGACACGGTGCGATGCGCGATATTACAGTTAGAGAAAGTCACAGGCATTTTTACGGAAATACAAAGCAGTATTACTGCGAGAGGAAATTAAAGTTACACAATACAGTGACGCATATTACAGCCACATACAAGCCAGTATTACTGTCAGAGGAGATTAAAGGCATATTACCGACGCGCACGCCTGTATTGCCACCAGAGAAATTTAAAGGTATATTACAGACGTACAAGCCAGCGGATGTCCATCCATCCATCCATCCATTGTCTCCCGCTTATCCGAGGTCGGGTCGCAGGGGCAGCAGCTTGAGCAGAGACACAGTCCCTCCAGCGTGTCCTGGGTCTTCCCCGGGGCCTCCTCCTGGTTAGACGTGCCCGGAACACCTCACCAGGGAGGCATCCAGGAGGCATCCTGATCAGACGTACAAGACAGTATTACTGTCACAGAAAATTAAAGACACACAATACACGGTGGCAGCCCACGAAGAACGGTCAGCTCAGCAAGTAAACATCAACAAAATTTAAGCTGAAAGACAGAAAAATACGACCAACAAAAAGAATGAGGTTAAAGGTCACTTGCCATTTAATACAGACTGTTCCTACTAATGTTTATGCACTACTGTTCTAGCGCCCGTTATTGTAACGGGCTAAATGACTAGTTAAACAGTAAAATATTTTGATAAAAGAATTTGAACAACATATAAGAAGCGTATAAATTATTAAACAGTAAAACATTAGCATTTAAAAAGTAAAGATACATTGAGTACTACTGCAGTGCTTTCAGGTATACTACATTTTTTGTTTGCCCATTACGTGCATAAAAGTGTGAATTTTTTGGTGTACCTACCCGAGAACACGCAACATATAATTGACCGTGGGAGAAGCATGGATTTTAAACACGCATTGAGTTCATCCGCTGGTGTCCCTCGTGGAATAACTGGTAATGTTTGACGAAAATCTCCTGCGAGTAAAACGACAGCACCTCCCATTATTTTGCTAGGATCTCTGAGATCTTGCATTGTTGGGTTCAAGGCTTCATAAGCTCTTTTATGTGCCGTGGTGCACTCTTCCCAAACTATTATCTTTGAATGTTGCAAGACTTTTGCCTTTCCAGAGCTCTTGCGTATGTTGCAAATTTCGATTTTTTCCAATTGGTGAAGGGGGGGGGCGGCTGAACGCACGCTAAGGAGATGCTGTCGGATCAGCTGCTGTCTTTCTGCTGCTGGAGAGCTGCGTATTCTGCTTGTCGCGGTGCGCGTCGATCATTTAAAAGCCTGTACAGCAGCTGTCCTTTTGCCACTTCGCGTCTCTGCTGCTTGTGTTGTGAAGGGGGGCTGAACGCATGCTAAGGAGTTGCGGTCGGATCATCTGCTGGCTTGCTGCTGCTGCTGGCGAGCTGCGTGTTCTGCTTGTCGTTGTTTTAAGAGCTGGGAGCATATGAAGCATGTCTGCCAAAAGCATTCCAACAACTGCTAGGTTAGATGTCTTTGGACTTCTTTTAAATGTTGTCTCACTGCCTTGTCTCGCGGGACGTCAAATTGTCTTCCGAGAAGATCTTGTCTCCCTAGTCTCCCAAGATTTTTTTTTATAATAGAGAGACATTGTGGAATAGAAACATCTGGAAAAATCAGGGAGTATCTAAAACAAAACACTCATCCTATAATGCTGCACTTTACAATTGAACAGCTGCTTCTCCCTCTCTTTAATTGGTCAACAGTCCTGTCTTCAATTCAGAGGTATCTTTGAAATGCATCAACTCCTTTAACTCTTGATAACCATCAGACTCTTGTTATTTCTTCCACTTTCCTCGATTTGTAGCATTTCCAGTGTTCTAAGGTTAGATCCTGTTTCTTTTCCCATTATTTTGTACTGTTTCACTTAAACGTGTGCTTTTGCTGGCAGGTCACAAAGGCGGTGAAGGCCCTTTTTGCCTACTTGAAGAGTGTTTCAGCATCGAAGGCTAAGCTCTTAGAGGAACAGCAGGTCATCTCTCTTATCATCACTCTTTGGAAGATCCCACCCAATGAGCAATCCATCAAAATGTGAGTGAGCACTGAATATCTGTGGTTTGACCCCACAGTGTGGTCTTCTTCTGTGACGATAAGGCATCTTTCTGTTGGGTTTTTGTTGCCTCTGAATTGCGCTAGTTTACACTGTGGCTCAATGAAGATTAAATTCTACTGAATCATAACTGCAGCATTTACACTATAATCAGAATTGCATCTCTTTTCCACATCCCAGCATGCCCTGCAGATGGCCAGTGCTACTTTCTCTGCCATCTGATTCAGCAGTCATTAGAACTTTCTAGATGAGAACAGGCCATTCAAACCAACAAAGCTCGCCAGTCCTGTCCACTTATTTCTTCCCAAAAACATCAAGTCGAGTTTCGAGTCCTCCTGTCTACCACACTACCTGGTTGCTTGTTCCAAATGTCTGTCGTTCTTTGTGTAAAGAAAAACTTCCTTATGTTTGTGTGAAATTTCCCCTTAACAAGTTTCCAGCTGTATCTCTGAGTTCTTGATGAACTCATTTTAAAGTCACCGTCTCAATCCACTGAACTCATTCCCTTCATAATTTTAAACACTTCAGTCAGGTCTCCTCTTAATCTTCTTTTGCTTAAACAGTAAAGGCTCAGCTCTTTTAATCTTCCCTCATAATTCAACCCCATAGCCCTGGAATTAGCCCAGTAGCTCTTTACCAAAGAACAGAGTTGCCAACCCCAAGATAAATTTTGTTGTAATGCTTAAACATAATAAGCTTGTGAAGAATTTTGAATAGTTTGGACAATCAGGCTGCTTTGTAAAGTTTTGCAATCCGGTGTTCACATCGAAATGAAAATACATAAAGCACCATTCTATAGTGAACACAATCTGATGACATGTTACAGATTCAGATCTGTAATACAATACAATACAATTTATTTTTGTATAGCCCAAAATCACACAAGAAGTGCCGCAGTGGGCTTTAACAGGCCCTGCCTCTTGATAGCCCCCCAGCCTTGACTCTCTAAGAAGACAAGAAAACCCTTGTAGGAAAAAAATGGAAGAAACCTCGGGAAAGGCAGTTCAAAGAGAGACCCCTTTCCAGGTAGGTTGGGCGTGCAGTGGGTGTCAAAAAGAAAAGGGGGTCAATACAACACAGTACAATACACAGAACAGAACAAATCCTCAATACAGTATAAAAATTTTAGAAGTACGGAAGTACAATTTAACAGTAGATGATATCACATAATATGATTTGGATTTGTTTAGAGTCCTGGAGACCTCATTCATCAAGCTGCCTCCCCTATTTGGCCATTCCACAGCTGAAATAGCTCTAATCTGATGAAAGGACCCCTCTTTCTCACGATTCCTGTGATCCTCCATCAGGGATGACTTTACCTTAGGCAGGCAAAACAACTTGGCAGGTGGGCCGTGGCACCAAGTGCCACATTTGAGTATCGAGAAGAGAAACAGAATAACAGTGAGGGTTAGTAACAAATTAGAACTATCCTGTTGCTTATGTTTTAAATACATAATAATACATTGGTACTCATGCACCCTACTACTAAATATGTTAGAAATTAAAATTTCATAGAGAGAGCAACATCCCAAGACACTAGACGCCTGCAGGCCCATAGTATATCAGTTCACGTGCCTTTTATAGTTGGATCATCAGCAGGTTGGATGCAGGACGTGAACCAGCAGCCTTAGGGTTTAGAGACCCCAGTGCCTTGTCTTTCATACCACACTTGTCCTTTATGTGTCTGCATTTTCCAAAATAATGACTTGGAAACCAGCAAAAGCCATCTAAAGCTTAAAGAGCTTTAAACACTGAAAAAACTAATAACTCCAGTGAATAAAATGAGCTCCAGGCAGTAAGATGGCAAGAATGGAGGGCCCTATGATTTCCACAGTGTGGAGGACACAGTCAGGATTGACACTTAAAATTGTACAACAAGCTGGACTGCTCAAGGTTGAATGTAGTAATTTGGAAATTGTAGAGGGAGGTGTGCTTCTTAAATTTTAAATAGGCTGATATATATGAAAATTGGGGCCTCGCGTGATTGGATTCCATACTAAAATTTTGCTTAACTAGAAAGGCAAATATAGAATACACACACACACACACACAAAAATCTAATTTAGAAAACTGTACGTACCCCACGTCCCATACCAAGTTCCTTAATAAATCTCAAATCAACTTCCCCGCACAAGTCCCCGTGGGTTTGCTTTGTTTTCCTTGCACAGCCCAAAGACATTCAGGTTAGGTGAACTGGTGATGAAGAATCGTCCCCTGAGATTATATACAATATATATATATATTATATATATTATATTGTGACAGTTTGTTGTCCTCTCGACCCCTTGAACCCTCTGACCACTCTTCAGACACCAGGTAAAAGTCCAATAATTATTTATTTGGACAATATTAAAGTGCACAAAGCACCTACACTCCACAATACTCATATAATAAATCAATAATCAAATAAACAATCAATACAATCCTCCACTCCCAGACGTGTTGCCACCCTTCCACCCAACTCAGCTCAATGCTCTGGTGTTTCATTGTCCTTTTTATAGTCCTTGACCCGGAAGCGTTTCACCCTCTCTGTCCATGTGACCTGGAACACTTCCGGGTCAGATAAAAATCCTTCTTTTCTTCACCCAGGATGCACATCGTTCCCTTTGTCCACATGACTCTGACGTACTTCCTGGGTGTAAGGCAAATAGTCTCTGTGCCTCCCTGCAGCGTCCTCTAGTGGGCCCCAAGGTATCCAACAGGGCTGGGAATATAAACTACATTGTCCAGTATTCCCTGCTGGCATTCAGGTCACCTCCATGCTGCAGGAAGGGCTCCACCTGGCGCCCTGTGGGTACTGGCCGGGATGAAAGGCCGGCCACATATCACAATATATATATATATATATATATATATATATATAATAGTGTGTGTGTGTGTGTGTGCGCTCTCACCCTGTGCTGGGCTGGTGCCTTGTAAAGATGTTGGTCCTGCCTGCACCAGTTGCGAGTTTAGAGGACGGCTGTATCAACAAATGTTATAATCCGTCCTGCCACAGTAGCTCCCCTGGATGGCACTTACCCTTAAAACAGACAAATAGTTTGTACAGTTTTCATTTACAGGTTAATTCAATGTTTCAGATTTAGCTTGAGAGAGTTTTGTTGTAAACGTCTGCTGTATTCAGTATTTTCCTCTTGTTACACGTCTGATAGGCGCTCCTTTCAGCAAATCAGATCCACAGTAGTCGGCGGTGAGCGTGGCTGTGGCTTATGGCTACCTGTACAGACCACTGTGTGAGGGTCTGAGCAGATCTCCATTACCCATCATACGCACCCCCTGTTGCAAGAAACCAAAAATCTGACAGTTGTCCCTTTTGATGAACCAAATAAATAAAGGAAAACACTCCAACTTTCAAATCAGTTACCGTATATACTCGTGGATAAGTTCTCCCACCGGTAAGTCGGGGCTTGATTTTATCGTATGATTTCCTGTATTTTATAATGTCGGTCGTATAAATTGAATGCGGAAAACTCATGCTATTTGTATAAGCGATTACGATATGCTAACGCCCACCTGAGAGAGTAAAAACGGATCACACGGCCTTTTTTCTTTTTATTTATATTGTGCCTACGTGACCACACAGTGATACCCGCACTATTTTCCGAAGCAATGTTTGAACTGTTTTGTGTATTTTTGTATCTTGCACCTTCTTACACCTTTATCGTAAGAGCATCCCTTATCTGTGGTGGAGCCTTCAATTAGAAGAAAATAAGAAGCTGGTTTTAAATTAAAAGTCGTTGAAGTGGCGAAAGAAATTGGTAACTGCGCTGCTGCAACAAAATTCGATATGTTGGAGAAACTGAGAAGAGATTGGAGGAGGCGAGAAGATGTTAAAAAAATAAATAAATAAATAAAATATTAAGAGTTGCCTTTTTGAACGGGCATATAAGTCAGGGTCTGATTTTATGATCGATTTTTTTTTTGGGGGGTTTCAAGACCTGACTTTTCCGTGAGTATATACGGTACTAGATTTCAACCAATCTTAACACAGGTAAGTGTCATTCACATCTGTCTATCTCTCTCTATCTTATCTCTCTATCTATCTTATCTCTCTATTATATAGTGCCTTTCACATTATCTTCACGAAAAGATGCCTTTTTGTTGACAAAAATGCAAGTTTTAATCCGTGATGTAACTAACAGTCCTACTGTTTACCTGACTGTCTGCTACTCATCACTGTATTCTTTACACACTATCCAGTGACATCCGCACCCTCATAGATTATAATAACTTTTGCTAGACAACCCCTGAAACAACCTGCCCCATCTTCCCCTACTGATTTAAAATCTTTAACACTTTCAGAATTTCAAAACAGCTGAGGTTAGAAAATGGATGTGGCTGATCGAAGTGTGCAATTGTCATCTCATTGTCCTGCTGCCTGGAGTCGCTAAAATGCCAACACCAGAAAAGTCCACATCGGGTGTACGGAGGGTTGAAACTTTCCAGAGCTTTCAGCCAATTACCACGTCACGTTTGTTTTATATAAACCTTGATGTTTGTGTAAGAAGTGGCTTAGGCACGTTTGTGCGCATAAGCAAATTTTAGACTTTGAGGCCCCAGGACCTGCTAATATTTATACACGAATGCTTAAATAAAATGTGGAGTAAAGTAAGAACTTTTTTAAATCACCTTGAGAAGTGAAACCTGATCCTTTATGTTTTTATATTAGGCTGATCTTAATCAGGAGTGTCTCACAAGATGAGGTATTTTGTCTGGGTCACAATGGTTCAAATTGCAGTTTTTATTCAAATCACATTTGTCTGAAGCATTTGATTGGTGTTTAAAGTGATAGTTTAAACACGACTTCTTCTTTCGGCTGCTCCTGTTAGAGGTCGCCACAGCGGATCATCTTCTTCCATCTCTTCCTGTCCTCATCATCTTGTTCTGTTACACCCATCACCTGCATGTCCTCTCCTCTCCTCTCTTAGGCCTTTCTCTTTTCCTGTTTCCTGGCAGCTCTATCCTTAGCACCCTTGTCCCGATATACTCAGCATCTCTCCATTTAAACACAACTGACTTCAGTATTTATCATACATTTTAGAGTGACCCAGCGGAATGCAGTTCATAAATGGTGATGTTAGTCATTTCATGGTCTTCTCTTTTACTCTCTTGCAGTCACTTGCCCCATACAATCCACACGGGTTCAACAGAAGTGTGTCTGTTCACCAGAGATGAGCCTGATATGTCTGCCGAGAAGACGGAAGCATTCTACAAGAAGCTACTGGCAGATAAGAACATCCGCTATGTATCAGAAGTGAGTTTGGAACTGAAGTTGAATTTGCGTTTGTGTGGCTTGATGATCACTCCCGGTATACAGCAGTGAGCTCCACAAATGCCTTGCTTTTACCAGGGGTCTCATGTGTGACACTGGGTTTAGGATGAAGTCATGTCTTCAATTTGACGTCAGTGATGTTGAGCTGCTTCCAGATTTTTTCCTAATTAATGCCTGTAAACGGGGGGCATGCAAGAGAAGGATGGCTTCTCCTAACTTAACTTGTGGCATTTTCTTTAAATTAACTTTTTTTTTTTTTTTTTGTGTTGCCCAGTGGAAAAGGTTCTTGCGGTTGGCATACATGTGCTCTCAAATACATACACATACAGTATGACAATTGTAGCTGCAGGAGTGTAAGGCGAATTCACGCACGGGTAAAACGCCTGCTGAAAGAAATCTCTCAGTCCAAAAGTTTGTTTTAAAAGTATTTGGTGAAAATTCAAATCAAATAATCCACACAGGAATAAAGAAAAAAGGTTGTTGCACATATAGAATGTGTGCCAGACTCATTTCTCAAAAACACTTTTTAAGTTTATTGGCCCATATTGAACTCTATGCTGTTAACTAATTATGTGTGTTTATTTTCTGATATTTTCAGGTTATTTCCTACAAGACTTTAAAAAAAGAATACAAGCCATTTGAGGCCAAACGTCGGCTGCTGAGTAATTTCGACCTGTTTCTCGCCGATGCCAGGATTTATCGACTTCTTCCAACTCAGATTGGGAAGCATTTCTATAAGAGCAAGAAGTAAGGCTGTGCCACAAGTGGTCTTAATTTGGGAGGGAGCCTGGGAGGGATTTGTTGGTCATGTGCAGGTCTGATAGAGAGTAGTGACAAGGCATATGGTTGGTTAAATGCGAGAAAAAATATGTAATAAATCGATTTATCACTCTGTGAAACAAAGCATCACGGTATTGACTTGCTGCGTAACATCTTGCATTGTGTTACCATACCTGTCTTGAGTATTGGCCAGCAGGTAGCCATTTACTGCCGCTGTTGCCTTTCTGTTTTGGATGCTTTTTCTTTTTTTCATTAACGAAATTTATCTGCAGTTTGCTTGGTGGATTTTTAAGATTTAAATCTCTCTTGTATGTTTTGTTTTCTTAGAGTGCCCATCTCTGTGAACCTGAAACCAGCGTTTCTAGAGAATGAGATAAACAAGGTGATGAAGACGACTGTCCTCACTGTCACCAACAAAGGATGTTGTTGGTGAGTGATGTCCTTCCCATAGCATAGGAGAGCCACTGCCTTGTTCACAGAGCTTTTTGTCTTCTTTCTCTACATTAATTTATTTTCATTTAAAATGGATTGTCCAATTTCTGGTGAGTTAATTAAATGTGGCTCTGTGCGTCGAATTTCCGTTAAACTTTAACTTACTTGTGTACTAAACAGACGGCAGTTCCTACCCATTCTAGTGTTGGGCTCCATGGGGGAGGCACCCCGGTTGCTTAATTTACCCCAGTTTAAATTACCCCAACCACAAATACTAACCTTAAAGTTAGTGGGGATGGAGCATAGTTGCCTATAAGTCCCTAATGTTAATGTCCCCTTTGGGTGCCTAATGCTAAAAACGAAAATCCGATTTGCGTCACGATAATAGAAAAGGGTACTAGCCGACCATTTAGTACGCGAGGACCAACTTTAATTATATTATGTAGGGAGCTGTTAATTTTTCATGAAAATCTGTGACAGTCTCGCACTGTATATACAGGTGCTGGTCATAAAATTAGCAAATCATGACAAAGTTGATTTATTTCAATAATTCCATTCAAAAAGTGAAACTTGTATATTAGATTCATTCATTACACACAGACTGATGTATTTCAAATGTTTGTTTCTTTTAATGTTGATGATTATAACTGACAACTAATGAAAGTCCCAAATTCAGTATCTCAGAAAATTAGAATATCAATTAAGACCAATGCAAAAAAAGGATTTTTAGAAATGTTGGCCAACTGAAAGGTATGAACATGAAAAGTATGAGCATGTACAGCACTCAATATTTAGTTGGGGCTCCTTTGGCCTGGATTACTGCAGCAATGCGGCGTGGCATGGAGTCGATCAGTCTGTGGCACTGCTCAGGTGTTATGAGAGCCCATGTTGCTCTGATAGTGGCCTTCAGCTCTTCTGAATTGTTGGGTCTGGCGTATTGCATCTTCCTCTTCACAATACCCCATAGATTTTCTATGGGGTTAAGGTCAGGCGAGTGTGCTGGCCAATCAAGAACAGGGATACCATGGTCCTTAAACCAGGTACTGGTAGCTTTGGCACTGTGTGCAGGTGCCAGGTCCTGTTGGAAAATGAAATCTGCATCTCCATAAAGTTCGTCAGCAGCAGGAAGCGTGAAGTGCTCTAAAACTTCCTGGTAGACGGCTGCGTTGACCGTGGACCTCAGAAAACACAATGGACCAACACCAGCAGATGACATGGCACCCCAAACCATCACTGACTGTGGAAACTTTACACTGGACCTCACGCAACGTGGATTCTGTGCCTCTCCTCTCTTCCTCCAGACTCTGGGACCTTGAAAGTAAATGTTGCATTTCCTTTGGAAATCATCAGAGAACATAACTTTGGACCACTCAGCAGTAGTCCAGTCCTTTTTGTCTTTAGCCCAGGCGAGACGCTTCTGACACTGTCTCTTGTTCAAGAGTGGCTTGACACAAGGAATGCGACAGCTGAAACCCATGTCTTGCATACGTCTGTGCCTGGTGGTTCTTGAAGCACCGACTCCAGCTGCAGTCCACTCTTTGTGAATCTCCCCCACATTTTTAAATGGGTTTTGTTTCACAATCCTCTCCAGGGTGCGGTTATCCCTATTGCTTGTCCACTTTTTTCTACCACATCTTGTCCTTCCCTTCGCCTCTCTATTAATGTGCTTGGACACAGAGCTCTGTGAACAGCCAGCCTCTTTAGCAATGACCTTTTGTGTCTTGCCCTCCTTGTGCAAGGTGTCAGTGGTCATCTTTAGGACAACTGTCAAGTCAGCAGTCTTCCCCATGATTGTGTAGCCTACAGAACTCGACTGAGAGACCATTTAAAGGCTTTTGAGTTAATTAGCTGATTAGAGTGTGGCACCAGGTGTCTTCAATATTGAACCTTTTCACAATATTCTAATTTTCCGAGATGCTGAATTTGGGACTTTCATTAGTTGTCAGTTATAATCATCAACATTAAAAGAAATAAACATTTGAAATACATCAGTCTGTGTGTAATGAATGAATCTAATATACAAGTTTCACTTTTTGAATGGAATTACTGAAATAAATCAACTTTGTCATGATATTCGAATTTTATGACCAGCACCTGTATAAGGGGTCTAGAGCAGGGGTTCTCAAACTCAGTCATGGGGGACCCCCCTGTGGCCGCAGGTTTTTGTTCCAACCAACTTCCATTTTTCATTGGACTGTTAGCCTAATTAAGTGAGTCGTTATTTCCCAGTTTCTGTGTTTTGGAGTCAATGTAGAAATTACAAACTAAGTTTGGTAGATTTTTATTAAAATGTAATAAGCTGCTATATGTGGAATATGTATTTCTTTAAGTTGTTAACAGTATTTTCAAACTAATTTTAATTCTACTTTTCCTGGTGTTCTGGTTATTGATTATTTACTAATTAGCAGGTCTGACACTGAAGTCGTTGCTGCTTTCATCATCCTGGGGGTCTGCTGTGCTGGTTGTTAATTGTCACTATTAGGGTTAAATGAAGGGAGCAAACTGCACAGGAAAAGGGGAAAATAATAGGAAAACAACAAAAGAGAGTTAAGCGTTTATAGCTTTAGGAAAAAATAGAAATATTTCTAAATGTCTTATAAATGTTAAAAACCAGACTGTTGTGTTTTTCTGAATGCAGAATAATAGAAGAGTAAAAAAAAGACCAGCTAATTAAATTTGATCAGTTGCTATTGGATATTATCACCGATTGTGAATCTGGTTGGAACAAAAACCTGCAGCCACTGGGGTTCCCCAGGACCGAGTTTGGGAACCACTGGGAGGATATGGAGTTTAGTCGTTCAGTTTTATTTTATACTAGCTGTGTAAGCCCGTGCTGTATAAAGCCTGAGCTCCTCGAAACCATGGATTCTGACACTTCAGTCAGTTAATCGGATCAGTTGTGCATTAGCGGCTAAGTGAGTGTCTCTTTCCTCAGAGGTCTCGTTTTGCGATGTGCTCGTCTCGCTTGTGTTTTAGCTGCTGTGGAACATGCCCTGGACACAGACAGGCAGACACGTTCAAATCACCCCACACACGTTTATTTACAGCATCCATATTTACAATAAAGTGCTCACAAGCCCAAAGTCCCCAACAGTCCTGGCCACCATCAACAATGCCTCACTTGTTCAGGCCGCCTCCTTGCCTCCTCTCAGACCTCGTCCTTCTTCCACCCGACTCAAGTCCCTGAATGGAGGGCCCCTTTAATACACACCCAGATGTGCTCCAGGTGCCCCCTGACAATCTTCCACTGGCACTCCCCAGCGTGGCGGAAGTGCCGGCTGCGCACCCAGAAACACTCCGGGTGCCCCCGATCCTCTTAACGTAACCAGCTGGGTCGCCCCCCAGTCACCTGCGACACGGCTAAGCAAGGTTCACTTTCCTCGGAGGTTTCATTTTGGTAATGTTCTCGCCTCGCTTGTGTTTTAGCGGCTAAGGGAGTTTCTCTTTTCTCTGCATTTTCACTTTGGTGACAGTCGATTTCTTTGAACTTCATGCTGTAGCTTCGCACTTCCAGGCCAGACAGGCAGACAGGCACACACTCTTCCACGTGTAGATGTTTATATATAAGACGGTACCCTTTGTAGATCATTCTGTCACAAGGCACTTGACACACATGCTACAACAAATTTCCCAGCTTTTAGATAGATAGATAGATACTTTATTAATCCCAAGGGGAAATTCACATACTCCAGCAGCACCTTACTGATAACAAAAAACAATATTAAATTAAAGATTGATAATAATGCAGGTAAAAACAGACAATAACTTTATATAATGTTAACGTTTACTGTTTATGATTTAGCACCATGGAGAAAACTTACTCAGATTTCTACCTGTTTGTGGAATTGTTTTCCGCTCCCCTCAAGCTCATTTCATCAGATTTTTTTTTGTATTAGAGGTTCTCTGGGATCAGTCACAGTAATGGATTTATCGGGAGCAAAATACCCAAGGTGGTGTCTGAACAGTAGGATGATCTGGCCGGACAACACACACCTACTGTACTAAAATGGTCCAGAGCAGGCTACTGTTTTTGAGGAGGCTCTAGGCCTTAAATGTGTGTGATAGGCTGCTGGAGATGCTCTACCTGTCCACAGTAGCAAATGTCACTTCTGTTTTGGATCTACTGCTGTGGAACACCAGATGACTGATCAAACTGATCAGGAAGGGCCAGCTGTATTACAAGAGCGACCCCTCTGCTCGCTGGAATCCATGCTGAAAAAGGGAATTTGGGCAAAATTAGAGGGCATCATGGCTATTGCTGCCTGTCCTGTCCATGACATCATGTCCACCTTTAGTCTCTAGATCAGGGGTCTCCAACCTTTTTTGGCCTGAGAGCTACTTTTACAAAATGAAAATGGCAGAGAGCTCCTCATGTTTTCTAACGTTTATTCTCATCGCTTATTTCAACCCAAACAAACTGAATAAGCTTGTTTTGCCTGAACATTTACAAAATGTTGGTGTGCACAGCTCATTTGCATTAAAACATCACAAAAAAAAAATTGAGTTCACCTGCAACTGCATTTTGTACGTCTGTGTGCATTTTCTAGTGTATCTCACACTATTGAATTAAAACATGAAAGCTGTCAAAACAAAACAATGCAATTACCAAATCCACAGATACGACTTCTTCATTTGTCATATGTCACTGTGTCACTTTATTCACATGTCCAGTCGTGTTTTTTAGTTAGTCGGATGACTGGCACTGAGGTGTGTGGTGGAGTGGAGCCACTCAGGTTGACTCTTCTGGAGTCATTTAAATGTTCGTCTGTCTGTCTGTCTTGTTCTGAACTTTGATTTCATGACATTCATGTCAGACTCACAGAGGTATGGAGACCCAAACAAAGCAGACATTTTCAGAGCTGCTTGGTGAAGATTCTTATAGTTATCTGGCTCTACTAAGCTCCAGAAATTCTGAAAATGCTGTTGAGACTTTAACTGCACATCATTTTGAAGGTCTACTAATATATAATATATAAAATCCAATGTCTGTCTGTCTGTCCGCTTTTCATGAGAGAACTACTTAACAGATTTAGATCGGGTTTTTTTCTATAATTTGCTTGAACATTCCAGGTGATTTTGTGACTTCTCTCATTTCGCTATGCATCACATTTCGCTTGCGGTACCGATTTATGTGCGCAACTCCGAGAAACACGCAACGGGCCGAGGGGAGGGGCCTTCCTCACTCACTCGCCAGCTTCAGGACGTGATCCTTAACTCCACTTAGCTAGTGAACAAGATAACAGTTGAATTCAACTTTGTTTGATATTTAAAATAAAGTGTTACTTAGATCTTGATGAGTTTGAGTCCGGATATTCTCTTAAGTGTATGCCACATTGAAAAGAGAGATTGCAATTCACATTGTGGATCGTGATTTTGTGTTAAAAGGATCGTGATATGATTTTTGCTCAGTTTAGATGGCCGGCCAGCTCTAGGAAGAGTCCTGGGGGTTTCAAAATTCTTCCACGTATGGATAATGGAGGCCACTGTGCTCATTGGGACCTTCAAAGCAGCAGAAATTTTTCTGTAACCTTCTCCAGATTTGTGCCTCGTGACAATCCTGTCTCGGAGGTCTACAGACAATTCCTTTGACTTCATGCTTGGTTTGTGCTCTGACATGAACTGTCAACTGTGGGACCTTCTATAGACAGGTGTGTGCCTTTCCAAATCAGGTCCAGTCAACTGAATTGACCACAGGTGGACTCCAATGAAGCTGCAGAAACATCTCAAGGATGATCAGGAGAAACAGGATGCACCTGAGCTCAATTTGGAGCTTCATGGCAAAGGCTGTGAATATTTATGTACATGTGCTTTCTCAATTTTATTATTTTTAATAACTTTGCAAAAACCTCAAGTAAACTTTTTTCACGTTGTCATTATGGGGTGTTGTGTGTAGAATTCTGAGGAAAAAATGAATTTAATCCATTTTGGAATAAGGCTGTAAGATAACAAAATGTGGAAAAAGTGATGAAGCGCTGTGAATACTTTCCAGATGCACTGTATGGTTGTGGGATTATTAGTTACTTGTAACGACGCACTGCTATAACAATAACGTGCAGTGAATACACTTGACGTGAGCGTTCCTAGTTTTCCTCCTCTTTCTTTCTCTGTACGTTTACCATTCGTGTGCTCAGAGGTTGATGCACTTGTTCCTAAATGAGCGGCTCTTCTTTTCTCCGCCCTAGCGGCCCGCTTCTTCTCTTCTTTCGTCAGCATCTTTGACTTAATTAGTTTTAACGTGAAGAGTTTTTGTTGCAATTACTTAGTACATTTTCTTTCATTTTTCACTTAAGCTAGCACTTAAGTCTTCAATCTGCCTCAAGAATGATTTAAGATATGAAGAGGTAGAGGAAGTGACGGCGAAGGTGGTAGGAATGAGTACGGCGCCTGTACACATGCGCTGCCTGTTGCCAAGAGTTAATTCTACAAAAAATAAAAAGGAATAACTTTGGAGGTCAATCATCACCCCGAAAGCAGATAGTAGATGTCACGTAGTATACGTGTACCAAATTTCAAGTCAGTAGGTCAATTTTAAAATCCTGGACAGACAAACGGACAGCCACGGTAGCTTTGACGTTTTTTCCATTTTTGCTAATTTTATGTTCTCTATTGCTGTAGAAGCAAATGAATCTCCTTCTGTCTTGTCTTTCAGTGTCATTTCTGTCTGTGCCCATCCAAGCTGATCATGTCTCGGTGAATCAGTGGGTGGGAATAAAGTTAAAAAAATCACACTGACCCAGAATGCCTTTGTGTCTCTTACAGTAACGTCAAGGTGGCCCATTCTAGGATGACGATTGAACAGGTGGTAGAGAATATCTGTGTGGTAGTTGGTGTCATTGCTGCAAAGCTTTACAAAGTAAGTCCTTGTTGGCCTTCTTCCAGTTCTCATGTTTTTTGTTTAAGCTTGCCCATAGCTAGTGTTTCATCTAAAAATGATGGAGCGGGGCCGTGTTGTATCAGTGTGGACCAAAGCCAGATACCATTTTAATAAAATAATCCGTGTTTTCATACCTTCAGTGCCATGGTTTGCTTTCCTCTCTGTGGAGCAGACACACACACTTCACACACAGGGGGACACATTAAGACGTCTTATTCTTCAGTTAGCCGAGCACGTCCAGTGCTTTAGTTAGTTGTTGCTTGAAACAGTTCTTGTCAAATTTACCAAATCAATTGCATTCCTGGGCATCGGCTCACAGATTAACAGTTACATGGGCATTGTGTTATCTGCTTTCATGTTTAAGTGATTGTGATGTTTTGTGTTGCAGAAAGCAACAAATATAAAAATCATCCATTTAAAGAGCAGCTCCTCGATAGCTCTGCCTGTCTACACATCACCTCTTCACCACCTGGATGATCTGGACAGTGAGATATTGAAACAGCGGAAAGAAAGAAAGGTTTGTACAGTTCAACTCCGCTTCTTTGTTGGATTCCTGCTGCTTCTTGGGTATTACAGTGATTTTTTTTTTTTTTTGGGAGGAGGGTACACTAAGTACAATACAACTTAACATCACCGAGGGAAGGGACAGAGCCCTTTGAGCAATTCTCCATTTAAAATATCTAATTACTAAATACAGAGCTAGTACACACACAAATGCAGATTTCTTAAAATAAACAAAGGACAAGGTAGAAACCGATTAAAGATAAATGGAAATCAACACAATCTGTCCGTTAATTAATCGATGAACTGTGGACAGTGGGCAAAGATGGAGATTAAAATTGTAAAACGTCTAAAAACAAAGCCTCAATCCTGGAGACCTCGGCCAACTGGCTGCCTACTCTCTCCTGCGTTTTCTACAGGTGCTGGTCATAAAATTAGAATATCATGACAAAGTTGATTTATTTCAGTAATTCCATTCAAAAAGTGAAACTTGTATATTAGATTCATTCATTACACACATACTCATGTATTTCAAATGTTTATTTCTTTTAATGTTGATGATTATAACTGACAACTAATGAAAGTCCCAAATTCAGTATCTCGGAAAATTAGAATATCAATTAAGACCAATGCAAAAAAAGGATTTTTAGAAATGTTGGCCAACTGAACGGTATGAACATGAAAAGTATGAGCATGTACAGCACTCAATATTTAGTTGGGGCTCCTTTGGCCTGGATTACTGCAGCAATGCGACGTGGCATGGAGTCGATCAGTCTGTGGCACTGCTCAGGTGTTATGAGATCCCATGTTGCTCTGATAGTGGCCTTCAGCTCTTCTGAATTGTTGGGTCTGGCGTATTGCATCTTCCTCTTCACAATACCCCATAGATTTTCTATGGGGTTAAGGTCAGGTGAGTTTGCTGGCCAATCAAGAACAGGGATACCATGGTCCTTAAACCAGGTACTGGTAGCTTTGGCACTGTGTGCAGGTGCCAGGTCCTGTTGGAAAATGAAATCTGCATCTCCATAAAGTTCGTCAGCAGCAGGAAGCATGAAGTGCTCTAAAACTTCCTGTAAGACGGCTGCGTTGACCTTGGACCTCAGAAAACACAATGGACCAACACCAGCAGATGACATGGCACCCCAAGCCATCACTGACTGTGGAAACTTTACACTGGACCTCACGCAACATGGATTCTGTGCCTCTCCTCTCTTCCTCCAGACTCTGGGACCTTGATTTCCAAAGGAAATGCAAAATTTACTTTCATCAGAGAACATAACTTTGGACCACTCAGCAGCAGTCCAAAGGCGAGACGCTTCTGACGCTGTCTCTTGTTCCAGAGTGGCTTGACACAAGGAATGCGACAGCTGAAACCCATGTCTTGCATACGTCTGTGTGTGGTGGTTCTTGAAGCACTGACTCCAGCTGCAGTCCACTCTTTGTGAATCTCCCCCACATTTTTGTTTCACAATCCTCTCCAGGGTGCGGTTATCCCTATTGCTTGTACACTTTTTTCTACCACAGCTGGTCCTTCCCTTCGCCTCTCTATTAATGTGCTTGGACACAGAGCTCTGTGAACAGCCAGCCTCTTTAGCAATGACCTTTTGTGTCTTGCCCTCCTTGTGCGAGGTGTCAATGGTCGTCTTTTGGACAACTGTCAAGTCAGCAGTCTTCCCCATGATTGTGTAGCCTACAGAACTCGACTGAGAGACCATTTAAAGGCTTTTGAGTTCATTAGCTGATTAGAGTGTGGCACCAGGTGTCTTCAATATTGAACCTTTTCACAATATTCTAATTTTCCGAGATACTGAATTTGGGACTTTCATTATTTGTCAGTTATAATCATCAACATTAAAAGAAATAAACATTTGAAATACATCAGTCTGTGTGTAATGAATGAATCTAATATACAAGTTTCACTTTTTGAATGGAATTACTGAAATAAATCAACTTTGTCATGATATTCTAATTTTATGACCAGCACCTGTATAGTGGTGTCTGCCCTAGCCATCCAATCTGATGACTCTTAACCATCTGATGATTCATCTTGTATATTTATTGTAGAATTATATTATCATTCAAGTTCTCTATTCGTAGTTTTGGTTCTCCTACGCTATGTAGGTGTGTATAGGTGCTTTCCCACAGCAGGAACCAGTGAGTTCCTGTAGGATGTAGGCCCTGGCCTCTTTCAGGTGTTGCATTCCCTCTGCACTACAGGAACTGTGTAACCTTTATGCAAAATATGTAGCAGTCGACAAAGAGTGCAAATAGAGGGGCGTGCGGGATTTCACAGGAGACTTTGATGCAGTGCGTGGCTCTGTGCACCATGGAGCCCACTATGAAGAGTGATACGGCACGAAGTGCGGCCCTTCATCTTCATGTGACGGTGTGGGTTCTGCTTCCCGCCTCCACTTCCTTTTTGGGAGCTCTTGAACACAACAACGTCAGTAATGTAACCGGATGAGCTGGACAATGAGAACACCAAATGAAGCAAGGAGAAGGTGTAAAGTGCTTTTATTACAAAATCCAAAACAAATCAAACTGTGTCCAAAGTGCAGTGTTCCAAAAATGTTTCAATAAATATCCATAAAATCGTTGTAAACATCCATCCATTTTTCAACCTGCTATATCCCAACTACAGGGTCACGGGGGTCTGCTGGAGCCAATCCCAGCCAGCACAGGGCGCGAGGCAGGAAACAAACCCCGGGCAGGGCACCAGCCCACCACAGGGCACACACTAGGGGCAATCTAGAATCGCCAATGCACGTAACCTGCATGTCTTTGGACTGTGGGAGGAAACCCACGCAGACACGGGGAGAGCATGCAAACTCCACGCAGGGAGGACCCGGGAAGCAAACCCAGGTCTCCTAACTGCGAGGCAGCAGCGCTACCCACTGTGCCACCATGCCGCCCAAGTTTGAACATTTAAGAATTCTTCATTATGGCTTGCTACCATCACCCCAAGAATAGAGTACCATCACATTTTTATCAGTGAAACTGGTTTTATTCACTGCTTGTGGTACATTGAAATAAAGCCAGAAAGGACAACCACAAGGTAGGTGTGAATATCAGAGTTCATCTGGCCAAAACCTACAGTATGTGTAAAATTTTGTATCAAAAATGACTAAGCGCTTAACTGTATGGGAAATGCGGGTGTTAAAAGTAATGGCAGACAATTCTCTGGAGGACTGGGTAGAGCTTTACTTGGAAACGAGTGACCAAAAGCGTTGACTGCATGCATGAAGCAGACCCTGGAAGTGATTGCAAGGCAAGGTACCTCCAAAATAAATTTTTTGTGGTCAGTTGCCAAGCCAGTTGTTATAACCATAAGCTCTTCTAGTCTTATTGCGATTTTCCCCTGTCATTCCTCCTCTTTTGGTGACAGTAGCAGTCCTGGCTGATTCTCATTTCTCATCAGAGGGTGCATGAAGAAGTGTAAAGTTTCAAGTCCTTTAGCAAATTCTGAGCACAAAAATTGCAGAGCACTTTTCTGTTCTTGTGCAGTGCAAACTAACATATGCTCATTCGTATTTGTAACCCCACACCAAATGGATGCTGGCAACAGCATCAAGGGAACTGAACCTCCATATTCAGAGTCGCAGTGCTGTAAGTTCTCACAAAAATACTGAAACAAAAGAAATGTTTAAAAACTGTATGTAATATGGTCGGATGACACAACTCGTCAGGGCGCAGCGTGAATGAGTGAGGTGACTGATCCAGAGACACACAAGGGTTTCAGTTGAAAATTCTAGTTGGCCACACAAATGAGACATTTGAAGGTTGAAAGGTGAGGGGAGATCAAAGTCGAACATCGGGCCTCCGAGCTCTGTGCGTTCTTTATTGTCTTCTATCCATTGAGCTCCACCCTGTTCATTTTGAAATCAGAGTCTTGGTGTTACCTTACTATGCAGGATTCGTTGTTTCAGTACCTCGGCAGGTGCACGTCTCTGCTGGCTCCAGTCCAAACTGATGTCATGCTCGACTAAAAGCTTTTAGCAGTGCTGAGCGTCTCTTTAACAGCCAGGTGGGTCGGCTGCCTTGTGGTGAAAAGATGGGCTCGTTGTGCTGTTGAGGCCTTGGGGCTGAAGCTTGGATTGTTGCGTGGGGTTGTGTTTTGGAGATGTGTCTGCCTGAGTAAGATGATGGAATGAATTTAGCAAATTTATTTTTCATGCTTTTTGGAAATCCTGTAAATCACTACCGTATATACTCGTGTATAAGTTGGGTCTTGAAACCTGAAAAATCGATCATAAAATCAGACCCGACTTATATGCCTGTTCAAATATGCGACCCTTAATTTTAATTATTTTTTTTAACATCTTCCTGTTTCCTCCAATCATGCACCAGTCTTTCAGACACATCGAATTTTGCTGCAGCAGCGTAGTTACCAATTTCTTTCCCCACTTCAACGACATTTAACTTAAAACCAGCTTCGTATTTTCTTCTGATCGAACGCTGCATCCGTAGATAAGGGATGCTCTTACGATAAAGGTGTATGAGGATGTGAGATACAAAAACACAAAACAGTGCAAACGTCGCTGTTGTGATGTAAGATTTTGCATATAACTTGATAAATATTTTGTATGTCTTTATAATGCAACTAGTCATTTAGCCCGTAACAATAACGGATGCTAGAACAGTAGTGCATAAACATTAGTAGGAACAGTCTATATTAAATGGCAAGGGACCTTGACCTTATTCTGTTTGTTGGTCGTATTTTTCTTTGTCTTTCAGCCTTTCTTTTATTGATGTTTACTTGCTGAGCTGACCGTTCTTCGTGGGCTGCCGCCGTGTATTGTGTGTCTTTAATTTTCTGTGACAGTAATACTGTCTTGTACGCCCGTAATATACCTTTAATTTTCTCTGGCGCTAATACAGGAGTGCACGTCGGTAATATGCCTTTAATTTCCTCTGACAGTAATACTGGCTTGTATGTGGCTGTAATATAAGTCACTGTATTGTGTACCTTTAATTTCCTCTCGCAGTAATACTGGTTTGTATTTCCGTAAAACGCTTGTAACTTTCTCTGACAGTAATATCGCGCATCGCACCGTGCCCCGCGCATGCACACTTCATCAGAAGACACACACACACGGACACCTGGACGCACACTGGGATTTTATTAAAGAGGATATTAATGTTACATTATGTGAAAAGCATTCATGTTTACAACCCCATAACCAGGAATGGGTCTCTTTGAATTTTATGACAGAATTGGGGAAGGAAGTGCCTTAAACCAGTTTGGCGAGTGTTTCTATGAATATTACCAAAAATACATTGTTTAAATTGTAATTTAACTCCTGCTCGTCTTTTACTATACCTAATTTCCTGAGGTTATAGATGTAGAAGGGAAGGTGGGGAGAAGTTATATAGTATAATACCTTATAAACAGTGGTAAGTCTATGGGATTTGAGGTGTTCTGACAGAGGCTACATATTAATAATACAAAAGGGGAAAGTAGAGCAATATATTACTGTACCAAGACAAAACAGTCGCTTTGGAATAGAATAGTTTGGGTATTACTGCTCAAGCTGCTGCCCTCGCGACCCGACCTCGGATAAGCGGAAGAGGATGGATGGATGGGTGGGTATTACCGTGTGGTCACGTAGGCACAATACATAGAAAAAAGAAAACGTCCGTGTGCTCTGTGGTTCCTCACTCAGGTGGGTGTTAGCATATCGTAATCTCTTGGACCAACAGCGTGAGTTTTCCGCATTCGACTTATACGACAGACATTATAAAATTTCAGAAATTCATGTGGTAAAATCAACTCCCGACTTATCCACGGGACAACTTATCCGCGAGTATATACGTTAGACGGTAAATGCTGTATGTCATGGAACATCACTTGCATCCTGAAATACGATAACTACATGTGATTTGCAGCAGATTTTCTCAGATCTTTGCGGTATTGAAAGCCAGGGCTGAGGAGTCTGAGACAATTTTGGGTACCTGGAGTCAGAGTCTGCAAAAATGTACTGATTCTGACTCCTAATACATTTAAATTGTAATGAAAAAAAATGCAGCAAGTTCAAATGTCTCATTTCACAAACAATAGTCCTAATTAAGTACTTCTCTGATGTAAGAATAAAGCCCAGTGCATAGTTGTGTTACGACTAGTGTGAAGTTCAGCGGAGCTATTATACAACCTGACATCAAAATATTGTAATCTGGATTATGGCACATTACAAAAAGTGTTTTCATTTTATTTCAGATGTAATGTGTTTAACAAGTTCATTTGAGTGTGAACAAGTATAATGACGTAGGTGGAGGTGTGTGCTACGGCCTGATGTGTGTTCAGGGGTTCTTGTCTTTTGTTTAAACTGGCCAATACGGTAGAGAGTCCGCTTCTTAGCCAGTAGTTCTGTGGTTAAATGATGTGGATGTTGACTTCCTTCAATCAACATGGAAAATACATTAGCGTATTAAATACAGAGGAGTACCGGAAACTAAGGAGTCGAAGGATTTATCTACCGACTCCACAACCCTGGTGAAAGCTAATAAGTCCATTCCTGTGGAAGGTAAGTGTATGTTAGTCTTGTTCCCTTGAAGGCTTCCACTAAGGATGTCAAAGTAAGGATGAGGATGAGGATTTCACTTTTGTTCTGGATTGTGCTGGACCGTCATCCAATGATTACCCAGCGTACTGCTTTGGTGTGAAATCAGAACTGTTTATCAGATTGAAATAAAAATCAATCCGGTTTTACATGCCCAGAAACATTTGCTAAAGCACTTGCTCTTATTTCATAACAGGAAGCAGACAAGGCCAAGAAAACTGCAGAGACGTTGGCGAAGAAGGACGAAGAGCTAATTCCGGAGCTACTTCCATTAGACACAAGTAAGGGCAAATCTGAGTGGACCTCAGGTATGGCTAACTACCTAAACGTGTTAGCAGTTTCACCACTCGTTGAGATGGGGTAACCCAGCGACTGTCCAGCAGGTTCGAGAGCTGGTTGTGTTACGAGTGAAGGCCATGAATACCACATTAGGTGGGTTGGGATTGTTAGTTTTAGATAGTATGAAATGAACAGCCTCGACACACACAAAAAGGTTTGGGGCAGCCACCCACATATTGTCCCCGAGTGCAAATGGGTTTTGAAATGGCACTCGTGATTTGAATGGAGTCCTGATTCGAACTAACTCAGGCAAGAAAGATGGCAGCTTTAAAGGGTCTGCACCGGAAGTGACGTCATCTTGGTGCCTGAACTGGAAGTGGCATCATCGAAGTGGAATCTGACCGGATTTCCCGTGTTTGGTCTGCAGAGATAACAGAATTAGGTTTAGTGCACCCTGCCACCCCCTGGCCTGGCGTGGAATTACCTTCTCATGGTCGCTTCAGCTTCATCCTGTGTGACAATAGGTAGATGTCCATTTGTTCCAAGGGGGATATTTAGCTTTTACAGAAGCTCAATAAATAAATGTTTAATAACCACCACTAGACCTCCCCCCGCCCCGCCCCAATACATCCCAGAATTATGAAAAATTATTTTTTCAGTGTGATATGCTCCAGATTTATGATATGCAGTTGGGAGTGACATTATTTGCTACTTTTTATTTCAAAACACCCTTCCACTTAAAAATAATCCATGGGGCACCGATACTGTCGTGATCACCTGTTGACATTACAGCAGTTTGTCACGGCTGCGGTTTCCCCTTTGGTAGAGGTAGCTGAAACCGCCCGAGACTGTGATCAGTGGACATTGAGGGAACACCCTGGAATGACAGTAACGTGACTTCCAGCAGTTACCTTATGATGGCTTATTGGTGATCTGTGATTGGCAAGTTCACCATCTGGTCATTTTATGGCACACAACTTAGACAAGTCAGTGCCTTCCATGCCAGTTCTATCTGTTGCCGCTGCTGAGCCAAAGCTGGCTGACTGACACAAGACAGGAAAATCTCCCCAGTTATTTATTCATCTATCTCATATGAACAATTTTTTTTATTTCATTATGTTGTATATTAAAGTCACATACTAGAAATAGAATTTTATGTCCATTGCCTAACTTTTCCAGTTAAATGCTGTAGTTTTACCTGCCAAGTATTGCAGAGGACTATTGTATACAAAAATGTTAAATCATTGTGTCTGTAGAGTAAAAGCAATGTTCCTCAAAATCAATGTGTTTCCAGCATTTTGCATTGCCATTCAGATTAAGAGATTCTTTATTAGTGATCCTTCACAGTTTTGTATTTGCCCAGACACACACATGGAAAAACAGCACCCCAGAAATGGTCAAATCATGTTCAGGAATGCTGAAAATATATAAATCTAACAAAAACTTAGTTGAAATTTTGATCATATACAGTGCATCCAGAAAGTATTCCCAGCGCTTCATCACTTTTTCCACATTTTGTTATGTTACAGCCTTATTCCAAAATGGATTAAATTCATTTTCTTCCTCAGAATTCTACACACAACACCCCATAATGACAACGTGAAAAAAAATTACTTGAGGTTTTTGCAAATTTATTAAAAATAAAAAAACTGAGAAATCCCATGTCCATAAGTATTCACAGCCTTTGCTCAATACTTTGTCGATGCACCTTTGGCAGCAATTCCAGCCTCAAGTCTTTTTGAATATGATGCCACAAGCTTGGCACACCTATCCTTGGCCAGTTCCGCCCATTCCTCTTTGCAGCACCTCTCAAGCTCCATCAGGTTGGATGGGAAGCGTCGGTGCACAGCCATTTTAAGATCTCTCCAGAGATGTTCAATCAGATTCAAGTCTGGGCTCTGGCTGGGCCACTCAAGGACATTCACAGAGTTGTCCTGAAGCCACTCCTTTGATATCTTGGCTGTGTGCTTAGGGTCGTTGTCCTGCTGAAAGATGAACCGTCGCCCCAGTCTGAGGTCAAGAGCGCTCTGGAGCAGGTTTTCATCCAGGATGTCTCTGTACATTGCTGTAGTCATCTTTCCCTTTATCCTGACTAGTCTCCCAGTCCCTGCCGCTGAAAAACATCCTCACGGCATGCTTCACTGTAGGGATGGTATTGGCCTGGTGATGAGCGGTGCCTGGTTTCCTCCAAACGTGACGCCTGGCATTCACACCAAAGAGTTCAATCTTTGTCTCATCAGACCAGAGAATTTTCTTTCTCATGGTCTGAGAGTCCTTCAGGTGGTCCTTCAGGTGCCTTTTGGCAAACTCCAGGCGGGCTGCCATGTGCCTTTTACTAAGGAGTGGCTTCCATCTGGCCACTCTACCATACTGGCCTGATTGGTGGATTGCTGCAGAGATGGTTGTCCTTCTGGAAGGTTCTCCTCTCTCCACAGAGGACCTCTGGAGCTCTGACAGAGTGACCATCTGGTTCTTGGTCACCTCCCTGACTAAGGCCCTTCTCCCCCGATCACTCAGTTTAGATGGCCGGCCAGCTCTAGGAAGAGTCCTGGTGGTTTCGAACTTCTTCCACTTACGGATGATGGAGGCCACTGTGCTCATTGGGACCTTCAAAGCAGCAGAAATTTTTCTGTAACCTTCCCCAGATTTGTGACTCGAGACAATCCTGTCTCGGATTTCTACAGACAATTCCTTTGACTTCATTCTTGGTTTGTGCTGTGACATGAACTGTCAACTGTGGGACCTTCTATAGACAGGTGTGTGCCTTCCAAATCATGTCCAGTCAACTGAATTTACCACAGGTGGACTCCAATGAAGCTGCAGAAACATCTCAAGGATGATCAGGGGAAACAGGATGCACCTGAGCTCAATTTCGAGCTTCATGGCAAAGGCTGTGAATACTTACGTACATGTGCTGCCTCAGTTTTTTTTATTTTTTAATAAATTTGCAAAAATCTCAAACTTTTTTCACGTTGTCATTATGGGGTGTTATGTGTAGAATTCTGAGGGAAAAAATGAATTGAATCCATTTTGGAATAAGGCTGTGACAGAACAAAATGTGGAAAAAGTGATGCGCTGTGAATACTTTCCAGATGCACTGTAACGATACTGTCCCATCCATCCATCTATTATCCAACCTGCTATATCCTAACTACAGGGTCACCGGAGCCAATCCCAGCCAGGACAGGGCGCAAAGCAGGAACAAATCCCTGGGCAGGGCGCCAGCCCAGCACAGGGCACACCCACACACCAAGCACACACTAGGGACAATTTCGGATCGCCAATGCACCTAACCTGCATGTCTTTGGACTGTGGGGGGGAAACCCATGCAGACACGGGGAGAACATGCAAACTCCACGCAGAGAGGACCCGGGAAGTGAACCTGGGTCTCCTAACTGCGAGGCAGCAGCGCTACCCACTGCGCCACCGTGCCGCCCCTACAATACTGTCGCAGTTCTATATATATATATATATATATATATATATATATATATATATATATATATATATATATATATATATATATATATATATATAAATGTAAATATATATATATATATATATAATGTAAATATATATATATATGTTAATTAGATGCATGATAATGATAGAGTATTGTGACTCGGTCACAGTGCTTTCCCTATATCTATATACACTATATAATACTGATGGTGGTGATGATGATAATAATACACGTACAGAATATGCAGGGAAAGTGAAAGAAATAGCTGTGGCATACAGAAGAATAGAACCGGACTCTACATTGACATTCATTGTGACTGCATTACCTAATGTAACCATATGGTGGCAGCAGTAAAGCAAAAATGGTGCCTTTCTGTTAGTCTAGTTCAGGGTAGGCAGTTTTGGCCCTGAAGGGCCGCAGTGGTTGCAGGTTTTTGTTCCATCTCGAATTTCTTAATGAGAGGTCAGTTATTGCTGATGAAGCACTTATTGTTAAAGTGACACTTTGATGCTTCCTTATAGTATTTTCCCTGCCCTTAATTGCTTATTTTAGTCTTAAGTAGCTGCATTCCCTGTTTTTAATTGCTCCTTATTAGCAATAAGATGCAAAGGACAAAGGAGCCAGCAGTTCTCTATTTCACTTATTTCCATTTACATGTGTGTGTGTTCACCATGCACTATTTGTTTTAATAAAACACTTAAGAGAAAAATGTGACAGGCTGAAAAAGATCCGTTTTAGGCTTCAAATTGTTTAGATGATATCCTTGGAAAGGGAAAAAAAAATCTATAATGTAAGAACTTAACATTTCAAACTAACAAGCCATTTAATTAAATAAGGTATGAGGTCTGGCAAGGATTGGCTTCTAATTAAGCAGTTGGGTTGGAACGAAAACCTGCAGCTGCTGTGGCCCTTCAGGACCGGTGTGGCCTATCCCCAGGTCTAGTTGGGTTGTTTACAGCTCCCTGATACAGTGGAACCTCGGTTCACGAACGTCACGTACAAATCAGTTTACGACCAAAAAGTTTGCCAAACTTTTGCCTCGGTATACAAACAGGCCAGTTTCCCTTTTGGTTTGTACATGTTCAGTCTCTCATTGTGCATTTCCTGTGCAGCGAGCGAGAGACACACACACACACACACACACATGGCTCTATTCAATAAGGGCGTGCACAAGAAGGCGAGCTTCAAAAGGGCGCCCTCAATTGGGCGCGGCGAATAAAGGCGTTCGTAGATAACTTAGTTCAAATGGCTCTGGAATATGTGAAGAGCAACAAAGGTGCAGATCTACTCGTAGTCGAAGGCTACACATTCAGAAAGGAGAAAACTATCAACGGGAAACACATCTGGAAATGCACTGAATATAGGATTGGAAAATGTTCGTCTCGCTGTCATACCAAAAATGGATTATTCGTCAAGAGACCATCTACGCACAACCATGTTCCAGATGTGGCGAAGATCGAAACAAGAATGTTTTAATATTCTTGCTTTCGCTTTTTTATACGTTCAATCATTGCCTTTATCTAATAAATTTTTTGTAATAATTTTGTTGCGTTTGCCTTTATTCGCTGCACCCAATTGAGGTTGCCCTTTTGAAGCTCGCGTTTATTTACGCGCCCTTATTAAAGGATACACACACACAAACACACGAGAGAGAGGGCTGGACTCTTAAGGTAGGAAGGCAGTTAAAGAATGCACTGGGCTTGATTTTGTTTTCACTTCTGTTTACAGCGATCAGTTCATAGCGTATTGTTGCAATGTTGCTTTTCTTGGTGGTTTATTAAATTATGAATGTTTTCAAATGTTCATTTTTTTTTCTGTGCTTAAAACTCATTAAAAAAAATAAGTGTTTTTAGCCAGCAGTTGGTAGCGCTATAGTGCGAACTATTGCAGTGTTAGTTTTCTCTGTTGTTCAAGGTTTTCTCAGTGTTATTCAATGTTTTTACATTTAGTTTACTATTACGCTGTGCATTCTGTGGTTTATCCATCCATCCATTGTCCAACCCGCTGAATCCGAACACAGGGTCACGGGGGTCTGCAGGAGCCAATCCCAGCCAACACAGGGCACAAGGCAGGAACCAATCCTGGGCAGGGTGCCAACCCACCACAGATTCTATGGTTTAATTAACTATATTTGTGCTTAAATACTTACAAAATATATATACATACAGTTTGTATGGTCTGGAACGGATTAATTGTATTTACATACAATCCTATGGGGGAAATTGCTTCAGTTCACGACCAAATCGGTTTACGACCAGAGTTTTGGAACGAATTATGGTTGTGACCCGAGGTTCCACTGTACCTGCATTAACAAAATTAAGAAAATGGATGGGATAAATGGAAAGATGTATTATATGTAGCACCCTGCATAGATGATTCACTTATCACAGATTAACACAAAAACGGCCATTAAAGTAACTCAGCATAGTTTTCAAACTTGATCAATCCAATTGAGGGTGGTGGTGTCATCACATGGAGGTAAATTGAAATTCAACACACTCGTTCTCTCGTGCCATGTAACACCACTTGTTCACAGTTTTTTTTGGGGGGGGGGGGGGGGTGCAGACCCAATCACAGACCCATAAGCTTTGAATATAACACAGAAACTGCCTTAGAGAAGTTGTCAGTCCATCGCAGGAGTCTAGCTAGTAATTTCATTGAAGTCCTGCAGTTGGTGTTATCCTGGTTGCTTGATTACAGAAGACAAAACATCCATTACTGTATACATCCCTCACCATTGATTTCTTTGTTGTTTTTTTTTTTTTTTTTTGCCTTCTTTCTTTTATTAAGAAAACAAGCAACAAGAAACTCCCTGTGGACCTGCTAAGAAGTCACCCAGAAGTGATCCCAAAATCAAAGAAAAAACTCCACTGGCCAAAAAGGCGAGGCTGACTTCTAACAGTGCACTGAATTCCCCCAAAACCCCCAGGTGGGCTGAAGTTGTGACCTCCCTAAAGGAGACAAAAAATCCAAAGACACCAAAACGGGAGGCTAAGCCAAAAACAGAATCGGGGAAGCCGAAAAGGGGAGCACCAGCTGGCACAAATGTGACCACGTCAGCAAAAAAGGCTCCAAAAACACCCAAGCGGAAAGTGCAGGAGCTCGTCGTCCCCCAGACTTGCTGATCCCCTTACACGTTGGGCCGAAGCAAAATTCTGTGAAGACCGGCCGGCGTGTAATATGGAGGTTGGACTTTGTACAAGAAAGCAGCACAGCCAGTGTGTGCGTTGCTTGTTTGCCTTATAGAAGGTCTTTTTTGGCCTTTCTAGCAATATAAATAAATGTATATTAAAATTGAAACGTGAGGTTATTTTTTTTAGCAAGATAACGTTATTTCCAAAACGTTAACTATTTTTGCCTTTCATAACCAAGCTTAATGTCACCTTTGTAAAATATTATCAACGATTAGATATGTGCCGCCACTGGAGTCCTGCGACCTGAGCCGTGCTTGTTGTGCCCCGTCTGTGTAAATGCTTCAGCCCGTGTGTACACCTCTCTGAGACTCGCCGATGCTTTCCTCCTTCGGTGGATGTGTGTTGTCCTGGAGTTTGTATGTTTTTGGCCGTGGCTTCATGGGGCTTATTTAATGGTGTGAACCAAGTGGGGCTTCTGTTCAGCTTTGTGCCTGAAAGTCTCTTGTGGTTTCACTGAGTGCCGAGGTTTTTAGTGGCGTCTTGCTAAATATGCTAAACCCCCGTACATCTGCTTTCTGTAAAAGACTCTGCAAAGCCGCCTCAAATCGCATGTAGTTACTTTATTTTGTTGGTAAGACCCCTCTGCCACACAGGATTGTTCTGCGGTGTTGCAATTCCGTTCACCCACCTCCCATCTGTCGAATTTCCAATTCGATCCTCTTCATGCACCCTTGGTCAGGTTGGACACAAATCCACCCTCTCCTAAACCACCCCCCCAACCGTTCAACCAGTACATGAGGGGACCACCCCGTTGGGTCAGCTGTGTCCCTGGCAGCGCAGAGAGATCTCACTTCGACTTATTCTGCAGTTTGATGCTAAGCAGCCCGGCGTGTCGCATACCTCATCCTTATCCGTCAGCCTTTTGGCTTCATCCCCACGTTTCTGATTTAAAGAGCTGGCAAGGGCCAACGTGGGT
The DNA here is from genome assembly GCF_900747795.2 of Erpetoichthys calabaricus. NCBI lineage: Eukaryota > Metazoa > Chordata > Cladistia > Polypteriformes > Polypteridae > Erpetoichthys > Erpetoichthys calabaricus. The sequence continues at coordinate 139,117,562 of NC_041404.2, read as the reverse complement.
GCCAAGCAGAAGTCACTAAAACAAAGCCATAATGTGTATGAGGAATGGGGCATCAGAACAAATAGGAAAGAGCTGAGTGCATGGGAAGAGGCACCAGCAAAATGAAACGGCATGCTGCCCAGCAAATGTGACAATGAGATTTATGGGTGGGGAAGCTGAGAAGTACAATTGTTTTTATTATAATAACTTTTTATTGTTACCAGAGAGCACATCATTATTCAGATGGCGAAGGTGCACATTCCAAAGTACAGTGTGGAATACTGCAGATGAGTCTCGGGCTGAATCTCTTAGGAGCCATGCCATCCTTCCATCTCCCTGACCTGCTTAGCCAGGGCAGCTGCAGCCTGTGCCACCAATCACTGGGTGCTGGACAGCAGCACACACTAGACCAGCTGGTTTAATGTTACAGTAGATATCATGCCACTTTCAGGGTAGGAAATGTGATGCGCAAGAGCTCTGCAAAAAAAACAAAAAATGAGGGGTAGGCACCCCCTGTCCTGCTGTGGACATGGCTACATAAATGTTAAAAAAGGGAGCTACTGGGCATTCCCCAGTACTTTTAAACATCCATCACCCTGTTGCCTGCATTGTGGGTACAAACCTGAAGTGTGTCACCAGGCCATCACAGCACACACTCATAACTCACTCACACGCTCACTAGAACAACCCGACGGAACATCCTCAGAACATACAGACTCCACACCGGGCACTGCCAGCTGAATAGGAGGGCATAATTTATGGGTAAATAAGACCAAATACTTCTAAATATACAAAAGTATCAACCGAAAGGCAATGAAGTGCAATGTGTGGAATCGGGGTTGGGGGGGGGGACGGTGTGAGCTGCAAATTTAAGGGAGAAACCTGGTGAAACTGAGGGGCACAGTATTAGCCCTGGTACCTCACACGTTTAATCTCATGGTTGTCTGTAGAGAATCTGAACGCTCTCCCTCTGCCTGCATGGACTTGTCTTACATATTTTGAACGATGTGCAGGTCGGTGAAACTGAAACACCTCACTGCAGCTTGTGGAGCAGGGTAATGCTGGATGTTTGGGGTGGGACAGGGCACTGGTGATGAGGGGGGTTTGGAATGTTTAGGGTGGAGCTGGACATCGGGTATGCAAGTAGCGTGGTGTTTGGGGAGGATGTTTAGGGCAGGGCTGGACGTTGATGATGGATGTAGCTGGATGTTTAGGCAGAAGCTGGATGTTGGGTACGCAAGTATTTCTGTGTTTGAGGCCAGGCTGGACATTGATGCTGGATGTTGTTTATGCAAGTAGCCTGGTGTTTGGGAAGGATGTTTAGGGTGGGGCTGGACATTGATGATGCCTGTTGCTGGATGTTTAGGCAGAAGCTGGATGTTGGTTATGCAAGTATTTCTGTGTTTGAGGAGGATGTTTGAGGCCAGGCTGGACATTGATGCTGGATGTTAGTTATGCAAGTAGCCTGGTGTTTGGGGAGGATATTTAGGGCGGGGCAGAACATTGATGCTTGTAGCTGGATGTTTGGCCTTGAACTAGACATTGGTAATGCAAGTAGCTGGAGGTTGGTGACGCACAGAGCGGGAAGTTTAGGGTGGTGCTGAGCACTGGTAACGTGTGGTGGGGTTGGACATTTGTGGAGGGGCTGCAGTATGAAGACACACATAGCTGGATGTTTAGGTAGGGGTTGTGTGTTGGTAACGCAGGTAGTTGGATCTTTGGGCTGGGGCTGGGAGTTGGTGATGCACCATCACAAAGCCCTTTCATTAGTCCTTCCACAGCATGTTTACATCAGTGGTGGGCCCGTCAGGGCCTGCAAGGCCTTCTCTGCTGGCCTGAAAAAATATCTGAATCACAAACTGATGTTAATTATATTTTGTCCATGAATACTTATTAAATAATTCCAAATAGTCTGTCTGCTTCCTTTCATAGCTTTTCCGATGGTTTTGCTGCTTCCAGACGTGTATTTTCGTATTGAAGCATTTAACCAATCACATTTCAGCCATCATTTGTTGGCAGGCAGGGTCAAAGTCAAAGAAGTCTGCCCGGAGGCCTTCACAATCTGTTCTGCAGGCTGTCTAACACAGAATGAATGTCGATTAAACTGTTGCTTCAACCAATCAGATTTTGAGTTGCTGTCACTAGGGCCCTCTAGCAGGCGTACGGCAACGTCACCGTATTCAGACCCGTTGATTGGATAAGATGGTGTAATAGAAAAATCTGAATGAGAGCATCATGGGGCAGCTGTACACATTGGTATGTTTGGCGGTGAGCATTCCCGTGTCCACTGCTTCTGTCGAGCGGACATTTTCAGCCCTAAAGTGAATTAAAACTTATGCCAGAAATACGACAGGGCAGGTTCGACTTTCAGCATTAGCTTCGATGGCGATAGAAAGGGACTTCGTGATGGAACTGAAGCGCACGGATAATCTGTACGACAGAGTAATTGAAATGTTTTTGAGGAAAGAGAGGAGGATGGATTTTGTTTACAAATAATCCGAATTTTTGGTGAGTAAAATGTTGCGATTTTCCTAAATAATATTGCAAGTTTATGAGTTATTATTGATGTTTTTTATGTGTGTCGTGGGCTGTAGCTGCAGTAGAAAGGAACTTGTTCACCCCTGGTTTGTCTATTCAATAAAGGCATTTATTGTGGCTATAGGAGTTATCTATCTGCGATGCAACGGCTCTTTATACTGTATTTCTGAAGATTAAGATGGTTTTTATAACCATAAATTAGTTTTTGAGGGGCGGGTTGATTCAGACGGAGCACTACTGAAGGCCTCGGTGTGAAATGCACGGTCCGCCACTGGTTTACATGTAGCAAATATTTAAGAGCCTTTTTATATGCAGAGACCCTTCTATTACGCCCATTCACCCACATGCAACTTCACCGATCCCGAAACCTTTCAAAACAACATCAAAATACGGTTTAAATGAATAAGTAAATGCCACAGACAGTCCATCCTCATTAAATAAATAAATGCATGTCATGGTGCGTCTCCATTTGAAAAATTCAATTAGTAACACAAAATGCAAAATAAATTGTGCCGCTCTTCACATGTTACAGAACGTTTAAAGTGTGTAGTTGGGTTTGTTTTACATTTAAAATGTAATCACAGTAGGTCCAATGCCTTGGGCAGCCTCGCGTGATATTTGTGTCCTCCTCCTGGCTCTTTCCTGATGTTCACCCGTCACCCAGTATTTATTGCTTTGTCTTACAAAAATGGAAGTCTTTTCTGCTATGAGACATGAAAGTCTCTATTTATTTAATTGTAAGGGTCATTAACAAAAATTAAAATAATAATCAAGATTAGTTATTTTAGCTTAGATACCTAAAGGTCAAACCTCATCCACCTCAGGACCACCAACCACCCCACGATCACCGAATCTAATCTAATGGACACCACTCAAGATGCCTTTGTTTGGAGCAGCTGGGTGACCTAACAATACCCACCTGTACCAGCCCGACTCCATCATTATTATTACTATTATTATTCTTGTTATTATTTGCAGCCACGCAGTTGAGTTGACATAAGGCAGCTGCACCGACTACAGAACAATGACGCGCTCTCTGCGGGGTTTTTTGTTCAAGGCTTTGTTACTGAAAACTGATCCTCTCGTCTTTGTCGGCTGTTCATCTGTGTGTCGTCCTCAACACACTTTAAAACGAGACCCCCAAACGGGTTTAAATGCGATGGCCCACATGCTGTCAACATTTTAAAATATGAACAGGGGACGTGAATACATGCAGCAAAGTGTCATCCATCCATTTTGTTATACAGGGCAGCTGGAGCCTTTCCCAACAATTATTGGGCACAAGGCAGGAACAATTCCTGGATGGGGTGCCAGTCCATCACGGGGTAAACACACACACGCACCAGGGGCCAGTTTAGTAATGCCAATCTGACGTCGTCTGGTTTGTAGACATGAGGAGAACAGGCAGGGGGCACCCGGGACTTGAACCCTGATCTTGTTGTTGAGAGGCAGCAGCACTACGTGAAATTCAGAGGTCAGGAAACTGTCCTGGATGGGATGGCAGGTCACCTCTGGGCCACACGTCCGACACACAACCACCCTCAGTCACGGAGGGACTCGTACAGCATGCAAATCTAAGGCCAGTAGATGTGTGAAGTATTAACACAGGACGTTAAAATGTCGGGGAAGTCTGAAACTTGAAAGGATGGCTTATGAGAAGGACCAGCGAGTCACAGTGGACTGGTCACTTTCATCTGTCTGACGGTGGACAGAAGCGATCAAGACGGCTGATAGGATGTTTGGTTATATAGCACCCTGATGTGTGGAGGGTATGTTTGCACTTTTTAACACACAGAGTGAGGCCTCATCTGGAGTACTGGGTGCAGTTTTGGTCTCCATGTGCGATGAGTTCAGCTGCAGGCAGCCAGTTGCATCGCCGGTTTTTGTCACTTGGTTTAAATGACTTGCGTCACGTAACTCCTCACCCACCCATAATCTTAACCCTAATGCACGGGTGTCGAACTCCAGTCCTCGAGGGCTGCAGTGGCTGCATGTTTTCATTCTAACCATCTTCTTCATTAGGGAGCCGTTTTTACTGCTAATTAACTTCTTTTGCTTTAGTTTTAATTAACTTGAGTCAGGGCCCTTAATTGTCTCTTTTTCCTTAATTAGTAGCCAAACAATAATGAGACCTCAAACAAGCCACCATATGACAGAAAAAACAGAAAAATCAACAGATTTGGAAATGTCTGCTGTGGCAGAATGAGAGCAGCAACAAGCCATGGAATTAAATAACGGGCTTAATTAACAGCAAGAATCAGCTTCTTATTAAGAGACTGGTTGGAGTTTGAAACCCCAGTTTAGCTGGTCATCTGTTGTCTCATTTCACGTCTCATTTCTGTTTGGCTGCCATTTAATGAAGAAACAAATCAATTCAGAGCACTGAATCCTTAAACACAGGGCTATTAAAATGAAGGGAAAAGGAGTTCATTAGCAGTGAAAACTACTCACTGATTAGGAAAAGGGTTAGAATGAAAACCTGTAGCCACTGCGGCCCTCCAGGCCTGGAGTTTGACACCCCTGCTAGTGTAACGAGGGGTCATCACGGACGTACACTATAAAGTGATAACCTCCTCAACGGAGTGGAACTCTGGAGCAGGGGTCCCCAACTCTGGTCCCTCGAGGACCCCCATGACTGCAGGTTTTCACTCTAACCATTTTCTTAATTAGTGACCTGTTTTTGCTGCTAATTAACTTCTTTTGAACTTTTGACTTAAACACTCAGACCCCTTAATTGTTTCTTTTTCCTTCATTAGCAGCCAATCAATAATGAAATACAAAATGAGCCAAAACAACTGGTGTCCATCATACAAGAACTGAAAATAAAGAAAGATGAAGGTGTCAGGAATGTCGATCTGCTCAGGTTCCCAAAACATTTGAGCAGGACACTTAGAAAAGAGAAAATGGATCATCTTAGAAATAGCACCAAACCACGGGATTAAGTCCACCTAATGAGAAGGATTTAGGAGTCATAGTGGACTCTAAGCTATTGACTTCCCAACAGTGTTCAGGAGCCATTAAGAAGGCTAACAGAATGTTAGGATATATAGCGCCTTGATGTGTGGAGTACAAGTCACAGGAGGTTCTGTTCAAGCTTTATAACACACTGGTGAGGTCTCATCTGGAGTCCTGGGTGCAGTTTTGGTCTCCAGGCTACAAAAAGGACATAACAGCACTAGAAAATGTCCAGAGAAGAGCGACTAGGCTGATTCAGGGCTACAGGGGGTGAGTTATGAGGAAAGATTAAAAGAGCTGAGCCTTTACAGTTTAAGCAAAAGAAGATTAAGAGGTGACCTGACTGAAGTGTTTAAAATTATGAAGGGAATTAGTCCAGTGGATCGAGACGGTGACTTTAAAATGAGTTCATCAAGAACACGGGGACACGGTTGGAAACTTGTGAAGGGTAAATTTTGCACAAACATTAGGAAATTTTTCTTTACACAAAGAACGACAGACACTTGGAATAAGTGACCAAGTAGTGTGGTAGACAGGAAGACTTTGGGGACTTTCAAAACTCGACTCGATGTGTTTTTGGAAGAAATAAGTGGACAGGCTGGCGAGCTTTGTTGGGCTGAAATGGCCTGTTCTCGTCTAGAGTGTTCTAATGTTCTAATTAACGATAAGAATTGGCGCCTCATTAAGCAACTGTTTGGAGTGAAATTAGTTGGAGTACGAGGCCCTGACTGAGTTGGTCTTCTGCTGGCTCCCTCACTTGACATTTCATTTCTGTTTCGGTGCCATTTAAGGAAAGAAATGAAGCAAATCAGAGGAACGATGAAGAAATTCAGGGGAACAAATCTTTAAAAACAAGTCAATTAAAATGAATTCACAAGAAGTTGATTAGCAGCACAAACAGGGCACTCATTTAAAAAAAGCGTTAGAATGTAAACCTGCAGCCATGGTGGTCCTCCAGGACTGGAGTTGGTGACCCCCTGCTCTAGAGGTCCACAGCTGAAGTCCGTTGCCTTTTTCACCTCCGTTTGCTGCTACTGATGGCAAACAGATCCCCAGTACAAGTTAGTGGGCCAACAGAAAACTGCATGAGCAGGCAGGACGTTGCCATCGTGAGTTTTTTTGGATGTGTGATTGGAAATAACAGCAACTTGGGTATCTTGTGCATGAAAATGTAACCTAGAAATACAAGTGCTTCACAGCAGCGTTTCTCAACCTTTTTGGTGTTACGACCCACTGTTTCTGATAAAAGTGCGTTAGTGATACTTTCCCTGGCAAACTGAGCACAGCTGTCAGGGTCCCCCCCACCCCCTTGATAAATCTGAGTATGATTGTGAGGTGGGGTGTAGGCAGCTGCTGATGCATTTGAGAGTACATGTCAGAGTTGGGGTGGTTGTGGTTACAACTGTTGATGAATGACACAACCAAAGGAGACAATAGCAACGCACTTCCTAGTGGCTGAGAAACACAACTCTACAGGATGATCCAAGGAAAAGTTACAAGAGAAGAAAAACAAGTTAAGTATAGTAATGAATAAATAACAAGAAAAAAATCAATACAGGCTTAAATAAAAATACATATATTATTAGTAGATTGAGAGAGTCATCTTCTTATATATAAACGTCTACACGTAGAAGTGTGTGCGTCTGTCTGTCTGGCCAGGAAGTGAGAGGTGGAGTTGGGGTAAGGGCTTCACCTCCGAGGATACACAAGTGTGGTGAGTATGTCGACAAAATGAAACCTCCGAGGAAACCGAAACTCACTTAGCTGCTAATACACAAGCGAGGCGCGCATGTCGGCAAAACGAAACCTCAGAAGAAAGACAAAGTCGCTTATCCACTAATACACAAGCGAGGCGAGCACATCGACAAAACGAAACCTCCTAGGAGAGAGACGCCCAGAGTAGTTCCTTTAAATGTTTTTTCTGACGATTTCAATAGTTTCTCGGCCCTTACACAGCCAGTATATGATATCGTATTCTAAGTCCCCATAAATGAGTACAAAGATACGGTCAGATGGCCGGCAGGATTGCAAAAGAAAAAAAAAAAACAAAGTCCAGATAAGCTGGAGGAAAAAAAAATCTGCAGGGGTCCAGGGCCATAAGACCACCCAGCCCACGCTGGGCTTTCTACCCGACTGTTCTTAAGTCGCTCCTCATTGTTTCCAGGCAGTGGACAGCTGGGACCCCCATCTTCATTCGAGCTTCACAGGCTGCGGCTGAGGACTTCGATCGGGTGGTGGGGCCACAAAACGCCACCGCAGAGAAAAGCAGAGTTTAAAGATGGACTGCGGCTCCCTGAAGAATGTGACAATTCACCGCACGTGTGGCCTATTCGGAGTACAACTGAAGTGTAGCCACCAAAAAGCCAAATTTAAAAGGTGGGTTTTTCGTAGAAGTTTTTTGAAATGATCCTCGGTGTTAGGCTGCCGTATTTCTGTCCGTCGGGAGTTGTTTGCCTGTGGAATGAGAAATAACAGCAACAAGTTGGACGCACCTGAAGGTTCAGACCCCGTTGTGAGCAGCAGCCCACGGTGGGAGTCCTCAGGTCACCCTGCTGGTAGATCCGGCCGAGCCGTAATGTTTAATTTCATTCTGCACTCTACATATGAGAGATGCGCAGAATTAGGGGGTTTGGGTGATGCCAAAAAAAAGAGCTCATGGGGGGGAAAAGGCAGAGAGGAGTCAAATCATATAGCGCCTTTCACATCCCTCTGCCTCTTGTATCATTTCTACTTTCTTATCTGGAACATTAATGGCAGTGAAATGACACGACTAATAAAATGAAGATCCATTTGTTAAATGAGTTCTTCTCACCCATATGCCTAGTCGGCCAATCCAGTAGACGACAGAGGCAGATGCCAAGGGTGCCCCCCACCCAACCTCACCCACTATGCTATCAACACCAAGGGACAAGTTCTCGGTCATTAAAGTCTAATAATGCTGAATGCGGGACCTTTCCACTACCACTTGTCGGTTCTGTGGACATCGAGGGGCACCGTTTTGGTAACTCAGGGGGCTCAGTGGGCACGTATTCAGTCCTCGGGGTCTAGTAATACTGAATACATGTTATGGGCAGTGAGGGGTGCACTCCAAGTCTTTCTGGATGCAACACGTCGGTTCTGTGGTCACCGAGGTGTGTCATTTTGGAAACTCAAGGGACGCTGGCTGTGGACATTGAAAGGGACCACCCACCCCCTCCAATGTGGCACCCTGGATTTCCATATGTGCTTCGAGTGGCACTGACCAGTCGAGGTTTCTTCTGTGTACGGCTTGCATGTTCTCCCTGTGTCGGCCCGGTGGTCTGGAGTCTTGGTCAGTTGGGTGCCAGTCTGACTTGCCCTCAGTGGGCTCAGCTTGCCCGTAACTGAAGGGGGTTAGGAGGGGGTGACTTATCTGAACACGGGGTCGGGTCTTTAAAACAGAAGCGTTCGTTTATGAAACGTGAAAGTTCAATGCAGTTTTATTTTCACACTTGGCAGACTTTCGATAGAAACCCCCCAAAAAAAGGAACCTTCAGTTATTTTTTCGGTCGTTTCTTTGTAGCGATTGGAGGTTCCCCCAACCCCGGTTTTCCTCAGTGCTTCCGATATAAAAGTCCGGTACGGACGGATGGACACCGGCGCCTTGGGCTCCTCCCACCATAGAATAACAAACCCACCCACCCCTCACCCTCTAATGTCGCCTGTCGCCTCCCCGGAGGGCTGGACACCGCAGACCGCGCGCTCACTCATGCAGACTAGGACGCCGCCAGCGGTTGCGGAGCAGGTCGCCTCACTTGTCGTTTGTCCCCAGCGCTCTCCATCCCTTCGCTGCTTCTTCTTCTTCTTCCTCCTCTTCATGTCGCACTGAGTCTTCTTCTTCCACCCCATAAACGAGTCACTTTACTCCACCTTGCATGCCAGCGTCCGCCGGTGACCAGAAGGTAAGTCCTCTCGAAATGACCAATTCAGTGTCGTGCCGTGTCGCTTCTGTGCTGTGATGACACGAAAGGAGCTGAGCCGCTGGACGGAGGATGTCATGAAAAAAAAAAGTAACGAAAAGAAACTTCAATGAAACCGACACGGGGGTGGGGGGGTCACATTTCAGTTCGATTTTCAAAGTTAAGGAGGGCTACTAAGGCAGCTTTTCACCGATATTAAGGGCACTATATTCGAGTTTTTAATTAATTACGATTATTTATTATTTCTGCACAATATACACTTGTGTATTTACTTATCGATTGATTGATTATCTGTAGTATTCTGAAGTCGCCTGTATCCTTGTTTTATGTTTCTGCTGTTGTATCATCTGAATCTCTCTCTGGGATTAATAAACTTTATGTAATCGAAACCCTGAATGAACTTTACTGTCCGTGCAGAGGCGCCTTTGGTCCACAGGCTGCGTGTTTTCAGATCCTTAACAGACGATCGGATGAATTTCAGGCTCCCTTTCGTACGTCGTTCCGTTTTTCCGCCTTTTCTTAAAGCGCCTGTTTGCGCCGAACATTCCCGACCTGCCTGTTACTCCGCTAGGCGGCGCTGTGCAGAGTCGCCGAGTCGAAGTGCTGCTCGGGTGGCCCGCATGAGTCGGCACAGCAGGCTCCGAAAATCTGGGTTAGAATAATGGATGGACATACAGATGCATGGAAGATACGCCGCTTGTGCAGCCGGTATGAAAGGCGCTATATAAAATAAGGATTCTTAACGCTTTCTGATTAGTCTCTAAACAGATTCCTTTAGTTTTTTTTTTAATGACAAGCCTTTGACACCTTTGGTTCTTCTCGCTCTCTCTGGTACAAGTGACAGAGGGTGGCACACCGGTGCCAGTGGTGCCAGGTCCTGGTCTGTTCCTTAGTTGTATGTGAATTTCCCCTTGGGATTAATAAAGTATCTATCTATCTATCTATCTATCTATCTATCTATCTATCTATCTATCATAGTGCCTTTCACATCTATCTATCTATCTGTCTATTATATAGTGCCTTTCACATCTATCTATCTATCTGTCTATTATATAGTGCCTTTCTATCTATCTATTATATAGTGCCTTCCTATCTATCTATTATATAGTGCCTTTCAAATATCTATCTATCTATCTATTATATAGTGCCATCTATCTATCTATCTATCTACAGTACACTCTAATCAATATCTGAGATCAGCCTATATAATCATTAAAACTCAAAAAAATCATGCAGCATATTGATCTGGCAAAATTTGACACTGGATGCCCTTCCTGATGTAACCCTCCCCATTTATTTGGTATTGGGACAGGCATGAAGAAACACACTGGTCTGTGCCTCCTACATCAGAAATAGCTAGAAGGGTGCTTGGTGTGACGTCTGGAGAGAGGAAGGAGGGTAATGTGTTCATAATGACCTTTAATGCACCCCGTCCTATATAGCGCCTTGCAGTGTCTTAGTGCATGAGGCTCTTTCACAAGCATCGCTGGCACACATCAAAGAAACTTTACTGGAGCAGAAAGTCAAAAAGGAAAGAGCGGTAAAGTCACCCCAGGTTTAAGTATATATAGCACCTTTCATGTAGGTCTACTAGATACAAGTGACTGCAGTTCAAGAAGAACTCAAAGACAAATCCAACTCCAACAGCAAGTTTGGGAAAGCTTGGAATCAAATGTTTGCTGGTCACTTTGATCAGCTGGGAAGGTCCGGAATTTTCTAATCTACTGGTCTGAGCTTTCCAGGCCAATGTGAAGAGAAAAAAATGGGCTGTGCTGTTTGTGTAAGTGCCACCTGCTGGCCAGTGGGCTCATGACGGCCATTAAGGGCAGGTGGGCACTGCCCCTATCTGCCTGCAGATGGCACAGATGAGGATGAACTCACCTCACACAGGGCAGTGTGGCGTAGTGGGTAAGCATTTAGAGGTGAAGGGTTCAAGTCACACTACTGACACCGTGTGACCCCCAAGCAGACCTGTCACCTGCCCGTGCTTCAAATGGTAAAGAAGACAATAGAAATGTCCCTCATTGTATCTCAAGTGTTGTAAGACACCTCGGATGAAGGCATCAGCCAAATAAGAAATAAAAATAAAAACTCGGAGAAGAGCATTAAGGGCAGGGGCGAGACTTCCCGTACCCCCCAGCTGATGGCGCTGTTGTGCAAAAAAAATGATCCAGTGGCCACAATACTTTAGCATCTTGTTAAAATGTTTATAGCAAACTCCGCTTAGTCATCAGGGTCCCACTTCCCAATTTTCAGTGACCTTTCTTTTTGCAGTGTGTGTGTGACGTTGTTTTTATGACTGGTGCTGCTTGTCCCTTTCAGGTCCTCGGACCCTCAGTGTTGCTCAGGTGTGCAGCGCCTCCTTGGGGCTTGAAGGCTGAGCCCTTTGAATCGACCCATTGGTTGTTTTTTTTTTTTTTATTTTGTATTGGAATTTAAAGGCTCTGTGAACTGGCACATCCCACTCTTGGGGGGAATCACGTCCACCGTTTGTCTACAATATGATTCAGTAACTTCGTCCAGTGAGCAAAAATTGGAAATTCATGAATGTTCATTTTGGGTTTTTTGTCTTGCTGTTGATGTTCATGTCCTTTGGTAGTCACCCTGTATTACAACACGCTCACAGATCTTCATCTTCTCATCACTCTTGATAAGACATGAATGAGTCTCTATATTGATCCTGCGAGGTTTAATGGAGGTTGTCTCCTTCCTTGGCCGTCCTCCACTGCTGCTGCAGTTATCTTTACTCTGCTGTGTCCACTGGCTGCACATTCACACCACTGGCTCTGCCTCACGCCAGGAGCTTCAGTTTAAACAGAGGAGCGGCTCTCATATGTTCTTCTCTTAATGCTCTTCGTCATTCCTCCTCATCATTCCTCTGTCTCTCTCACACACACTCACACACACACACACACACACCCTCAGAGTGGCTCCGCCCCTTCTGACAACACCTTTCTCACTCAAGAATTCCTCCTGTTCTGATGACTTCAGTTTCTCTCTTTCACTTGGCTCTCTCTGAGGCTTTGGCATTTCTGACTGACTCCTCCTACTCTCTATCAGGCTCCACCCCTTCTAACACCCCCTTTCTGTCTCTCTCTCTCTCTCTTTGGCACCGCCCCTTCTTTCTCTCTCTAGGATTCCACCCATTCTTATGACCTCTCTCTCTCTCTCAGGTTCCACCTCTTCTGACATCATATTTCTCACTCTGAGGCTCCGCCCCTTCGGATGACTTCAGTCTCTCTCTTTCACTCGGCTCTCTCTGAGGCTTTGCCACTTCTGATTGAATCCTCCAACTCTCTCAGGTTCCACCCCTTCTAAATGATCCCCTCCCCCCACACCAGGCTCCATGTCACTGATGATAATTCTGACTACATTGCCCTCTAGTGTCTGAACCTGGTCACTGATGGCAATGCTGACAACATCGCCCTCTAGTTGTTGGACATTTTGTTGTAGTTCCATTTTTTTCAAACTTCCTCTAACTGGCCCTCTGAGCATGAATTTGAGGTTATTCTGTTGGTTTTCTACCTTGGTGAATTCCATGATGCTTTACTGTTTATTATTTTGTTTTGTTGTGAAATATTTTGAAATGTTCCCACCACCATTTTTGAGCACTGGTGTTGGTGACTTCAGTCTCTCTCTTTCACTCGCCTCTCTCTGAGGCTTTGTCACTTCTGGCTGACTCCTCCCTCTCTCTGTTAGGCTCTGCCCCTTCTAATTGACCCCCTCTTTTCTATCTCTCTCTCTCTCTTTCAGGCTCCACCCCTTCTGACAGTGACTTTTTGTCTCCCTCTCTCTTTGAGGTTTCGGCCCTTCTGATGAATTCTTTCTCTCAGGCTTCACCTCCTCTAATTGACCCCTCTCTGTCTCTCTCAGGTACCGCCCCTTCTGACTGACTCCACCCTCTCTCTATGAGGCTCTGCTCCTTCTAATTGACCCCCTCCTCTCTCTCTCTCAGGCTCCACCCCCTCTGTCTGACTCCTCCCTCTATCTCAGGCTCTGCCCCTCCTGACAATGACTTTTTGTCTCTCTCTCTCTCTCTCTTTCTCTCTGAGGTTTCGGACATTCTGATGACTCCTCTTTCTCTCAGGCTCCACCCCCTTTAATTGACCCTTCTCTCTCTCTCTCTCAGGCACCGCCCCTTCTGACTGACTCCTCCCTCTCTCTGTTAGGCTCTGCTCCTTCTAATTGACCCCCTCCTCTCTCTCTCTCTCTCTCTCTAAGGCTCCACCCCCTCTGACCAACTCCTCCCTCTCTCTCTCAGGCTCCGCCCCTTCTGACAATGACTTTTTGTCTCTCCCTCTCTCTGAGGTTTCGGACATTCTGATGACTCCTCTTTCTCTCAGGCTCCACCCCCTCTAATTGACCCTTCTCTCTCTCTCTCTCTCTGTCAGGCACCGCCCATTCTGACTGACTCCTCCCTCTCTCTGTTAGGCTTAGCTCCTTCTAACTGACCCCTTCCTTCCTCTCTCTCTATCTCTTTCAGGCTCCACCCCTTCTGACAGTGACTTTTTGTCTCTCTCTCTCTTTGAGGTTTTGGCCTTTCTGATGAATTCTTTCTCTCAGGCTCCGCCTCCTCTAATTGACCCCTCTCCCTCTCAGGCAACGCTCCTTCTGACTGACTCCTCCCTCTTTCTTTTAGGCTCTGCTTCTTCTAATTGACCCCCTCCTTTCTCTCTCTCGCTCTCTTAGGCTCCACCCCTTCTGACTGACTCCTCCCTCACTTTCTCTCTCTCTTTTATTCCATGAGTCAGAAATTCCACCTGAACTCCCACGGAGCTCCGAGTCGGACAACTCAAGGGAGACAACGTTGCCTGAATTCTCTGAGTTGTGACGTAATGCTGACCTTTCAACTCAGTTAACTGTGAAATAAAAAGTATAACCTGGTCAGCCAGAAACGCCATTTTTATGGTTAAATTGCGTTTGTTACGAGGTGAAACACATTTATTACATTTCATTTATTGTTCAGTTCAAATCAGTAGCGACCTCGAGTTGTTCAGATCAGTCTGACTAGAAATTCATGAGAACACACAACAGGGGGCAGGTGAAGCGTCACCAGTTGGAGTTCTAAAACCTCTGATAGCACCGAGTGCAGCATTAGAGTCACGGGTCCAAGTGACCTGTCAGGTTCTCACTTGCATGTGCCAATCAAGACGCGACTCGACTCTCCAGCACCATTAGTGAGTAGCTGACCCCAAAACATCTGCCTGTGACACCCTCTAGTGTCACTGTCACTCATGATAATGCTAACTACATCGAGCTCTAGACTCTGAACTCGGTCACTAATGATAATTCCGACTACAATTGCCATCTAGTGTCCCTGTCACTGATGATAATGTGAACTACATTGCCCTCTAGTGGTTGAATTCTGTCGCTGATGGTATCTCTGACTATGTTGCCATCTTGTGTCACCGTCACTGAAAGTATCCCAGTCTATGTCACCCTTTAATGTCACTTGTCACTAATGATGATGCTAACCACATTGCCCTCTAGTGGTTGAACGCTGTCACTGATGGTATCCCTGACTATGTCACCCTTTAATGTCCCTGTCACTAAGGGTATCACTGACTCCATTGCCAGTCCACTCCAGTGTCGGGGCGTGTCCTTTGAGGCTGTGATTGGCCAATCACGATGTGACGAGATTAAAGTTCTCCGCGCATTCGTATCCAAGGTTTGGCTCCCCAGTAATGGCTGTGCTTTTGGCTTCGTTAATCATCTGCCGGCTAAGACTTTTGTTTTGCTGTTTTTGACTCGAATTCTCGTCTCGTCTCGCGTTTTGTTTTCGGTCACCGTAATTCTCGAAGATCTTCTGCCATTCGTCCCGTTTCCCTCCGCGTCTTCTCTCCTGGCCGCCTTATAAAAGCCTCTGCCCTGCCCGGTGCTGGTGTTTCAGGTTCATCAGGTCCTCATTGTCACGAGTATGAAGTCCACTCACCTGCCTGTGCGTCTCCATCTTCAGTGGGCAGATCCAAGTCTGCTGTGCCCACCGGACTGACCTCAGACCACTCAGTCAGTCATCTGCTATCCCACTTTGTCCTAAACAGGGTCCCGGGGGTCTGCTGGAGCCCAGCCCAGATACCAAAGGGCACAAGGCAGGAACGAACCCTGGACGGGATGCCAGTCCATCACACACCAAACACACACACTAAAGAGCCCACCCAACCTGCGTGTGTTTGGGAGGAAACCCACGTGACACGGAGAGAACATGCAGACCCCACGCAGGGAGACGAACCCTGGTCTCCTTACTGTGCCACCGTGCCCCCCGACCTCGGACCACCTTTCTCCTGTCCTGCCCCCCTGTGGCGAGTGGGTGACACTTTGCTTTTGCAGCGTTGGGAGCTGACCCCCGGGGTCCTGCTGGCGCTCCTGCAGTTCGGCCCCCCCGGCCTCGCTCTGCTGGATGATCCCAGATGTTTGTCTCCTGTTGGCAGTGCGAGTCTCGGATTAAATCCACTTTGTATAAAAATAGGTCAACGTCTTTTAGCCGGTCGGTCAAAACACGAAATCCCGTTAGGCTGGACATCTGGCGTGGCTTGAAGTGTCCTGAATTGTGACCCGGGACTGGAGAAGGAAAGAAAAAATAAAAGTGACCGGCTTCACAATAACATCAGTGCTTTATTGTGTTATATAGCGCCTTTCAGTGAGCTCTCTGCCACGCAACGCTTTAAGAATCTGAGACTGGAATGTCCAGCAAACCCAGTAAGGTGTCCATAGAAGAAGAAGAGGAGGAGGAGGAAACAGCTGGGTGTGCACCTCGGAGCCCACCCTAATGGGGGTCCAGAAACATAACCAGCATTCTGGCCTGATGTAAAAGTATGTACGGCGCCTTCAGTGCGTATCCGGACCCCTCACTCTTTACACATTCTGGGGTGGCGCAGCCTTCTGCTAAAATTGTTGAAATTCATTCTCTTCTCTCAAAATTGAATAATAAACCCCATTCCCCCTAACCCAGAACACGGAATCAGGATTTTGGGAATTTTGGAAGGCTTATTAAAAACAGAAATCTGTAAAATCCCATCGCCACGAGTGTTCAGACCCTTAGTGTGGCGCAGCGGTTAAGGCGTTGGACTCTGAGGCTGTCGGTTCAAATCCCATTACTGACACCAGTGTGACCCCCGAGCAAGTCACGTCACCCACTCTGCCACCCCCAACTGGACCAAAGGTTCACACAGCAAAGACAACAGAGAGGAGTGGACAACTCTGGGGATGTCCTTCAGTGCCCACCCAGAGCCCAGAACTTGAACCCAACTGAACATCTCTGGACGGATCGGAAAGCACAGCCAACCCCCCTGACCCAGGACCTGGGGGGGGGGGGGGGTTTGGAGTTTTGTGTCGTCCAACCTAAGAAGACCCCAAGATGGAATGGCTGCCAACGGGGTCTTCAACGAAGTACATTTACTTATTTGCCTGACGACTTTCTCCAGGCGACTTACGACATTTATGACACATTTCTTTTCTTTTGTTTTTTTTTTTTTTAGACAATTTCAGAGTTGGATTCCGTGACCCCCCCCAAAAAAACCAAAACAATTAAATAAAAGATAGAAACGAATAAGGAAACGTGCAGCCACTCAAAATGACCACCCAGACGGATTGTCCTTTGGAAGGCACGGATCGTGTCACCAAAGGGACAGGCAGCACCAATGCGGTGACCGACCACCACATCGGGATCCTGACAACAATATGGAGAGAACACGGAGGGAGGGTCCAAGGGCCCACCAAAGCCACCCACAAACAGGACGCTGGCACTGCCTGGCATAAGGAAAACTTCCCACCCATCCATCCATCCGTTTTCTCCCACCCATCTGTGTCCTGGTCATGTGGGCGGCAGCAGCAGCAGTCTGAGTAAAGATGCCCAGATGTCCCCTTTCCATGCCACCTCCTCCAAACTCCTCCAGGGGATACTGAGGCGCTCCCAGGCCAGCTGGGAGACATAATCTCTCCATGGGGGTCCGGGGTCTACCTCCGAGATCTACTCTTGATCAGGTGCCCCTCAGCCCAATCTTGGGCACCCCGTGACGGAGGCTCATTCCCGCCACCCGTATCCATCACTGCCCACAGCTCATGGCCAGCAGGTTGATGGGGGGCATTGAGATGTTTGCCATTCAGCTCAGCTCTCACTTCACCACAGCATCTGCATTACTGCTGATGCCACTCAGTCGATCTCGTGGTCCCTTCACCCCCCACTCGCCAGTAAGACCCCACTTAGAGTAGCACTTCCTCCAATAACCTGGCACTCCGCCCTTTGCCAGTTGAGGTGCTGGCTCTCATCCCAGCCACACCACCTGCCAGTCCGCACCTGAGGTCGCCACCCGATGAAGCCAGCTGGACCACATCACCTCCACAAAGCAGAGATGTGATCCTGGGGTCACTGAACTGGACCCCCCCTCAACCCCCCCCCCTCCGCTTGTCTGCACCTAGACATAACAGGATTGGTGACAAAGTGCCACCCTCATGGAGTCCCACAGTCTGACTGACGGACTGCTGGCAATGCAAGCCAAGCTCTTGCTCCGGGTGTGCAGGGTCCAAGTAGCCCCTAACCAAGAGGCCCGGGACACCCTGAGGGACACGGTCACAAGCCTGTTCAAAATCCACAAAGCACCTGTAGACTACAGTGGACCCTCCGGGACCCTTGTGAGGGTAAAGAGCTCCTCCAGTGTTCCGTGACTGGAGCAATATCCATTTTGTTGCCCCCGAATCCAAGGCCTGACCACCAGAGAGACCCTCCTTTGTGCCTCTTTGGCATAGACCTTCCCAGGGAGGCTGTCGGTGTGATCCCCCTAAAGATGGAGCACACCTTCCTGTCCCCCTTCTTAAAAATGGGCACTGCCCCACACAATATTTCCCATGCATAGAAAACTGGTAAATTGTGACGGTGCCATCTCAGTTGAGTTTGCTGTTTTAGAAATCGGAGTTTGACATTTTTGCGCCACAGCGCCATCTGCTGGTGGCTGGTGTTTTCTCCCCCCTGTCCTTAATGCTCTTCTCTGAGTTCCTGTGTTCTTCCATGCAGGTCCTGACTGGCTGCAGAGACCTCTGAAACGGGGATGGAGGGCAACAGTGACGCGGAGCACGCCAAGGATGAACCCGTGAGTCCCGTCCGAATGGCACTGAACCCCGAAGGGGACCTTCCCAACGAGGAACCCAGCCGGTGGGCCTACTATCACAAGCCCATCATCATCATGGTGATCGGGGGTCTATTGTTTGGCACGGGCACCGTCCTGGCCTTCCTCTACTTCTCAAAGGTGGGCAACGTCCCTTACGCACTTGGGCCCATCTGCTTGTCCATCGGGCTCATGTTTCTCGTCACTGGACTTGTGTGGGTGCCCGTCATCAAGCAGAAAATCCGGCACAAGGGCCTCATTCAGAAGATGTATGCCCGGCGAGCTCCATCTTAGACAGTGGGTTTGGGGGCATACGATGTGGCAGCAGATCCACTTCTGAGACATTCCAGTGTGTTTATCCTTAGCCTTGTAGAATGTGCCCCCTTTTCCTTTCGCCAAGCTCGGACTGCCAGTTTGCAGCGGTTGAGGTGCACCAGTCCTCCGAGGGGGGCACAGCCCTACACTGCATCAATGTCTGGCACCATCCCCTGGCCGTCTGGCACCATGCTCCGAAAAGCCACGATAATCGAGGGATTTGCAAATCCTTCAGGATCAGGATTACTCAAGTGCAGCCTAACGTCTCCAAATCCTGCCGACCTGCTGCCCCCTGATGCCACTGCCTCTGCCATTACACAAATTGTAGGTACTGCTGCTGCTGCACGGTGGTGGCTCGCTCGGGGCCTCCTGTCCGGCGCATCTGCTCAGTTGACAAGCTTTTTCCATGGACTCGACTTCCTTTTGGATTGAATCTGGTGAGGGCAGGATGAGAGCAGCTGGTGACAAAAACACAAACAAAGATTAAAGCTGTGCCAGGGCGAGACTCACAAGCGGCCAACAAATGGAATTCACGCAGACTGCCTTCTTTGTTCAGCTGCTGTGCCAATGAGGAAGGATGGCACTGCTGACTTTGTGGTGCCCACACTCTGCACTCTCCCTGCTGTAGACTCCCAACACGGCTCCCAAACTGTCCCTGTGCCCCAGGAGTCAGTGTGCCACTTCTCCTCTCCCGGCAGACATTTTCATCTGATGCCCCGTATGGCCTGGCACACCTCACAGTGGCAGCCCGGCTCTCTCTGTGTGTTTGGCTGACACCCTCAGGAATTCCCAGTGCTTGTTCAGATTGGAGGACGAATGGATTCAAGAGCAGGGGGTATGGTGGCACAGCGGTTAGGGATGATGCCGCCACTTGCCCAGTTCTTGAGACTTGGGTTCAAATTCCCTTCATTCAGATTTGGCGATAAGAGGATTCAAGTGTGGGAGTGGAGTGTGGCACAGTGGTCAGTATGGATGATGCCCAGTTCATGAAACCTGCGTTCATATTCCAATTTCCCAGTCTGCTTTTTCCACTGGCAGTTGACTGGCATAATGGCTGGTGCAGATGCTGCCCACTTCCTGAAGCCTGCGTTCAAACTTTTTCCTTTTTTTAATCAATTTTAGGACTTAAGGATTCAAAAGTGAGAGTTGAGTGGCACAGTGGGCAGTGGGCCACACAGTTCCTGAGACCCCCGGTTCTAAGTCTAGTTTTGCATTTAGAATTTAGGAGAAACACATTTGAGTGTAGGCTGTAAAATGGCACAGCGGGTAGTGTGGGGTGCTGCCCAGCTCCTGTGACCCGTTAACAAGATAGAATTTGAGAAAAAGGTGACGAAAATGAACGGATGGATTCAAGTGTGGAGGTTGAGTGGCACAGTGGGTAGTGCAGCTGCCATAGTGAGACCTGGGTTCAACTTGATGTTGTCCATTGGGATTCGAGGGCACACAGACTCGGGTGTGAGTAGCAGAGTGGCACAGTTGTTAGTGCCCATGCCTCCCAGCTCTACGCACCTGGGTTCAAACTCCCATTGTTGAGTGAGATTTTAATATAAGGAGAGTCAAGCCTGGGCAGTTGAGCAGGCCAGTAGTTGATGCTGATGCCCCACAGGTCTGAGGACCCGGGTTCAAATTCACACCATTGAGTGAGAGTTGAGGAGAACAGGATTCAGATGTGGGGAGTTGAGTGGCACAGCTGGTAGTGCAGAAGCCCCGCAGTTCCTGACACTTGGGTTCAAGTTCTAGTTTTGCATATAGAATTTAGGACCAAAGGATTCAGGGTGTGGGAATTGAGTGGCACAGTGGGTAGTGCCAATGCCTCTGAGCTCTAGGGCCCTGGCTTCAAATTCTTATTGTTGAGTGAGACTTTAGCATAAGATGATTCAAGCATGGGCAGCAGAGTGGCACAGTAGTTGGTGTTGATGCCCCACAGTTCCAAGGACCCGGGTTCAAATTCTCATTGCCTAGTTAGATTTTAGGACAAACAGAATCGACTCTGAGGCCGTTTGAGCCAAAGCCTCCCATCTCCAGGGACCCCGGCCTTGGCCTAGCAGCACGTGGCACATACTCAGCCCTGCAGGGGGCGCCAAACCCTCACAGTGTCTTCTCAACTTAAATGCACGTGTTTGAATTGTGGGAGAAAGCCCCCCTGAACACAGGGAGAACACGGAGACCCCACACAGTCGGATATCAACCTGAAAGATGGCCACCTCAGTTGTAGGATATGTGATATATGTGACAGGTCTGGTGACACCAAAGGGAAGGAGGACAGAAAATGAGGACCTGGGGACACTGACGGACGCTCTGGCAGACCCCGGCTGTCTCTTCTCCAATGGAATTTTGAAATAAACTTTGCCTCACCTACTTTATCATTTGTTTTCACTTCATTTGTAGGTTTTGTGTCTATAAAATATCTTGTGCTTCAAAGTCCTCGGTGGGCTTCGAGGACAGGACATGGGGACGGCCACATTCAACGATAATGAAATAAACAGACGTTAAGGTGAAAAACCTCTTGACGTCTAATCTTAGAGCTCCACATTTAATTCTTTCTCCCTGGAGTTGATTCCAAATCAGGTGGTCCCAAGTCGCACAGATGTAGGACTGAAGATGGGACAAGGCGCCATAAACCCACTAAGCCCTCGCCAAGAGAAGCGCCGCTTCAGAGTCGCGCAAGAAACGATCAGCGAATGACAAATCTGCGAGCCCTGTGATGTTCAGAGTCGCCAGAAGGGGGCGCCCGTGTGTCTCCTATGGCACCGGCTTGACTTTAATCCAAAGGGACTTACAAGTCTCTGTGTGGCCACAGTGAGGACAGCGGCAGGCGAGGTGTCCAAATCCTTTTTAGTTGTCCCCAATAAAAGAGTCCCAGTCAGTCGTCTGTCAGTGTCCCCAAATGACAGTAGATAGATATAGTATGACAGAGTGAAAGGCGCCACATAAGAGATGGGCAGACAGACAGGAAAGGCGTAAAATGTGAAAGGCACTATATGATAGATAGATAGATAGATAGATAGGATGAAAGGCACTATATAATACATACATAGATAGGATGAAAGGCACTATATGATAGATAAATGTGAAAGGCACTATATAATAGATAGATAGATAGATAGATGTGAAAGACACTATATGATTGATAGATAGATGTGAAAGGCACTATATAATAGATAGATAGATGCGAAAGGCACTATATAACAGATAGATAGATAGATAAGATGAAAGGCACTATATGATAGATAGATAGAAATGAAAGGCACTAGATAGATAGATAGATAGATAGATAGATAGATAGATAGATAGATAGGATGAAAGGCACTATATAATACATACATAGATAGGATGAAAGGCACTATATGATAGATAAATGTGAAAGGCACTATATAATAGATAGATAGATAGATGTGAAAGACACTATATGATTGATAGATAGATGTGAAAGGCACTATATAATAGATAGATAGGATGAAAGGCACTATATGACAGATAGATAGATAGATAGGTAAATGTGAAAGGCACTATATAATAGATAGATAGATGCGAAAGGCACTATATAACAGATAGATAGATAGATAGATAAGATGAAAGGCACTATATGATAGATAGAAATGAAAGACACTATAAGATAGATAGATAGAAAGGCACTATATAACAGATAGATAGACAGATAAGACACTATATAATAAGATACATAGACAGAATAATGTGAAAGGCACTATATAATTCATGGACAGATAGAGTTCCACTTATATTAAAGGGGACATTTGCCATTTGCAGTTTAGCGTCTTTACATTGCAGACCATCCCAAAGGGCCTTGTAGTTCACTTCAGTTAATTTATTCTCACAGGTGGCGCACAGTCAGATAAAGTGACTCTCTCGGGGTCACTGGGGGCGACTAACCTGCATAATTTTATATAGTGCCTTTCCGTGGTAAGTTCTATCTTCAAATGCTAATCCAACTGTTCCCTGTTTCTACAGCTGGCACACTGGCATGTGAGTTTCCACACACAGAGGGTGAACAGTGGTGTCTGATGTCTCTGATCGTTTATAGCGCCTTTACCCAGTCAATAACAGCCTAAATAAATGTGAATTGTTTGTACAGTTGGCACACTGGCAGGCAAGGAGAGTCCCTCGCTGTCACACACAGGGGGTCAACAGGGTGGTCCCAGCCGTTGGCTTTTTACTTTATTGCATTCCAGCTGCTTAGCTACTTGTGGGTGAGTGGATGGTGGGGGGTCTCACCGTCCACTGAAGTCTACACCAGGTGGTCTTCAGGCATTTTAGCGGAAGGCACAACACCTCACTCACATGTTCAAGTCCAGACCAAGTGCTGAATGTGGTCACTCAGTGGGCAAAGTCCACAGCGGGGCCACACATGGTGCTCATTGGCTCGTCCCATCGGCACCTGCACTAAATGCCAACCTTTAGAGTTTGCCCGCTTTACGAGGCTGCTTATAAAGATAAGCAGATGGCGGCCAATTTTACACAATCTGAACATCGAGAGGACATCTGAGTCACTCCAGCCTGGCGCCCCCCTAGCCCCCCCCGGCCTCATCTCAGGCCCCCCACCCCAATCTCGTGGTCCTGTAAACATTTTGCTTTTTTCCTGTTTATATTGAGCATTACATACAGCGGGAGAGTCGAGCAAAATGTACACAGAGCATCTCCAGTGTAAACGAGCAGCAGCGGCCATCGTCTGACGATAAACAGAGAGCCACAGCCACCTCGACAGTGGGAAGGGGGGGGGGCTCTCTTTTAAAGGAAAATCCCTCCAAAGCCTGAAGTGAAGTCGGCCAAATCCACAACTGCAAGGACATAACAAGGAGGAGACAAAGGGACCAACATGGACGAGGGGGGCACATCGCCCCTGCCTGGGGTTCACCTTCATGGCCGCCGTCTTGTCTGTTCGTTTTTAATTCTTTGGTTGGTGGTGTGCGTCATCTTTGTCACGATGCGTTCCTTGGTTTGCGTACTTATCATTTACTTCATTTTGTCCCGATATTCCTCCACACCCGAGAGGGTCTGACACTGAAGCTCTGTATTTATTGTCATTTGCACCCGCGTCCAGTCCCCTCATCATTAGGACACATATTTTTAAGAAGTCACTGTCCACTGGAGAGATTGGACTGGAAAATGGCAAATATCATCCATCCATCCATCCTCTTCTGCTTATCCGAGGTCGGGTCATGGGGGCAGCAGCTTGAGCAGAGATGCCCAGACTTCCCTCTCCCCGGCCACTTCTTCTAGCTCTTCCGGGAGAATCCCAAGGCGTTCCCAGGCCAGTCAAGAGACATAGTCCCTCCAGCGTGTCCTGGGTCTTCCCCGGGGCCTCCTCCCGGTTGGACGTGCCTGGAACACCTCACCAGGGAGGCGTCCAGGAGGCATCCTGATCAGATGCCCGAGCCACCTCATCTGACTCCTCTCGATGCGGAGGAGCAGCGGCTCTACTCTGAGCCCCTCCCGGATGAGTGAGCTTCTCACCCTATCTTTAAGGGAAAGCCCAGACACCCTGCGGAGGAAACTCATTTCAGCCGCTTGTATTCGCGATCTCGTTCTTTCGGTCACTACCCATAGCTCATGACCATAGGTGAGGGTAGGAACATAGATCGACTGGTAAATTGAGAGCTTCGCCTTGCGGCTCAGCTCCTTTTTCACCACGACAGACCGATGCAATGCCCGCATTACTGCGGATGCCGCACCGATCCGCCTGTCGATCTCACGCTCTATTCTTCCCTCACTCGTGAACAAGACCCCGAGATACTTGAACTCCTCCACTTGGGGCAGGATCTCGCTACCAACCCTGAGAGGGCACTCCACCCTTTTCCGGCTGAGGACCATGGTCTCGGATTTGGAGGTGCTGAATCCCATCCCAGCCGCTTCACACTCGGCTGCGAACTGATCCAGAGAGAGCTGAAGATCACGGCCTGATGAAGCAAACAGGACAACATCATCTGCAAAAAGCAGTGACCCAATCCTGAGCCCACCAAACCGGACCCCCTCAACACCCTGGCTGAGCCTCGAAATTCTGTCCATAAAAGATATGAACAGAATCGGTGACAAAGGGCAGCCCTGGCGGAGTCCAACTCTCACTGGAAACGGGTTCGACTTACTGCCGGCAATGCGGACCAAGCTCTGGCACCGATCGTACAGGGACTGAACAGCCCTTATCAGGGGGTCCGGTACCCCATACTCTCGGAGTACCCCCCACAGGATTCCCCGAGGGACACGGTCGAATGCCTTTTCCAAGTCCACAAAACACATGTAGACTGGTTGGGCGAACTCCCATGCACCCTCCAGGACCCTGCTAAGGGTGTAGAGCTGGTCCACTGTTCCGCGACCAGGACGAAAACCACACTGTTCCTCCTGAATCCGAGGCTCGACTATCCGACGGACCCTCCTCTCCAGGACCCCTGAATAGACTTTTCCAGGGAGGCTGAGGAGTGTGATCCCTCTGTAGTTGGAACACACCCTCCGATCCCCCTTCTTAAAGAGGGGGACCACCACCCCGGTCTGCCAATCCAGAGGCACTGTCCCTGATGTCCATGCGATGTTGCAGAGGCGTGTCAACCAAGACAGTCCTACAACATCCAGAGCCTTGAGGAACTCCGGGCGTATCTCATCCAGCCCCGGGGCCCTACCACCAAGGAGTTTTTTGACCACCTTGGTGACCTCAGTCCCAGAGATGGGGGAGCCCACCTCCGAGTCCCCAGGCTCTGCTTCCTCATTGGAAGGCATGTTAATGGGATTGAGGAGGTCTTTGAAGTACTCCCCCCACCGACCCACAACGTCCCGAGTCGAGGTCAGCAGCGCACCATCCCCACCATATACAGTGTTGACACTGCACTGCTTCCCCTTCCTGAGACGCCGGATGGTGGACCAGAATCTCCTCGAAGCCGTCCGAAAGTCGTTCTCCATGGCCTCCCCAAACTCCTCCCACGCCCGAGTTTTTGCCTCAGCAACCACCAAAGCCGCATTCCGCTTGGCCTGCCGGTACCTATCAGCTGCCTCCGGGGTCCCACAGGACAAAAGGGTCCTGTAGGACTCCTTCTTCAGCTTGACGGCATCCTTCACCGCCGGTGTCCACCAACGGGTTCGGGGATTGCCGCCACGACAGGCACCGACCACCTTACGGCCACAGCTCCGGTCAGCTGCCTCAACAATAGAGGCACGGAACATGGCCCATTCGGACTCAATGTCCCCCACCTCCCTCGGGATGTGGTCGAAGTTCTGCCGGAGGTGGGAGTTGAAGCTACTTCTGACAGGGGGCTCTGCCAGACGTTCCCAGCAGACCCTCACAACACGTTTGGGCCTACCACGCCTGACCGGCATCCTCCCCCACCATCGAAGCCAACTCACCACCAGGTGGTGATCAGTTGACAGCTCCACCCCTCTCTTCACCCGAGTGTCCAAGGCATGTGGCCGCAAGTCCGACGACACGACCACAAAGTCGATCATCGAACTGAGGCCTAGGGTGTCCTGGTGCCAAGTGCACATATGAACACCCCTATGCTTGAACATGGTGTTCGTTATGGACAATCCGTGACGAGCACAGAAGTCCAATAACAAAACACCGCTCGGGTTCAGATCAGGGGGGCCATTCCTCCCAATCACGCCCTTCCAGGTCTCACTGTCATTGCCCACGTGAGCATTGAAGTCTCCCAGCAGAACGAGGGAGTCCCCAGAAGGTATGCCCTCTAGCACCCCCTCCAGGGACTCCAAAAAGGGTGGGTACTCTGAACTGCTGTTCGGTGCATACGCACAAACAACAGTTAGGACCCGTCCCCCCACCCGAAGGCGAAGGGAGGCTACCCTCTCGTCCACCGGGGTAAACCCCAATGTACAGGCTCCAAGTTGGGGGGCAATAAGTATACCCACACCTGCTCGGCGCCTCTCACCGGGGGCAACTCCAGAGTGGTAGAGAGTCCAGCCCCTCTCAAGGAGATTGGTTCCAGAGTCCAAGCTGTGCGTCGAGGTGAGTCCGACTATATCTAGCTGGAACCTCTCAACTTCGCACACTAGCTCAGGCTCCTTCCCCTTCAGAGAGGTGACATTCCACGTCCCAAGAGCCAGTTTCTGTAGCCGAGGATCGGACCGCCAAGGTCCCCGCCTTCGGCCACCACCCAACTCACACTGCACCCGACCTCCTTGGCCCCTCCCATAGGTGGTGAGCCCATGGGAAGACATGTAAGGCAAATATCATCCCATTATATAAAAAGGGTGACCAGGCAGACCAAGGTAACTATCAGCCAGTAAGCTTAACGGGCATCACAGGAAAATTAATGGAAGGAATTATTAAGGAGAAGATGGAGCAACACCTGGCAAGGACAGGAGAGTCAGCTTGGGGTCAGAAGAGGGAGGTCGTGTTTTACTAACAGGCTGGAATTCTATGAGGAGCCAACAAAAGGATACGACCAGAGAGGAGCAGATGATGTTATTGATGTGGACGTTCAGAAAGCAATTGATAAGGTGCCACATGAGAGGGTGGGCATCAAAGTAAAAGAAATGGGCATTCAGGATGTGGTGTGAAGATGGGTGCAGAATTGTCACAGACACAGGAAGGAGAGGGTGATGGGGTGAGGAATCTCATCAGAACTGGGTGATGTTAAGAGTGGTGACCAGCAGGGGGCAGTGCTGGGGGCCGCTGCTATTTGTAATATATATGAACTAGCCAACCCACCACATAGCATCCATCCATCCATCCAGTTTTCAACCCGCTGAATCCGAACACAGGGTCACGGGGGTCTGCTGGAGCCAATCCCAGCCAACACAGGGCACAAGGCAGGAACCAATCCTGGGCAGGGTGCCAACCCACCGCAGGACACATAGCATACGCCACATAATTATTTATTGATGGGTGAACACCCAAATGGGGTGGGTTTGAGGATACGACTGTGGGTGAATGAAAAGATGGCACTCTGGAGAGAGCAACATACAATTGTCCGGGACTGAAAACTGGTTTTGGCAGATACAGGCATATCGTTTTGAAAGTTTGTCCCTGCGTCTTATTAATTGTCATTGCGAAGGCCAATCTAACAGGAAATTGTCTGCGTGTAAAAGTAAAAGGCAAATTTGAATCTCATAGGGTTAGAGAAATCTCGGAAGTGAATGGTGATGGTGGCTGGAAGCATTTGGCACATTGCCACAATTTCTGCCGCGCCACCATAAATTATGGAAGTATTCATGTAGTCAGCGTATTGTTGAGCAGCCTGTATGACTAAGAACAACGCTCTGTCGTGCGTACCCCATGGTCTTAGAGTTGGCGGGCGGGACTCTGTGAGTTGGTGGGCGGGGCTCTGTCATGCATATCCCATGGTCTTAGAGTTGGTGGGCGGGGCTCTGTCATGCGTACCCCATGGTCTTTGAGTTGGCGGGCGGGACTCTGTGAGTTGGTGGGCGGGGCTCTGTCATGCATATCCCATGGTCTTTGAGTTGGCGGGCGGGACTCTGTGAGTTGGTGGGCGGGGCTCTGTCATGCATATCCCATGGTCTTAGAGTTGGTGGGCGGGGCTTTATCATGCGTACCCTGTGGTCCTAGAGTTGGTGGGCGGGGCTCTGTGAGTTGGTGGGCAGGGCTCTGTCGTGCATATCCCATGGTCTTAGAGTTGGCGGGCGGGACTCTGTGAGTTGGTGGGCGGGGCTCTGTCGTGCATATCCCATGGTCTTAGAGTTGGTGGGCGGGGCTCTGTAAGTTGGTGGGCGGGGCTCTGTCGTGCATATCCCATGGTCTTAGAGTTGGCGGGCGGGACTCTGTGAGTTGGTGGGCGGGGCTCTGTCGTGCATATCCCATGGTCTTAGAGTTGGTGGGCGGGGCTCTGTCGTGTGTTTCCCATGGTCTTAGAGTTGGCAGGCGGGGCTTTATCATGCGTACTCTGTGGTCCTAGAGTTGGTGGGCGGGGCTCTGTCGTGCATATCCCATGGTCTTAGAGTTGGTGAGTGGGGCTCTGTGAGTTGGCGGGCGTGGCTCTGTCGTGCGTATCCCATGGTCTCTGTCTTGCGTGCCATGGTCAGCTGCTTAGTGAATTATGTATATAGATGATTTAGATAGGAATATAAGGAACCAGCTGGTGAGGTTTGCAGATGATACCAAGATAGGTACAGTAGATTAGCAGATAATTTGGAATCCGTTATATAATCACAGAAGGACTTGGACAGCAGACAGGCTTGAGCAGATGAAATGTAATGTCAGTAAATGTAAATTATTACACATAGGAAGTAAAAATGTTAGGTTTGTATACACAATGGGTGGTTGGAAAATCGATAGTCCACCTCATGAGAAGAATTTAGGAGTTGTAGTGGACTCTAAGCTATCGACTTCCAGACAGTGTTCAGAAGCCATTAAGAAGGCTAACAGACTGTCAGGTTATATAGCGCCTTGATGTGTGCAGTACAAGTCACAGGAGGTGACGCTCAGGCTTTATAACACTCTGGTGAGGCCTCATCTGGAGTCCTGGGTGCAGTTTTGGTCTCCAGGCTACAAAAAGGACATAGCAGCACAAGAGAAGGTCCAGAGAAGAGCAACCAGAGGGGATGAGTTAGGAGGAAAGAGTCAAAGAGCTGAGCTTTTACAGTTTAAGCAAAAGAAGATGAAGAGGAGACCTGACTGAAGTGTTTAAAATGATGAAGGGAATTAGTCCAGTGGGTCGAGACGGTGACTTTAAAATGAGCTCATCAAGAACACGGGGACACAGTTAGAAACATGTGAAGGTGAGGACACAATTAAGGGAGCAAATCCCCCAGAAAACGGCAAAGCAATAAAATCAGGAGAAGAGAGAGTCACCCGTTTAAAAGTAAGGCAACAGCAGACACATTGCTGATGAATCTCACACTTGGGCACTTTGTGAATGTGGAATAATAAAATAAGAAGATGTAAAGGCGACCTGATGAAGCAACGAGAGCAACCAGCCGTCTCCTCAGCAGCTGGAGCCCCTCAGAGTGAGCATCGGGCACAAGGCAGGAGCAAACCCTGGATGGGTGTGGGGGTGGGGGCGTCCATCGCAGGGCGAAGTCACAAACACACCTGGGGGGGGGGGGGGGGGGATTGGATTGTGACCTGAGCACAACCCGTTGGGCCACAGCTAAGGGGCTGCCAGGAAGAATGGAGTAAACTGGCCAAATGCAGGTGGGCAAAGCTTGTAGGGACCCCCCAAAAAGGGTCAAATCTGCCAAAAGGACTTCTGCCGAGCAGTGAATGAGGGGTCTGAGTTCTCCCGTCAATGAGAGATTTCACTTTTTTTTGGTTTTTAAGAAATTTGCAGCCCTTTCCGGTGTGTCACAGGTGCTCACTTTGCAGATGTATGCATTTAAAACATTCAAGTGTGCAGACAGTGAAGGGGGTCTCAGTGCTGAATCCGCTGTATTTGCAGTAGCTCTGTAATAATAAATAATAATTCTATACATTTCTATTGCGCCTTTATACCCCTCAGAGTGATTTACATGGGGGGGGGGGGGGGGGGGGGGGGGGGGCACTTCACCCACCAGTAATGTTTTGTATCCACCTGGATTTTGGTGCCAGTATGCCCACCACACATGAGCTGTTAGGTGCTGAAGGGGTGAGAGAGACAGAGAATGATTAGGGGGCTGAATGACCGGGCTATGGTGGGCAGTTTAGCCAGGACACTGGGATACTCCCTGCTCTTTATGAAGGATGCCCAGGGGTCTTTTATGACCACAGAGAATCAGGATGGCGCCATTTTGACAGCACAGTGCCCCCCTGGCACTGCACTGGGGGGCATTGGGGTCCACATTCAAACCGCAGGGTTAACGCCCCCTGCTGGTCTCACCAATATCTCTTCCAGCAGCAACCCGAGCTTTTCCTAGTTGGTCTCCCACCCAAGTGCTGGCCGACCCCAAACGTGCTTAGCCACAGGTGGGTGACCTGATCTGAAGCGCGGGTGGGCTGGCTGCATGGGATCAATGACCTGATTCTCTGAATTGAAACGTTTGAAAGTTCCATCCAAGTTTTTATTAAACTTTCCGGGAGTCATCCGGGACATTTCTGGGTTTTTCAGCACCTGCGATGGTCACGTGGGGTGGGAGGGCTTTACACCAATCCCGCGACCAACTCATTAAAACGATGGAGTTTCCGCGACTATTAAAGGGAGGGGGCACCCATCGCCCCCCTCCACCCTCTCGAACCCCCTTCCCAAGCACTGGGGGCTCGCGCCGAAACTGAAAGCGAGAAACGCCGCGCTGCACTAAATGATCCTGAGTTAAACGGACGATCAGCTCTCTGTGTCACTCGGGGGTCTTTGGGGGTCTTGATTGTCCATCCCAATTCCTTTTTTTTTCATTATCTATTTATTTATTTGTCCTGGTCACAGTTCTCCGTCTCCATGGACCCTTCAGTGGTGAGGGTCGTTAGAAATGGTCTGCTCCACCGCTAAGTCGCCTACACATCCCAATAAATGACATGAATTGAAGTTACTCACGTGATTATCCTTATGCCCCAAATGAATCAACTTGAACGCCCCCCACTACCCCCCCATAAGGCTTGAGGGGGGCGCCTCTCGTCGTCACGCGCTTTGAATTGTGTCGCCCGAGGCGGACGGACGCGCGCACGCGTGTGTTTGTGTGTTACGCTCAGGTGACATTAGCTTGTGACGTGGTGTCGCCACAGGTATAGCTCTTAGGCGACAGGTGAGCCGCACGCAGGTAAACGCAGAGCGCCTTGTCGCACAAAGGGACAAACAACGCGCTCGTTTCACAACAAAACCGTGGAGGCGAAAGTCCAGGTGGGGCGAGGCAGGCGCTCAGGTGAGGCTTCACCGTCACCTTCCCCATCCGACAGTCGGCTCGTTCGGGACTCCAGCGATCTTCTGCATTTGGACACCTTTGGCGTGCGACTTGGCCGCGTGAACCGTACGGCTGGGACAGCGACTGGCCTTTACCGACTGACGGTCGGATTTGGGTGACCCCGACTTTTGTGGTCACCTTCTCTCCTGCTCAGCTCACACTCGCCGGCTGTTGGCTCCCATGCCGCCCACCTCCCCGGCCGGGCTCTGACGGAACGGACACCCCCCGCTGGCCATGGAGGTCAATCGGACGGGACTCGGGCGTTGTGTCTGCGCCTTCTGGCTGGCGGTGGCCTTTGACGTGCTGGGCCTCGTTGTGCTCCTCGTGGGGGTCTTCGCCAACCTCTACTTCTACGACTTTCTCATCTACGCCGGCGCCATCATCATCTTCCTCAGCCTCATCTGGTGGGTGTTCTGGTACACGGGCAACATCGAAGTGCCTCCCGCGCTCCTCGAGGACGACGTGGGGCTGAAGAAAAAGGAGCGCGGCGTGGCGGGGGTCATCCGGAGACTTTCTAGCCGCCTTTCCAGCGGATTCCAGTCCACCTTCAGCAGGAGGAAGAACGACCAGCGAGCCCCCAAAAGGACTGCCCTTGGCTCGCAGTGGAGCTCGCCAGGGGACGTGCCCTTGGCGGCGACGGGCGGTGAAGTGCACACGGTGTCTGCTGCGATCGACGGCGGGGGGCATCTGAGCATCGCGGGACATTCCGGTGCCACTCAGACCTCGGCCATATAGAGCCACAGGTGAGGAAGGGGGGGCGGGGTCGCCATCTAGGTCAGTCACTGCAGTGGGGCAGGAGGAGAGGTGACGGGTCACACCAAGGGGCACCTAACAGTGAGGGGCAAACTGGTGGGCGCGCTGCGGGGCACAGCGAGTAGAGGATAGCGGGTCGCAAGGTGAGGATAACAAACGGGGGCTGCATTCATCTTAGGTCTGGCATTTGAACCCACCCGTGCCAGCCACAATGAGCCACCGGTGACAACGACATGTCTGTGTGACGACTTGGAGGGCAGGAGCTACGCAAATAAGACCCAAACGAAAGTAAATACTGTCAGACCTCCCGTACTCAATATTTGCTTTTGTCTCAGTGAGAGTGCGCGCTGCAGAGACCTTGGCGTCTTATTTGATTTCTTGTTAATCATTAAGCGTCATGGAGGGGCGCGCGCAACGCCGCTGGGCATCCTTAACCGTTTGGTGCGCCGACCAGGGAAGGACGGAGAGCTGCGACATTCCGGGGGCTGAGAAGACCCCTCCCAGTCTGCACACTTTACTGGGGTGGTGGGAAAATGACATGAAAAACACAAATGAAAGACATAAGTTTTAAAACAAAGAAAAATAAATATACTGGGGTTGGGGAATCAGACGCTGGTGAGGTGAATTTTACAGAGGACGGAGAAAGCACTGAGACCAGGGCCGGATTTTCCTATAGGCTAACTAGGCTTCAGCCTAGGGCCTCAAGATCAAGAGGGGCCTACATTCAAATTGTTAGCAAAATTTTATTATCTCTCATGTAATTTACAAACTTAAAAATGGAAGGTGAAAGGGCCTCATAAGTGGAATAGCCTAGGGCCTCTTTTCATATAAGTCCGGCCCTGACTGAGACGCTGCTTTTACAAATCCCATACCAAATTGCATATAACTGAGACATATCAATTTCCTTTGTCATTTCAACAGATGGCGCATCACACACTTTAACAATGCTTTCACGAAGCCCATACCAAATACCAGATAACAGAGACATATTGTATGCATTACATTTGTCATTCCACTATATAGCACATCACAAACATTTGTAGTAATACAATCATTGCAGGGCGGCACGGTGGCGCAGTGGGTAGCGCTGCTGCCTCACAGTTGGGAGATCTGGGGACCTGGGTTCGATTCCCAGGTCCTCCCTGCATGGAGTTTGCATGTTCTCCCCGTGTCTGCGTGGGTTTCCTCCGGGGGCTCCGGTTTCCTCCCACAGTCCAAAGACATGCTGGTTAGGTGGATTGGCGATTCTAAATTGGCCCTAGTGTGTGCTTGGTGTGTTTGTGTGTGTCCTGCAGTGGGTTGGCACCCTGCCCAGGATTGTTTCCTGCCTTGTGCCCTGTGTTGGCTGGGATTGACTCCAGCAGACCCCCGTGACCCTGTGTTTGGATTCAGCGGGTTGGAAAATGGATGGATGGACAATCATTGCATTTTTCATTCCAACAGATGGTGTATCAGAAACATTTGTAGTTATTAAATGCATTACATTTGTCATTCCAACAGAGGGCACATAACAAACATTTATTGTAATAAAATTCATTGCATTTTTTATTCCAACAGATGGTGGATCAGAAACATTTGTAGTTATTAAATGCATTACATTTGTCATTCCAACAGATGGCACATCACACCCATTTGTGGTAATGTATTTTATTATGAGAAGGTCCTTGCTGAACGGGGTGTGCTTAAACCTGGTCGGGTTTAAACATTTGCCTGCACTTCATAGACGTCACAAGCTTGGGTCCTGCCAAGTTCCATGTTAGAAAGGAAAGATGAAGAAGGGAACTGATGAAAACTGCACATTAATGCCCCTCAGTTTACCTGAGAGTGTCCATTTGAGACCAATAACCCTTCCACTACCTTAACCTTAACCACAGTGTAACCTGGCGTGTTGCCCTCAGAGTTGCTTGTAGCCTGAAAACTCTCAATAGCATCATAATACGAAGGGGGGGGGGGGGGGGTGTTGACAGCTGTGGATTAGGGGCGGAGCTAAACATGTGATGGACTTGGTGACCTACTGTGTATGTTGCTTTGGTTGTGTGTTTACTGGAATTTTGAACCCGTGTTCTATTTTTTGACTTTGTTTGCCCACAGATTGGTTTGCTGGCAGCTCCTTTGTGCCTGTTGTGCTCTTCAGAGCTTCATAATGAGACACAGCTTCTTCTTCTTCTTCTTCTTCCATAGCTAGTCCCATTTTTATATGGTGTTGATATTTTTTGACCAATGGAGGTCTCGGTGTGATGTTTACAGCCAAATGCCTTTCTTGATGCCAACCCTCCCCACTTATCCAAGGTCTGGGACGCCGTGACGCTAGGTTCATAGTGTAGATGGGGCATGTCTATGGAAATCAACCTTTTTTTTTGTATTTTATATAAAGATTCGGTGTTGCTTTTATGTCTAGCCGGGGTGTACCTCCCCCTAGTGGGCATTTTTGGAAGTGCATAGGAGCGTATTGGGGTTTTATGTAGTGTGGGACTCCTAGTCCACGAGATTCTCTCAAACTTGAACTTTATTGCCAGGCACCATCGTTGCTGGGAATTTCTCTTGGAGTTACGTCCACAAACATAAGAAGGTGTGTAGAATTAAACAGCACAATGTCCAATACTGGAGGCCATCACAGGATTACAGAAGAAATTTGACAAACGCGAGGAGACCACTCAGTCCCTCAAGCTGTCCCAAGACACCTCAGATACGAACAGTAAACTCAGAACTGTGAGACCCTGTGAGTCTAACTTGAGGTATCTGACCTGGTGGTAAATTGGAGGGGTGCACTTACTTTTTGTTTAAAGGGTGGAATGGACTACAAACTGTTAAGGTGGGCCTTGTTACGTCACCTTTATGCACAGATGTTATTTCAGTGAAGATCAAATCATGATATGTCCACAAACCTTAAACAAAAAAAAAAGAAATACAGTTCCATGGGGTGCACTTACTTTTTCACATGACTCTACTTATACATTGTGACCAGTAGGGGGTGCCATTGATCCCCAAACCCCAGACCCAATAATACCCAACAAAGTCAAATAATGGATTTTTAACCCACCAAGCACAGTCCAGAATGAAGCAGAGCTGATAATCACACAAACTCTTTCTTCTCCTGCGGCCTTCAGTTGTCGCCCACTCTGACACCCCGCTGGACCCCGGATGGCTTCCAGTGGCCCAGCATGATTAGTGGGGAGCACTTCTGGGTTATCTGAGAACCACGGCAGTCCTCCCCCTTGTGGCGCCTGGGGACCCTGACAGGACTCCACTTTCCCATGAGCCCCTGCGGCTGGCCAAGCTGGGACGCCTCCAGTAGACCACTGGAACTCCATGCCCTGGCATCTTCCAACTTGGCAAGGGGTCGTCCAGCTGGGATGCCGTTCCGTCCTTCATGGGCACTCAAGACGTCCAGCATCTCCATTATGGACTGAGCACTCGCGCTATCATCACGGCCTCCACGTTTATGCAATGCACAACTCTTTGATTTTATTGCTGACATGATCACACGTTATATAAATGAGAAGCGCAGTGGAGTCATGGGGGATTAAAGGTTTAAGTGTGAGTGCCAGCTGTTATTCTTTATGTAATTCCATTCTGGAACATAATAGTAAAAGAAATGTGCCGAGTGTTGGCTAATGTCCATCTGCATTTTGTAACTCTAAAGCTCGGACCCCCGCGCACACACCCGGGTCAGGAGGTGCCCACACGGTGGCGCTCTGTGTGCAGGCCGTCCACCGTCAGGCCTTCTCCTTCATTTGCTGCTGACAGCGGACAACGAAAGGACAGCCGAAAGATTCAAAGACAGCTCGACTGTCAAAGTGCTGCGTATGTCCATCGGCCAGGAGCCATTTGTAAAGCCTGCAATCGCATCTGACCTACGAACTGAGAACAACCGGGGATGAGAGGAGGCCATTCAGTCCAAGAAGCCCATACAATACAGTTTATTTTTGTAGAGCCCAAAATCACACAAGGAGTGCCGCAGTAGGCTTTAACAGGCCCCCCCAACCGCCTCGACTCCCAAAAAAATCCTTGTAGGGAAAGGCAGTTCAAAGAGAGACCCCTTTGCAGGTTGGTTGGGCGTGCAGTGGGTGTCAATAAAAGGGGGTCAATACAACACAATACACAGAGCAGAACAAATCCTCAATACAATACAATAGAAATATTACAAGGACAAAGCAGAATTTAGCAGGAGATGATATCCCATACTGCGGTGGGTTGGCACCCTGCCCGGGATTGGTTCCTGCCTTGTGCCCTGTGTTGGCTGGGATTGGCTCCAGCAGACCCCCGTGACCCTGTGTTCGGATTCAGTGGGTTGGAAAATGGATGGATGGATGATATCCCATAATACAATTTGGATTTGTTCAGAGTCCTGGAGACTTCGGCCATAAAGCCGCCTCTCCCTATTGGCCATTCCACAGCTGAGTCAGCCAATCCGATGAAAGGACCCCTCTACCCGACGATTCCTGCAATCCTCCATCAGGCAGGCAGAACAACTTGGCAGGTGGGCAGTGGGCACCAAGTGCCACATCTGAGTACCGAGAAGAGAAACAGAACTGGTGAGGGTTAGTAACAAATTAGAACTCTCATATGCTGTGGTGGGCTGGCGCCCTGCCCGGGGTTTGTTTCCTGCCTTGCGCCCTGTGTTGGCTGGGATTGGCTCCAGCAGACCCTCGTGACCCTGTAGTTAGGATATGGATAATGGATGGATGGATGGAACTCTCATATGACTTGTGTTTTAGTGCTAATGACTAACAACAGAGATGCAGTCTGCACAGTTAATCAGCAGCTCTAGTCAGGGTGTGCTAAACTGACGTCGTGAGTCTTCAGCTGGGATTTGAAAGCTCAGACCGAAGGGGCATCTCTTATAGTAGCAGGCAGACCACTCCACAGTTTAGGGGCCCCCTGTAACTAAATCCTGCAGGGGATTCAGAGAGACCCCTACATCCTCCACACTTCATTCATTTTAAATTTGCCATTTTTACCCATCAGTCTTCACTCAGTAACCCATCATAACAAAGCGAGGACATGTGACCAGAAATGTCAGCACATTTACTAAAAACCCAAAGTTGAAACATCTCATTCCGGACCCGAGGATGTCACGTCTCACCCTTTACTGGTATCCAGAAGGCTGCCAGTCCAAACCCCCATTACTGCCAAAGGGGGGTCCTTTAACCCGCATTTGCTCCAGGGCCATCTTAATACATGGGCACGCAGTTGCCCGGGGGTCTTACGAGCATAGGGGCCCCATGCTAATCTATGCTGATTGGTTGTGTAGTTAGTTAGGGACCCGACTGCACTGCTTTGCCCGGGGGGGGGGGGTTTGGGGGGGGTATGCGGAAACAAAAAAATTCCTAAATTCCTAACACAAGAAATTGTATACGGTGAAATAAAGAACAAAAAAAAATGTTTGTGATGTGCCATCTGCTGTCCTTGAGTGTAATCTGACACAAACATAGCGGCCCCCCCACATCACGCCAACTGTCCTTTGCACCCGTGTCCATACTGCTGGTCAGTACCTGGAGACATCTAAGAGTGCAAACTCCACAGAGGAAATTGAAATAAAAAGAATAACTGGTAAAGGAGTTCTAGTGTTTACAGCTTTGGGGGGGGACGGTGTGTGTGTGTGGGGGTCCGGTGTGCGAAAATCCACATTTAGCGAATGCAGAATAAGAGCTGAAAATAAAACGGTCAGCAGATTCGACCAACAGATGCCAGGGTTGGGGTCAATTCAGCAATGGACTCAACAATTCCAATTCAAAGAAGGAAATGAAGTGGGAACTCAACAACAACAACTGGGAGCTGAACTGGAAATGAATGGGAATTTCAGGAAGTGGTGTTCAATTCAGGGAAAGGTCTGCCGGATTCCACTGCTTGCTGTTTCTGGGCCTTTACTGGGGATGACGTGTAGGGTGAATTACAAATACCAAGTGCTGTATGAAGACCAGTTGGTGAAGTGGAAGTCAGTGAAGCCGAGGATCCGTGAACAGCATGAGGACCACGGAGCTCACACACTGCCACCTTCACCAAAGTGACCCTTCATAAAGGTCAGTTAGCCAGTCAGTATACCCTCACACAGGGTCACGGGGGTCCGCTGGAGCCAGTCCCAGCCAGCACAGGGCTCAAGGCAGGAACAAACCCCGGGCAGGGTGCCAGCCCACCGCAGGGCACACACACACATCAAGCACACACTAGGGACAATTTAGGATCACCAATGCACCTAACCTGCATGTCTTTGGACTGTGGAAGGAAACGGGAGCACCCGGAGGAGAACCTGGGTCTCCTTACTGCGAGGCAGCAGTGCTACCCACTGCGCCACTGTGCCGCCCCTTCATAAAGGTCTTCCCAGAAATTCCAGATTTCTCAGCCATTTCCAGGTCTAATGTGTTAATATTACCCTCAAGAGTTCCTACGCAAGTCAGACCCTCCAAACAGTCCAAGACCACACACACAAAATGCAATCCAAGGTCAATCAAAATCAGACTCACAGCAAACCCCCAGTCACCTCGAGCCCCAATTGGCTTTCATTGATACTCACAGCCTGCGGTGGGTTGGCACCCTGCCCAGGATTGGTTCCTGCCTTGTGCCCTGTGTTGGCTGGGATTGGCTCCGGCAGACCCCCGTGACCCTGTGTTCGGATTCAGCGGGTTGGAAAATGGATGGATGGATGATATCCCATAATACAATTTGGATTTGTTCAGAGTCCTGGAGACTTCGGCCATCAAGCCACCTCTCCCTATTGGCCATTCCACAGCTGAGTCAGCCAATCCGATGAAAGGACCCCTCTACCCGACGATTCCTGCAATCCTCCATCAGGCAGGCAGAACAACTTGGCAGGTGGGCAGTGGGCACCAAGTGCCACCGAGAAGAGAAACAGAACTGGTGAGGGTTAGTAACAAATTAGAACTCTCATATGCTGCGGTGGGCTGAAATCCTGCCCAGGATTGGTTCCTGCCTTGCGCCCTGTGTTGGCTGGGATTGGCTCCAGCGGACCCCCGTGACCCTGTGTTCGAATTCAGCGGGTTGGAAAATGGATGGATGGATGGATAGTGATTTGTGAAATTGACACGCATAACGTATAAAACTTACCTTACTCTTGTATTTCCTTTATATGTTTTCAATTTCTGTGATTCATAATATTTAATGTACTGTGGACTGTTTAGCAAATCAAGTGCAATTATCTGAGAAAGTGACATTTATTTGAATTCAACTTTGTTTCCTGAAATTCCAATTCAATTCCAATTCCAATTCCAATTCCCTACCAATGTGTTCTCAATTCTGTTTGTGAGCGGCCCCAACCGTGTCTGACGCCACTCTGCACTGGGGGGGGGGGGGGGGGGGGTTTGGAGTGGGGGGGAGTAGTCCCAGGGAGTGTGTGGGGGTGGTTGAATGGGCCCTTTGGCACACCAGGACTGAACTTGAGACCCTGTGTTGGTTTCGGTTCTTTTGCGCCCCCTACTGTTCCCACTCTGAACTTGTCACATTTCGTTTTATACGCTGAGAGCGTACAGCGGGTGTCACCTCAAAGTCACACATTCACTTCCAGCTCTTTGTCCTCTCAGCTGCAGTGACCGATGGCGGCCTGTCGTCGTGCCCTCATTCTTCTCGTGCCCGCGTCTCTCTTCTCTACCCTCCCACACACACACACCCATATTTCATTTTTACTTTTCCTCCTTCTACAGGACCACCTTTGCCTTGTGACAGACGGACTTTACAGCCCAGCCAAAGATCACGGACAGAAAGCCAAGGAGAGAATCGGACTTTACCCGGATGGAGTAAATCACCTGGTGATGCCAACTCTGTTCTGCCAAACGCCCACCACAGGAGCACAATGAGCACAAAGTGATGGAGATGAGAGGAAAGGGGCCTGCAGGTTTATGTAAATCTGAAAATGTTTTGTAAAATAAAACTTATTACTTTTTTATAATAAGACATGGAATACATTTAAAAAAAATGAGATAAATGTTTAATGTCTTCTCTAAGAAGTGGGCACTGAAGGTGCTGTGGGACTGTGGGTACACAATTGGCATAAACACGGAGAGTAAAGGGGTGTGTAGAAGGTGATGTTCAAAGGGGTGTCCACTAGGGGTCAGTGATGGGGCCGCCGCTCTTTTTTAATATCAGGATAAGAAAATGAAGTAGAAGAAGAAGTCGGCCAGGCATGAAGAGGTCCCCAAACTGGGTGGAATGGCAGGTCACGGAGGGTCCGCATGGTCATCACAGAGAGACCCTGGCAGCACATGGGCCTGGGCACATTTGTGGTAAGTGAAGTTTGACACGTATTACAGTGGGTCCCTCAGGCCCCGTCACGCTTTCTTCCCACTTTCCTGGGTTGCAGATTTCATTTGAATTGGTCCGGTTTGCCATTTTTGCCCTTCATGCTGCACTCGTAACCCACGATGACAAAATGTTTTCAGAAACATCCGACGCCAAACTCTCTCCTTCCCAGAAGTGTTCAGCACCTTTGCTGTGGCCCTCCACATTGTGCCCGGGTGCCTCCTGTCTATTTGAATTCCCCTTGAGAAGTTTCTAGAACTTGGCTGGAGTCCACCTGTGCCAACCTGAATGGAGCTGGACATCACTGAGAAAGGCCCACCAGTCCCTGTGTGTAGAAAGGGCCCACAATTCACACTGCATGTCAGGACAAAGAAAACCGAGAGACAAAGTCTGAGGAACTCCCTGTAGACCACCGTGATCAGGTCATGGTGAGGCAGAGGATGAAATGTTTACTGAAGCTTTGAGTGTCTCCAGGACCCCCATGAATTGTGAAACAGGGGCGGTCTGGGTCCAGCAGGTGTGGACTACCGGGGCGCATCCAGCTGCCCTAACCCAACGCAGACGTGCAGAGACTCAAGTGCAGCAGCACACAACACACTTTATTTCCGCGGGGTGGCGCTTTCAATAGGACAATACAAATGAGCAAAAGCACCAAAGCCCAATTCTTTTCTTCTCTCTTTCCTCCTCTCCCAGCAGGCATTGCCCACCCCCTCCCGACTCTGGCTGCCCAAATAGCATGAGGCGGCTCCTTTTAGGCAGCTCCTGGGAGGGCTTCAGGTGGCTCATTAGCGTTACCTGGACACCCTCCACTTTGGCCAGGGGGTCGACTTCTGGAGGAAGAGAACAAAGCTGGCAAGAAGGAAAGAAAGAAAGAAAGAAAGAAAGAAAGAAAGAAAGAAAGAAAGAAAGAAAGAAAGATAAGGTGGTATATAATATATGATAGATAGATACAAATGAAAGGCACTATATAAGATAGATAGATAGATAGATAGATAGATAGATAGATAGATAGATAGATAGATAGATATGAAATGCACTATATAATAGACAGACAGATAGATGTGAAGGTGCTATATAATATAAGAAAGAAAGAAAGAAAGAAAGAAAGAAAGAAAGAAAGAAAGAAAGAAAGAAAGAAAGATAAGGTCGTATATAATATATGATAGATAGAAATGAAAGGCACTATATAATAGATAGATAGATAGATAGATAGATAGATAGATAGATAGATAGATAGATAGATAGATAGAAAATGAAAGGCACTATATAATAGATAGATAGATAGATAGATAGATAGATAGATAGATAGATAGATAGATAGATAGATAGAAAATGAAAGGCACTATATAATAGACAGATGTAAAAGGTGCTATATAAGAAAGAAAGAAAGAAAGAAAGAAAGAAAGAAAGAAAGAAAGAAAGATAAGGTGGTATATAATATATGATAGATAGAAATGAAAGGCACTATATAATAGATAGATAGATAGATAGATAGATAGATAGATAGATAGATAGATAGATAGATAGATAGATAGATAGATAGATAGATAGAAAATGAAAGGCACTATATAATAGATAGATAGATAGATAGATAGATAGATAGATAGATAGATAGATAGATAGATAGATAGATATGAAAGGCACTATATAATAGATAGATAGATAGAAAATGAAAGGCACTATATAATAGACAGATGTAAAAGGTGCTATATAAGAAAGAAAGAAAGAAAGAAAGAAAGAAAGAAAGAAAGAAAGATAAGGTGGTATATAATATATGATAGATAGAAATGAAAGGCACTATATAATAGATAGATAGATAGATAGATAGATAGATAGATAGATAGATAGATAGATAGAAAATGAAAGGCACTATATAATAGATAGATAGATAGATAGATAGATAGATAGATAGATAGATAGATATGAAAGGCACTATATAATAGATAGATAGATAGAAAATGAAAGGCACTATATAATAGACAGATGTAAAAGGTGCTATATAAGAAAGAAAGAAAGAAAGAAAGAAAGAAAGAAAGAAAGAAAGAAAGAAAGATAAGGTGGTATATAATATATGATAGATAGAAATGAAAGGCACTATATAATAGATAGATAGATAGATAGATGGATAGATAGATAGATAGATAGATAGATAGATAGATAGATAGATAGATAGATAGATAGAAAATGAAAGGCACTATATAATAGATAGATAGATAGATAGATAGATAGATAGATAGATAGATAGATAGATAGATAGATAGATAGATAGAAAATGAAAGGCACTATATAATAGATAGATAGATAGATAGATAGATAGATAGATAGATAGATAGATAGAAAATGAAAGGCACTATATAATAGACAGATGTAAAAGGTGCTATATAAGAAAGAAAGAAAGAAAGAAAGAAAGAAAGAAAGAAAGAAAGAAAGAAAGAAAGATGCCTGTGTAAAGGTACCCTGTTTAATTAAAGGGCTGACTTGAACCCCAGACTGTGGCCTGTCTCGTTGTGTCAAGGGCTTGGTGCTCAGTGACGCCCCCTAGTGTCCATCCCACTTAATTCTGTCTTCTCCTGATGAAACACTCAATCACAAACCTTGCTCTTTCCCTTATCAGTTTTATTCACTTCACAGCCTCCATTCCTTTTATGAACTTATTACACAGATTAAATTTGATGAGTTGTATGTGGTAATTTGTAAAGCCCACCCCAATACATCCTAAGCAGACGTCGTCCTCCCTTTCAGCTGTTCCTTCGTGCCGCCTCTTGGTCTCCGCTCACTCGGCTCTTTCACCCTCTCAGCTCGTCGTTCTTCTCTGGACTTTGTGAAGATACAAACTAAAGAAGAAGCCCAGGGTGCCACATTGAAGCCTACCCCTACCCCTAACCCTCACGTGTGACTTTTGGGTTTTAACTGCCATCACACACACACACACACACACACACACACACACACACACACACACACGTGTGTGCCATTCTGGTTATGAAATGCTGAGGTCTGCTCTTCACCAAAAGGTGAATTCCAGGAGCTGATAAGGATCTGCAGACCTCTGGACTCTAAGACAAAAAATGACTTTATAACTGAGTGCACTTGGCCAGCCGGCTTCACAGAAATGTTTCCCAATACATAAATGGGCCTTTTGCTGTGATTCACCCTGATGGGTCTCACTGGTGTGCTGCTCTCTGATAAACAGCACCGCTGTCACGTGGATGCAGCTGTCAGGGTTCAAACTCAGATCAGGACGGTGTCGGCTGACGTCTGCACTGATATTCCCGCCGCCTCTCCGGTTTTTCTCTTCCACATCCTAATTCCAGGTGGGCTTAAAGTGGAGAAGGACAAACAGACTGTCATGGCCTTTACTTCCCTATTGACACGTAGACTTGTCTCCTCAACTGGAAGAGTCCAAGGCCACCTCTGTTAAGTCAGAGGGTCACTGATATTCTTTACTATTTCAAATCGGAAAAATAAAACTTTTTAAACACCTGGCAGGGTCTAATCCAGCGTTTCTCAACCTTTAAGTATTTGCGACCCGAGTTTTCCTAACAGTTTTAATCGCGCCCCCTAAGGTTTTTTTGAAAGGAGCCCACTAATACCAATCTATTCTTTTTTATTTAATGATATATCATAGATGCATATTTTATTATACCTACTTAACGTTTATCGACATTTATCTAACTCTATATTTATTTTTCTAGTATCAGAGTGTAGTTTAAGTTCATTTGTTTTGGTTTCAATAGATGGATTTTTCATATTTTTGATTCTTGTTTTCTTTTTTTCATATCTTCGCACCCCCCTTTTTGTTACTTCGCACCTCCCTAGGGGGGCCCGCCCCACAGTTTCAGAACCACCGGTCTAATCAATAATAAACATTTATATTGGGGGGAAAATATTCTCTTCCATCTTTTCTACTCTTAAAGTTGCACTCTGGCTGTTGGCCTTCCCAAATTTCTCTTGTGTGTGTGTGTGGGGGGGGGGGGGGGGGGGGGGATTGAATGTAGTTTTCTTAATTTTGACTTATTTGTATGAAATGTTATTTGCTTTTAATAATTTCAATAAGAAAAAAAAAGATGAATGAAAATCCACAATGAGCCCGCCATCAAAGGCTTCCTTAATAAAGGGGGTGCGAGATGGAGCACAGCAGGACTGGGGAGGACGTTGTCTGGTGGTGTTGGGAGAACCACCTGCAGCTCAGCATCAGCAACACAAAAGGGAGAACCTCCAGTGTGCCAAAGATCC
This sequence comes from Erpetoichthys calabaricus, assembly GCF_900747795.2. NCBI lineage: Eukaryota > Metazoa > Chordata > Cladistia > Polypteriformes > Polypteridae > Erpetoichthys > Erpetoichthys calabaricus. The sequence goes on along the minus strand of NC_041404.2, from coordinate 139,072,714 downwards.
TCTGAGACTTGGCACCATGGGGCGGTGAGGCTGGCACAGAAATGGTGCAGAGCTACCTGGAGGTTCACATTTACAGCAAACTGGATTTGCCTGCACAAGAAGGGTTTGGAGACTCAGAACGTTTGATGTTCTACCGGACCGTGACAGCCAGTGTGCTGTTTTATGCTGTTAATTCAAGAGATGCACAAACGGTGAAACACGCTGGCAGCGGGTCAGGTCGGGGAGCCTGCACTGCTGCAGCACGTTGCCGCACCCACCACACGACGAAACAGCTCGAGATCCTGGTTGGCAACCCCCCAAGGCAGACACGCGGTCCAGTCCCACCCTCTGGAAATGACCATCTATCTGCCGCAGCAGCCAGGTGTTACGTGGGCGTCCCCTTGGTCTGGCCCAGCCACTCGGGTCCTCAAAAGTGAGGATAATCGCGTCACATGGCCGTAGTACCGTAACGGACACTCCCTCACAATGCAGGTCATGAGCCTCATTCGGGACTCCATGAACAACATAAAGTCAAACTGGAGGTACCCAAGGACCCTCCGAAGAGACACAGATGAAGGAGTCCAGTCTTCATCTTCATAAAATAACAATGAGAATGACGCGCTGCAGCACCTGAGCGGTGCGCGCCTTTACTGTCACAGCCGCTATGCACAAGCAGCTCAGTCGTGCGTTTACGTATTAGTGGGCGTGGCGGCCGCTATGCACAAGCAGCTCAGTCGTGCGTTTACGTATTAGTGGGCGTGGCGGCCGCTATGCACAAGCAGCTCAGTCGTGCGTTTACGTATTAGTGGGCGTGGCGCTTTTCAAGCAGTGCGTCAATCTCATTGTTATTTTACTTAGGACTGCACTTTGATTTCCAATAATTCGGCTGTGATTGTGAAAGACAATATGAAACACATTGCAATGTGCAAGTTGTTTACAAAATCATAAAAAGTAAAGGGAAATATCTATAAAAGTTTTAGTAATTTTCAGTGATATTCATGTTTTTATTTTTTTTAACAACCACGTTATTGATCGGCGTCCTTCGGAGATCGGCGCTCGCACCACCCACGCTATACGGCTCAGTCTACTCGTCATATTTGCGATCTTCAATGGCAAATGAGAGGCTTACAAATTTAGCAATAATATCCATTGAACACGAAGTTGCTTCTTCTTTCGATTATAGCACAAGAGTTTTCCGCGTATAAAGAAAAAAGTTTTGAATGTTTTTTTATCTTTCCTTAATTGTTCTGCATTTGCATTTTTATATATTTTGTTTTTTTTTGAAAATATTGTAATTTTTTTATCCATCCATTTTCCAACCTGCCGAATCCAAACACAGGGTCACGGGGGTCTGCTGGAGCCAATCCCAGCCAACACAGGGCACAAGGCAGGAACCAATCCCAGGCAGGGTGCCAACCCACCGCAGGACACACACAAACACACCCACACACACTAGGGCCAATTTAGAATCGCCAATCCACCTAACCTGCATATCTTTGGACTGTGGGAGTAAACCCACGCAGACACGGGGAGAACATGCAAACTCCACGCAGGGAGGACTCGAGAAGCGAACCCTGGTCTTCTAACTGCGATGCAGCAGCGCTACCACTGCGCCACCGTGCCGCCCAGTAATTTTTTATGTTAATAATTTTGCTTTGCACCCATTCCTCACCACACCACATATAACTAACTATATGTGTGGGGAAGTCTGATGCGTACAATTTGTATTTATTTATTGACGGATTTTGATGAAACTTGATATCTGAATTCCAAATATGGTCCTTTGAAGCTAATTAGATTTTGATTAAGCCTGACAGGGCGCAAAGCGTTGGACCGTTACACACGGCCGAATTTTCTTCTGTCCTAAATCTTTATTTTTATATGTGTTAATTTTATCAAGAGTATTGTAATTTGTTTATGTAAATAAATAAAATTCAAAAATAATAATTTGTTGTTTTCTTTGTGAATACAATACATTTGTTGGATCCATTTTGAGTGAAGAAGGGCTCTTATTTTCCCTTTCCGCACCAGTCTGTCGTTTTGCCACGGCTACGGCTCTGATTTTTAGGGCTCTCCAGAGATGTTTGATCGGTTTCAAGTCCGGCCTCTGCCTGGGCCACTGAAGGCCATTCACAGAGTTGTCCTGAAGCCATAGTGTGTTCTCTTTGCTTTGTGTCCAGCTGGAAGGTGGACCTTTGGTTCAGTCTGAGGTTCTCAAAGAGCTCTGGCGCAGGTTTCAATGAAGGACAGCTCCATAATTTGCTCCATCCAGCTTTCCAACAACCCTACGTAGTCAATCAGTCTGTGCCGCTGAAAAACAACCCAATATGCCACCACCATGCTTCACTGTAAGAGGGTACGGGGCAGGTGACAAGCGGTGCCTGGATTCTTCCAGACTTGATGCTTAGACCGTCTGAGAGTCTCTCAGGTGCCTTTTAGCAAACTCCTGTAGGGCTTTCAAGTGTCACCTAGTCGTTCTGTCATAAAACACAGATCTGGGGAGAGTTGCAGTGATGGTAGTCATTCCGGAAGTTTCTCCCATCTCTGCACAGATTCTCTGGAGCTCACCATCTGGTTCTCGGTCACCTCCGTCACTAGGCCCTGCTCACCTGATTGCTCAGTTTAGCTTTATTGGAAGAGTCATGGTTGTTCCATATTTCTTCCATTTAGGAGTTATGGAAGCCACTGTACTCTTGGGTAATTTCAATGGTGCAGAAATAGTTTTGTAGCCTTTGGCCTTTTCGAGTGTTGGGGTGAAAATAGGTGGAAGAACCATCAGAAATTTGAGATACGCACACGATACTACCCTGCTGGCAGAGAATGAGAAGGACCTCAAGAAGTTGATCCTGAAGCTGAAAGGAGAAAACGAAAAGATGGGACTTGACCTGAACATCAAGAAGACCAAGATTATGACTACTGCCAACAAGAAAGTCCATGTAAAGATCAGAAATCGAAGAAACAGAAGAGGTTGACAGCTTCATTTTCCATGGCTCCCTCATTGACCACAGTGGCGGTCTCACAGTAGAGATCAAGCGTTGATTAGCAGTGGGGCATGCAGCCGTGATGAGCATGGACCAAATATGGAAGTGCAAGGGCATCTGAGTCACCATCAAACAAAGACTGGTCACTGCCATTGTGTTCCCAATCGCAACATATGCTTGCGAGACATGAACATTCATAAAAGCAGCGTCACACACTGGCGCACTCTCTCCACTGCGGACCATTTACAGGAAATTCTTCCTGGCCCTGATGACATCACTTCCGGGCCCAACAACATCACTGCTGGTTCCACCCACAATGACGGCACTTCCGGTTCTGGGGCCCCACGATGTCAAGTCCGGTTCCAAACCCCAACGACGTCACTTCCAGTTCTGGCCCCACTGATGTCACTTCCTCTGCTTGGCCTTAAAACCGTCGTCTTTTCCTCAGCAGTTCAGTTCTGTTTGGACTCTAACCTGTACAAATCTGCACATCAATTCTATCCGCAATATATGGGCGACTGTCCCAAACATTTTTGTGGCTCCTTTTGTTTGTCTTTTGACAGCAGATAGAAGAAAAAATTGATGCCTTTGAGTTGTGGTGCTGGAGAGGACTTCTACGAATCCCATGGACAGCTAGGATCACCAACAAAGATGTTCTTGATCCTATAAGTCCAGAGTTGTCCCTGGAAGGCAAGATCCCCAAACAGAAACCAGGCCTATTTTGGACATGTGATGAGGGCACATTCTCTAGAATAGGAGGTGCCACTCGGAATGGTCAGTGGTAAGAGGAAGCAAGAGAGACCAAAGACTGGATACCATCAAGAATGACATGAGAATGAACATCAAGCAACTGAAAGAAGCTGTGGAAAACAGGGAAGCATGGCGAGGACTGGCCTGCAGAGTATCTAAGGGTCGGACATGACTGAATGGGTAACAGTAATAGTCTTTGGCCAGCTCTGAGCCTCCATCCTATGTTGTTTCTAAGCTCTGCAGGCAACTCCTTCCACCTCATGGCTTGGTTTTTGCCCACCTGTGAGACCTTCTATAAACAGGTGGATGCCTTTCCTAATCAGGTCCCACCAATTGACTTGAGCACGGGTGAACTCAAAACATCTCGATGACATCTGCTCATCAATTCTATCCGTTTTGCAGCCAGGAACAATATAAGGTTGGCTGTCCCAAACCTTTTTGTGGTGCCTCATGCTTGTCTTTTGACAGCAGATAGAAGAAAAAATCGATGCCTTCGAGTTGTGGTGCTGGAGAGGACTTCTACGAATTCTATGGACAGCTAAGATCACCAACAAAGATGTTCTTGATCCTATAAATCCAGAGTTGTCCCTGGAAGGCAAGATCCCCAGACAGAAACAGGCCTATTTTGGACATGTGATGAGGGCACATTCTCTAGAATAGGAGGTGCCACTTGGAATGGTCAGTGGTAAGAGGAAGCAAGGGAGACCAAAGACTGGATGCCATCAAGAATGACACGGGAATGAACATCAAGCAACTGAAAGAAGCCATGGAAAAAAGGGAAGCATGGCGAGGACTGGCCTACAGAGTATCTAATTGTTGGACATGACTGAATGGGTAGCAGCAATAGTCTTTGGCCAGCTCTGAGCCTCCATCCTATGTTGTTTCTAAGCTCTGCAGGCAACTCCTTCCACCTCATGGCTTAGTTTTTGCCCACCTGTGAGACCTTCTATAGACAGGTGGATGCCTTTCCTAATCAGGTCCCACCAATTGACTTGAGCAATGGTGAACTCAAAACATCTCAATGACATCTGCACATCAATTCTATCCATTTTGCAGCCAGGAACAATATAATGGTGGCTGTCCCAAACCTTTTTGTGGTGCCTCTTGCTTGTTTTTTGACAGCAGATAGAAGAAAAAATCGATGCCTTCGAGTTGTGGTGCTAGAGAGGACTTCTACGAATTCCATGGACAGCTAGGATCACCAACAAAGATGTTCTTGATCCTATAAATCCAGAGTTGTCCCTGGAAGGCAAGATCCCCAGACAGAAACAGGCCTATTTTGGACATGTGATGAGGGCACATTCTCTAGAATAGGAGGTGCCACTTGGAATGGTCAGTGGTAAGAGGAAGCAAGGGAGACCAAAGACTGGATACCATCAAGAATGACACGGGAATGAACATCAAGCAACTGAAAGAAGCCGTGGAAAAAAGGGAAGCATGGCGAGGACTGGCCTACAGAGTATCTAAGGGTCGGACATGACTGAATGGGTTGCAGTGATAGTCTTTGGCCAGCTCTGAGCCTCCATCCTATTTTGTTTCTAAGCTCTACAGGCAACTCCTTCCATCTCATGGCTTGGTTTTTGGCTTTCCTAATCAGGTCCCACCAATTGACCTGAGCATGGGTGGACTTAAAACATCTCGACGATTATCAACAGCATGGGATGCCATAGCAAAGCCTGAACACTTGTGTCAGTGTGATATTTCAGTGTTTTTATGTTTAATAAATTTGTAAAACTGTTTTTGCTTTATCATTCTGGGGTATTGACTGCTGTTTGATGAAGGAAAAAAATCAATTTAAATAATTTTAGCACAAGGCTGCAACATAATAAAATGTAAAGAAGCTGAAGGGGTCCGAAGACTTTCTGAAGGTGCTGTAAGTGATCGGCACAAGCATGGTGGCCGCTGGCACAAAGTGAGTGACATTTCAGTTGACTTGTGTCCATTTGTTCCATCACACCTCCCACAAAACACAGAGTCAAGGAAACCGGTAAGAGTGACTCAAGCCCGGGGGGACGAAAGGGCACAGACGTGACAAAGCAAGTCACCTGAGCCGTTGTCAGGGAGGTCTCGCTGTAATTAAACACCTCAGGGACGCAGACACAGACAAACACATACAGCAAGTAAGCACTTTGTCTGAGACCGGGGAGGAAACACGTCCGAGTGAATCAGATGCCAGCTTGTCATCAGTGGCACCACTTCACAAGGCCTGGAGTGACGTGAATCAGTGGTAGCGAGACAGTGAACACACTCGCCCACCCTGACGCCTGACCATCCCACCTTATGCCAGACTTCACAGCTCAAGCCTAAGATTTACTCATTCGTTTGGCATTTCTGCATTAAGGGCCACCAGATGTTGTGCCAGGTAAGCAGTAAGCTCCCCTCACTCATTTAACGTACCCGTGGGCCCATAAGAATCCCTTCAGCATTTTTTGTGTCTGGTGCCTCAACCTTTTTGGGGTTCCCCCTTTATTCTTGGCCCTTTAGACCAGTGGTCTCAAACTCCGGTCCTGGAGGGCTGCAGTGGCTGCAGGTTTTCATTCTCTATCCATCCATCCATCCATTTTCCAACCCGCTGAATCCGAACACAGGGTCACGGGGGTCTGCTGGAGCCAATCCCAGCCAACACAGGGCACAAGGTAGGAACCAATCCCGGGCAGGGTGCCAACCCACCGCAGGACACACACAAACACACCCACACACCAAGCACACACTAGGGCCAGTTTAGAATCGGCAATTTACCTAATCTGCATGTCTTTGGACTGTGGGAAGAAACCGGACCGCCCGGAGGAAACCCACGCAGGGAGTACCCGGGAAGCGAACCCAGTGAGACAGCAGCGCTACCACTGCGCCACCGTGCTGCCCGTTTTCGTTCTCACCCAAACCCTAATTTTGAGTGACCTGTTTTTGCTGCTAATGAACTTCTTTTGAATTCATTTGAATTGACTTGTTCTTGAAAACTCGGACCCCTCAATTGTTTCTTTTTCCTTAATTAGCAGCCAAACAATAATGAGATACAAAATGAGCCAAAACAACTGGTGTCCATTGTACAATATCTCAAAATAATGAAAGATGAAGGTCTCAGGAATGTCGATCTGCTCAGGACCCCAAAACATTTTCACAGAGCTCTTAGAAAAGAGACAATCAACAATTTCGGACATGCCTAATGAAGCAACTGGTTGGAGTTTGAGGCCCTGACTCAGTTGGTCTTCTGTTGGCTCCCTCACTTCACATCTCATTTCTGTTTAAGGAAAGCGCTGAAGCAATTCAGAAGAACGATGAAGAAATTCCAGGGAAGAAATCTTAAAAAAACAAGTTGATTAAAATTCATTCAAAAGAAGTTCATTAGCAGCAGAAACAGGTCACTAATTAAGGAAAGGGTGAGAATGAAAAGCTGCATCCACTGCGGCCCTCCAGGACCGGAGTTGGGGATTCTGCTCTATAATATATTATAATTCACTATCCATCCATCCATTATCCAACCCGTTATATCCTAACACAGGGTCACGGGGGTCTGCTGGAGCCAATCCCAGCCAGCACAGGGTGCAAGGTAGGAACAAACCCTAGGCAGGGCACCAGCCCACCGCAGGGCACACACAAGTGCCAATGCACTTAACCTGCATGTCTTTGGATTGTGGGAGGAAACCCACGCAGACACAGGAAGAACATGCAAACACCACGCAGGGAGAACCCGGGAAGCAAAGCCAGGTCTCCTAACTGCGAGGCAGCAGCACTACCCACTGCACCACCGTGCCGCCCTATAATTCTCTATTTAAGAATTTACCCTGTAACAGCTTGCAAAGATCCATTCTGGCCAGGAAGTGCCAAGCACATAGCAAAGTGGTACATTCATCAATCCGTTCATTTTCTAAACCCACTTGGCCAGAGCAGGCGCCTATCACAGAAACTATTGGGCACAATGCAGGAAAAATCCCTGGAAGGGGTGCCAGTGCATCACAGGGTAAAGAAATACACACTCACACACACACATCAGGGGCCGGTTTAGCATTGCCAGTCATCTAATCTGCATGTCTTTGGACTGTGAGAGGAAACCAGAGCTCTCAGAGGACGGCCATGAGGAGACAAAAATGAACATGCAAACTCCATGCAGGGAGAACTGGGGACATGAACCCCAGTGTCCTTGATACAAGGCAGCAGTGCTACCGCTGTGCCACCAAGCCAGCCCACAAAGCGTTACAGCAGGTGTCCTCAGTCACGGTCCTGGAGGGCCGCAGTGGCTACAGGTTTTCATTCCAGCCAGTGTCCTAATTAGAACTTGGCCCTTGCTGATAATGAAACTTGGTATTTAACTCTGCCTTGTTAGCACTTTCATTCATCAAAGACAAAATTTTAGTTACATACATTGTGGGTCAGAAGTCCTTCATTACAGTCCTGGAGGTCCGCTGCCGCTTTTCATTTCTGCCAATTTCTTAATCGGAGCCTAATTAAGCAATTCAGGGGAGCAAATCTTAAAAAACAAGTCAATTAAAATGAAAGGAAAAGGAGTTAATTAGCAGTAAAAACTGGTCACTCATTAAGAAAAGGGTTAGAATGAAAACCTGAAACCACTGTGGCCCTCCAGGACTGGAGTTTGACCCACAGAACGGTTATTTTTAGGCCCTTTAAGGACCATATTTTGTACAGGAACTGAGGCCCTTATGATAAAGAGTAAACCAATCGGTGTCTTCAGTAAAAATGACTTGAAGTTACACAGGCCATATTATCTGACTCCAGGGGTTTGCCCCCCAAACGGGTTACAAGGGGTCTCGGTTACCCATTTTCATAAAAACTTTGAAGAAACAAGCTTCGGGAATTTAAGCATGCGTAGTGCTGTTTTATGCTACTTGGTAACATATAATCATAAGGTTGATATCTGGTTCTTTACTGGTGGTCCTACCTCTCTAAGATCCACTCTCATAAGGTTAAAATTGACAAATCTCAAACACAAGCATGTGGGGTATCGATTTATTAGACTTTTTCAAGGTTAGTGATTTATGAATAAGATGTTATTTTCTGATCCTTTACTAGGGATCTCACCCTCTATGGACCTCTACCAGGGTGTGAAAAATGACAGATTTCTATTACAATGGAGAACATAATTGAAGCACACATTTGAATATTTCAGACATCTGATGCAAATGGAGGATGCCATCATCTACATGCTACACTGATCCGTCTCCAACTTGGACAGAGGCAGTGGTGCAGTAAGAATTATGTTTCTAGACTTTTCTAGCGCCTTCAACACCATCCAACCTCTGCTCCTTAGGGACAAGCTGACAGAGATGGGAGTAGATTCATACCTGGTAGCATGGATCGTGGACTATCTTACAGAGAGACCTCAGTATGTGCGTCTCGGGAACTGCAGGTCTGACATTGTGGTCAGCAACACAGGAGCGCCGCAGGGGACTGTACTTTCTCTGGTCCTGTTCAGCCAACATACATCGGACTTCCAATACAACTCGGAGTCCTGCCACGTGCAAAAGTTTGCTGACGACACTGCTATCGTGGGCTGCATCAGGAGTGGGCAGGAGGAGGAGTATAGGAACCTAATCAAGGACTTTGTTAAATGGTGCGACTCAAACCACCTACAACTGAACACCAGCAAAACAAAGGAGCTGGTGGTGGATTTTAGGAGGACCAGACCCCTCATGGACCCCGTGATCATCAGAGGTGACTGTGTGTAGAGGGTACAGACCTATAAATACCTGGGAGTGCAGCTGGATGATAAATTGGACTGGACTGCCAATACTGATGGTCTGTGCAAGAGAGGACAGAGCCGACTATACTTCCTTAGAAGGCTGGCGTCCTTCAACATCTGCAATAAAATGCTGCAGATGTTCTATCAGACGGTTGTGGCGAGCGCCCTCTTCTACACCGTGGTGTGCTGGGGAGGCAGTATAAAGAAGAGGGACGCCTCACTCCTGGACAAAACTGGTGAGGAAGGCAGGCTCTATTGTAGCCATGGAGCTGGACAGTCTGACATCTGTGGCAGAGTGACGGGAGCTGAGCAGACTCCTGTCAATCATGGAGAATCCACTGCATCCACTGAACAGGATCATCTCCAGACTGAGGAGATCGTTCCTCCACCACACTATGTGACTCTTCAATTCCACACGGGGGGGGGGGGGGGGTAAACATTAACATTACACAAAGTTATTGTCTGTTTTTTACCTGCATTGTTATCACTGTTTAATTTAATATTGTCTTTATCAATATGCTGCTGCTGGAGTATGTGAAGAAAGATAGATAGATAGATAGATAGATAGATAGATAGATAGATAGATAGATAGATAGATAGATACTTTATTAATCCCAAGGGGAAATTCACATACTCCAGCAGCAGCATACTGTTAAAGAAAATTTTAAATTAAAAGAGTGATAACAATGCAGGTATACAGACAGACAATAACTTTGTATAATGTTAACGTTTACCCCCCCCCAGTGGAATTGAAGAGTCACATAGTGTGGGGTCTCCTGTCTGTCAGTGGAGCAGGATGGTGACAGCAGTCTGTCGCTGAAGCTGCTCCTCTGTCTGGAGATGATTCTGTTCTGTGGATTCTCCATGATTGACAGGAGTCTGCTCAGCGCCCGTCGCTCTGCCACAGATGTCAAACTGTCCAGCTCCGTGCCTACAATAGAGCCTGCCTTCCTCACCAATTTGTCCAGGCGTGAGGCGTCCCTTGTTGAATTTCCCCTTGGGATTAATAAAGTATATATCTATCTAAAAATATTTAGTTTATTATGTACTAGGCCTAAGAGAAGGTTTATGGATGTGGTGAGAGAGGTCGTGCAGGTGATGGGTGTAACAGAGCACGATTTAGAGGTGACCGCTGTGGTGACCTCTAACAGGAGTAGTCCAAAGAAGAAGAAGAAGTACTTCTACCTCTTGAAGTAAATCATTCAACTTGTTATGAAGACACTAAATTCGGGCAGCTTATGAAGACTGTTTAACTGCCCTCTACTTCATCTTCTTAAGTATTTTTTGTCTTTAACAATAAGCTCAATGTCATTACAGTGGATTCAGAAAGTCTTCAGACCCCATTCACTTTCTGCACACTTGACTGTGTTGTAGCTCCAATTTTAAATGGATAAATTTGCCATTTTTGCCTTCCAACCAACACTCAATAACCGAGGATGACAAAGTGAAGACATGTTTTCGGAAAGGTTAGCAAATTTATTAAAAATCAAAAACTGTTTTTGCACACGTGCGCCTTGCTCAGGGCTGTGCTCGGCGGAGGTAAGCGATACCACGATGGGACGACAGAGGGCGCGCACGATAACGGTTTCTCCCGCAGCTCCGAGAAACCACGTGGAGAGGACAGGCTACTGTCCCACCCATCCCCTGTGCCCAGAGCCGACCCTATAAAAACCCGACGATTCCTGGAGATGTTTTCGCACCTCATTTGGGTCTGGAGCAACCACCAAGGAAATATCCGAACATCTATAAGAGGAACCGTTTTCTGTTGTGCTGGCTAGCGTACCGTGATTTCTGTTATTGGTGCCACCGGGCACAGTTTTTCTTTGTTACTTTGTGCCTTTCAAATGGGGACACTTGATTGGTACTTCAACATTTGGAAGCGGCTCGTGCAGTTCTGTCCGCCCAGTCACAACGTACTCAGGGGTGCTGACCATAATACACTTTTCCAGTCATTTTCCGTCCATGCGAAATCCTTCTTCGTTCTAGAATTACTAACATTCCGGTAAATAACATTCTCAGTATATCATCCTCGTTATGTATTTTATTACATATTAAAGGGTATACATCCTGCTATGATCTGAGAACGACGCTGACACAAACTTCGCTCCTCAAACGCGCGCACCTCTCTGTTTAGTCCCCAGCGCTCTGGCGAAGGTCACGTGGCTGGTGCCAGCCACCGCACATTCTCTTCCGGTTGACAGCTGGAGATTTGCTGCCGGGTTACTCTGAAATGGCTCGAACTGCGCACATGTGAGGCTGGCTGGAAATTTATCGGACTTGAAGACGAAGACGAGCGTCGGGCGACATCAACACTCCGCCAAGCGAACAGGCACGTTATGGTGAACTTTTATTAGAAAGACCCTTCGGTCGTGGTGGCGAAGCGCGTGTCCTCCCCGTTTATAGCCTTGCGTGTAGTCACGCGCTCCGCTCTGCTCTTTAAACGATGAACACCGCGGTCTGCAGACGGAGTCTGTCGAGATTTGTTGATGTCATTTTTATTGTTATGTTCTGTGCGGTCATTTGGAGAGTTACAGTGAATTTGAACCAACTGCACCTTCTACTGCAGTAATTCTTAAACAAGAGCCGGGTGGGCTGGCCACTGTGTGGGCGGGGGTGTCCATTTTTTGTGGTTTGCAGTGCCCTGTGGCATGCGGCTTGTTCTGACCCCAAATTGGAACCCCTAAGGAAGAAATGATTTAAATACAGGGACATTTACATTGACGGCATTCATACGACAGCAGACACCGGGCATGTCCCGCTCCACCTCCGACATGCCTGGTTTCATTCTAAACATCTGAACGAGAGCCTGGGAATTTGCCTGTTACAGTTCGATAGTTAGATTGATACTTTATTAATCCCAAGGGGAAATTCACATACTCCAGCAGCACCTTACTGATACAAAAAAACAATATTAAATTAAAGATTGATAATAATGCAGGTAAAAAACAGACAATATCTTTATATAATGTTAACGTTTACCCCCCCCCCCCCCCCCCGGGTGGAATTGAAGAGTCGCATAGTGTGGCGGAGGAACGATCTCCTCAGTCTGTCAGTGGAGCAGGACGGTGACAGCAGTCTGTCGCTGAAGCTGCTCCTCTGTCTGGAGATGATCCTGTTCAGTGGATTTTCCATAATTGACAGGAGTCTGCTCAGTGCCCGTTACTCTGCCACAGATGTCAAACTGTCCAGCTCCATGCCAACAATAGAGCCTGCCCTCCTCACCAGTTTGTCCAGGCGTGAGGCGTGCGTCTTCTTAATGCTGCCTCCCCAGCACACCACGGTGTAGAAGAGGGCGCTCGCCACAACCGTCTGATAGAACATCTGCAGCATCTTATTGCAGATGTTGAAGGACGCCAGCCTTCTAAGGAAGTATAACCGGTTCTGTCCTTTCTTACACAGACCATCAGTATTGGCAGTCCAGTCTAATTTATCATCCAGCTGCACTCCCAGGTATTTATAGGTCTGCACCCTCTACACACAGTCACCTCTGATGATCACGGGGTCCATGAGGGGCCTGGGCCTCCTAAAATCCACCACCAGCTCTTTGGTTTTGCTGGTGTTCAGGTGTAGGTGGTTTGAGTCACACCATTTAACAAACTCATTGATTAGGTCCCTATACTCCTCCTCCTGCCCACTCCTGATGCAGCCCACGATAGCAGTGTAGTCAGCGAACTTTTGCACGTGGCAGGACTCCGAGTTGTATTGGAAGTCCGATGTATATAGGCTGAACAGGATCGGAGAAAGTACAGTCCCTTGTGGCGCTCCTGTGTTGCTGACCACAATGTCAGACGTGCAGTTCCCAAGACGCACATACTAAGGTCTGTCTTTAAGATAGTCCACGATCCATGCCACCAGGTATGAATCTATTCCCATCTCTGTCAGCTTGTCCCTAAGGAGCAGAGGTTGAATTGTGTTGAAGGTGCTAGAGAAGTCTAGAAACATAATTCTTACAGCACCACTGTCTCTGTCCAAGTGAGAGAGGGATCGATGTAGCATATAGATGATGGCATCCTCCGCTCCCACCTTCTCCTGATATGCAAACCGCAGAGGGTCAAGGGCGTGTTGAACCTATGGCCTCAGGTGGTGAAGCAGCAGCCTCTCCATGGTCTTCATCACATGTGATGTCAGAGCAACAGGCCGGAAGTCATTCAGCTCACTCGGACGTGATACCTTTGGGACTGGGGTGATGCAAGATGTTTTCCAAAGCCTCGGGACTCTCCCCTGTTCTAGGCTCAGGTTGTATTTGTAGGTAGGAATGTAAAAATATCATAGTTTTTATTAAACATATTGCAAGACAGACCCCTGCCGATAAGTGCAGCTTTGCAGATTAAACTGCCTGAGCGGCGTTATTTTCGGATGAGGGTCATTTGTGTGGACCTTCACTGAACAGACCGAAAACTGTGACCCTTGAAAGAGGACAGGATGTTTTCTGCTAATCATTTGTGCTTTTGCTTGCTGTAAACAGCTGGGGACACCCTGGGTGAATACCTTCATATTAGTGCGTTTAGATAGATAGATACTTTATTAATCCCAAGGGGAAATTCACATACTCCAGCAACAGCATACTGATACAAAAACAATATTAAATTAAAATAAAAATGTAGGTAAAAAAAGACAATAACTTTGAATAATGTTAACTTTTATCCCCCCCCCCCCACCCGGGTGGAATTGAAGAGTCCCATAGTGTGGGGGAGGAACGATCTCCTCAGTCTGTCAGTGGAGCAGGATGGTGACAGCAGTCTGTCGCTGAAGCTGCTCCTCTGTCTGGAGATGATCCTGTTTAGTGGATGCAGTGGATTCTCCATGATTGACAGGAGTCTGCTCAGCGCCCGTCGCTCTGCCACGGATGTCAAACTGTCAGCTCTGTGCCTACAATAGAGCCTGCCTTCCTCACCACTTTGTCCAGGTGTGAGGTGTCCTCCTTTTTTTAATGCTGCCTCCCCAGCACATCACGGTGTGGAAGAGGTCACTCGCCACAACCATCTGATTGAACATCTGCAGCATCTTATTGCAGATGTTGAAGGACGCCAGTCTTCTAAGGAAGTAAGGAAGTAGGAACCCACATAACAATTTTGAACTACATTTACCACAAAATCACTTCATTGCAAGTATCATTCGTGTTGCCTATTTAATGTGATGTCATCATACTGAGTTTGTGTTTTAACAACTTAACACAGTCATTCCAAAGAGCTTGTTAATGTAATTGATTTTAGTCAAAAATGTAGAAATGACAATTGCAGTATAGCCAAGGAGCACATTGCCTCACTCGCCACATGACAAATCGTCTCAGGACCCCAGATTAAGACCCGAGTGCAGCCATGCAACGAGTGACACCTCAGCACCACGCAAGTTCAGGTGGAATGGAACAAGTGAGAGGTGAGGTTTTTGGGGTTTTTTTTATGGTGGCTGGAGTGCCAATTCTGCCACCAACCCCCTGGTTTTTCCATGCAGGTTGGATGCAGATTAACGTCATACCCAGGACGAAGCAATTGCAGGTTAAGGGCCTTGCTCAGGGTCCCAACGGAGTGGAGTCACTTCTGGCATTTATGGGATTTAAACTGGCAACCATCCGATTACCATTGCAGATCCCTACTTCAGAGCCACCACTCCGCCTCTTAAATAAATGGAAACACTTATAAGTAGTTCCAGAGAAATGACCATTTCCACCTGCGACTTTTGAGCTGTTTTGTTCAGATTATTTTTTCCTCCAAATCTGGCTTTGACGGGGGATCATTTATATGTCGTGTATTTTTCTGTATGTGTATCATGTGTGAGTGTTATTAAAAATCAGTTTCAGCAATCCTTTCTGAAAACATGGGTTGAGTTATTGAGTGTAGCTTGATGGGCAATAAAACCTGTTGCTGCGTATGCAGTTCCGTCCACTCCTCTGTCGTCAGTTCCTCGGAATGTGCGGGGACAAGCTCTTTGATGACTGGTATTTCGAATTTTGGCTTGTAACTCAAGGCAAAAATTCGACCTAGTGATGGCTCATATCTCAAAAAACTCGTACATTGGGGCACTCGTATCTCAAGGTATCACTGTAACTAATAAAATCTGGGTAAATAGTCTATATTACTAAGGAAGGTTGTATATATGCACGGATGCCAGACGCACCATCCAGCCCTCCGCTCTGCGCTAGCCTCTTCACGCCTCTGCCACTCACGTATGTGGATTTCACTTTCACCAAACAACAAATCTTTTAATTCTCACGGATCCGCCTCTTCATTGGGAAGAAACACTACAACTGCCTATGCCTGCTCCGAGAAACCACGTGGAGGGGTCAGGGCTACTGTCCCATCTGTGGCACTGCCCTATAAAAACCCAATGGTCCCCAGGGATGTTTTCAGACCTGATCTGGGTCTGCAGTAAGCACCAAGAAATACCCGAACATCTATAAGAGGACCCGTTTTCTGTTGTGCCAGCCAATGCACTGTTATTTCAGTTATTGGTGCCATCGAGCACAATTTGTATTTGTTTTTCTCTGTGCCTTTTAAACTGGGACACCCGATTGATGACTCATCATCAACAGGGACTGTGTGGAGAGGGTCTCAGACTTCCGCTTCTTGGGAAGTCACCATTAGGGAGGACTTGACCTGGGGAACACACACTGCTGAGGTAGTGAAGAAGGCCCAAAAGAGACTGTACTTCCTGAGGGTGCTCAGGAAGAACAACATCCTGAGAAACTGCTGGTGTCCTTTTACCGCTGCACAGTAGAGAGCATCCTGGCCTACTGTCTCACAGTAGCACAGAAGAAAGAGCTCCACAGGGTCATTAAGCGGATAGTCGGCTGTCCTCTCCCCTCACTAGAAGAATTGCATAGTTCCTGTTGCCTCAGGAACGTCAAGAAAATTCTTCAGGACCCATCACACCCAGGACATGCATTGTTTGAACATTAGGCCTTCAGGCAGACGTTTCAGATCCATAAAGACAAAGACAAATAGACTGAGAAACAGTTTGTATCCTTCAGCCATCACCATGCTGACTGCTGCTAAGTGGTCAATCTGACCGAGTGCACCTTCATGTTTACAATACAGCTCTACGTTAACATTGGATAAGGGACAAGTGCAATATAATGTATGTATGAGTGGAAAACAGTGTTCTGCTGTTATGGACTGTTTTGGTACTTATTCCTTTTTTTATTTTAGTTTTAACTTGAGTAATTGTGTTTATTTATTTATTTTGCACTTTAAAATTGCACCTAAAATTTCATTGTACAATGTCTCATTGCTACAATGATGATAAAGATTTTGATTTGATGCTCACACACTTTGCAGTGGCTCGTGCAACCCCTCTTAGCCACAAGGGGAAGCACAGCAGACAGACTGACTTTTTGGATTTGAGAGTCCACTTTTAACTGAGTTTCTCAAACACTTGGCAAGCTTTTTTTTTTTTTTTTACTGTTACCATTTTCTCACTGCACCACATATAAATAAAGCTGATTTTTGTAAATATTTTGTGTTATTTCCTCTAGGGTTTCCTTGACAAAGATAATGGACAAGGATGACGGTGACTTCCTTAACTCCCCTGTGCAGAAAACTGTGAGGTTTGGGGGATCTGTAGCTAAAATTCTAGCAAAATACAAACGGGTAAGGCGGCAGCTTTCTCCTTTTACATCTTCTGTGGTATCTGATTCAGAAATCATTTTCTTCTGAATTGCCGAAAGCGAGATGTGTGGTATGCTATGCAGATGAACAGGGATTCTTGCATTCAGTGGTTCAAAAGTTGCTCTTTTATGTCTGAAAGATTCATGCTGACGTTAGAATGCCAGGGCATAATTTATGATTGAAATAAACTTTGCACTTGTAGAGTGAAACTTAAAAAAACTGCTGAACCCAGAAATGATTTTTACGATATTACTTGGAAAGGACGAAGGTCCAAGTCTTTAGAGTCATGGTGCTTCATGGCTTGCTATATGGTTGCGAGTCATGGACACTATCCAGTGACCTGAGACAAAGACTAGACTCCTTTGGAACTGTGTCTCTTCGGAGAATCCTTGGGTACCGTTGGTTTGACTTTGTGTTGCTCATGAAGTCCCGAATGAGGCACATGACCTGCATTGTGAGGGAGCATCAGTTACAGCACTACAGCCATGTGGCGTGTTTCCCTGAGGGTGATCAACTCGTAAGATCCTCATTGTTGGGGACCCGAGTGGCTGGACCAGGCCAAGGGGTCGCCCACATAACACCTGGCTGCGGCAGATAGAGGGCCATTTCCGGAGGGTGGGACTGGTACTGCGTGTCTGCCTGGGGGGTTGCCATTGTACCTGTGTATGCTCCTCAACTTACTCCAGCTTGCAGGGAAAACATGGGGGTTGGTGACAGGATTGGCACTTCAGCCTCTGGGGAAAAACCTACCACTATTCCAACGTGGTGCTGAGGTGTCACCCACTGCATTCGGGTCCCAATTCAGGTGGTTCATCATGTGGTGGGTGCTCCCCATGAAATGTAATCTCATTTTTTCATGCATGTTGGAGATATTCTTCTTATATAATACGCTACCGTGGCTGTTTGTTTGTCTGTCCAGGATTTTAAATCACCTGTAGCTCGCAAACTGTTGGAACTATTGACCTGAAATTTGGTACACATATAGTACGTGACCTCTACTGTCCGCTTTCGGGGTGATGAATGACCTTCAAGGTTTTCCTCTTTTTATTTTTATTTTATTTTATTGTAGAATCAACTCTCAGCAGCTGCCAGCAGGGTGGCCATGTGGCACATGCGTACAGGCACCGCTCGCATTCCTACCACCTTCGCCTTCACTTCCTCTGCTCTGCATATCTTAAATCATTCTTGAGGCCGATTGAAGACTTAAGTGCCAGCTTAAGTGAAAAATTAAGGAAACTCACTAAGTAATTGCAACACAAACACTGACTTAATCAGTTTTAATGCGAAAAGATGCCGACGAAAGAAGAGAAAAAGCAGGCCACTAGGGTGGAGATAAGAATAGCCGCTCAGGAAGGAACAAGTGCATCAACCTCTGAGCAAACGAATGATAAACGTAGAGAGAAAGAGGAGGAGAACTAGGAATACTCGGGTCAAGTGTATTCGTGCAGTGCACTGTTACTGGTTTCATATAATACATGCCAATGGTGACCAATGCCTTATAGTGGCAAATGATGTGTGTTGTGACCGCAGTAGAGCATAATAATTAGCCAGCCATGGGTACCTCAGAACGTTCACTTCTTTATTTTACGACCAGCACACACTGACATTCAGTTATACAGTGACATTCTTTTCCCCAAGACTTATTTCCTAACCTTTTCAGTGCTCTGGCAGAAAATACATTTGAGCACAACAATGTAAAAAAAAGTACACTACTTGTGTTACGTAATTCACAACGACAGTTATCCTTTTGTATGATCAAAATGTGCAATATGCTTGTATTTTTTGCTAAAGTACTGTTAGGGACTTCCTTAAAAATTTGTGCACATCAGATAAACAAACACAATGCCATATAGTATTCTTTTTTTTTAAACTGAAAATTAATACCGTAAAAAAGAAATGTATAAAAAATGGGGTACTGCTTTATGTTTAGAGAGTGCCCCGAAACAAATCTCAATAAACACAACTGACAGGGTTATAGTAATTATACAAAAAATTTACAAAACTCTTCATCTTTTTCCTTTCTTTCTTCCTTTCAGGGTGACACCCATGATTTTGAACTGTTGAAGCATCAGCTCTCTGATCCAGATATTAAGGTATAGGATCATGTTATATACGGTACATGGGATATAATGTCTCATGACAAATGTGCCTCATCAGGAGCCATTAGAGGTTCTGGGTTATTTCTTGTTAACTAAAATCTACTGTTCCTAAATGTTTATACAATAAAATATTACATTTTGCACGTCAGTGTAATTGAAATGCTAATATGTCATAAATTAAATTAATGTAAATGAGTTTTCCAATCTTTTCCTGGCATGTGACATAATACAGTTTTGTTCAAAATTCTTGGTATTACCTTAAAGAGCTGACTGCACATCATTTAGTTTCATGGCATAAATCTTTTACAACCAGCAAACCCGCGATTCTCGAAAGAATCACAAATCCAAGAATGGCAATCACTTTCTGTTTCCTCTGATATTTCGAGGGAAGAAAAATTATGGAGGGTGGGTGTGTCCTGGGAAAGTTTACATTTAATTAAATATATTTGTACTAAAGCGGTTTCTTTTTGGAGCCGTGACTCCTCTGGCTCTGGTGTTTCAGAAGCGCATTGTAGGCACTTGCGTTCATTGTCCATGCAGTCTTGTTTTTTTTTTTTTTTGTATGGCTGTGTCGTTAGCTAGAAGTCATTTGGTGACAGCGGCGGATTTGTGTGGATCTGGGCTTGGAGGGCTACATTACTAAATGAAGCTGGTATATGCGTTGGTGTGTGCAGTCGCATTCGGGTGGCGGATGTACTGTGTACGGCTTGCTTGTCGCCTCTGGCATCTGTGCATATATACAACCAGGTGTGCATGCTTTACCTCCGGTTTAGTTTACAGGTTGTGTTTGGGCGCCACCTACTGACTTTGGGAAGCCGCTGGGTTTGACTCTGGGTGCACATGTGCTGTCGGTGCTTCTGGCCTCTGTAATCCTTGCATATATACAAACATTAATAAACGAAGGTTGTATATGCAGTGGTTTGCACGTTCGCATTCAGGCGGCGGTCGTATTGTGACCTGAAGTTTAGTTTACAGGTTGTGTTGTGTTGTTTGGGTGCCACCTACTGACTCTGGGAAGCCGCTGGGTTTGACTCTGAGGCGCAGTGCGCGTGCGCCTTCGGTGCGTCTGGCATCCGTGCATATATACAACCTTCGTTTAGTAATATAGATTATTTACCCAAATTGTATTAGTTATGTTGAAGAATACATTGCATGGTCTGATTAAATAATAGTATGCCCCTAATTATTTTACGAAGTCTGCTTTTTGGCTTTTATTTCTATTTGCTTCCTGTAATTAATGTTTATATTAAAGTAATACACCTGTTAAGGAACTGCATCAAATTTTTAACATTTAATGGTGACCCTTTTTCTTGTACTTTTCAGATTTTGTTTCCCCCTCAAATTAACTATGTGACACAATGTGAACATTAAAATGTACATTTTCTCTTTAATTCATGTTTTCTGTGGAGTTTGTTCTGTTAATTGTGTCCAGATGCTAACAATTAATGATGAGGATAGCAGACACCAGGGCAGGTGACACTGATTCCTAAAAGGCAGCTACTTTAAATTCTCACTCCGAGGATTCACTTACTTTAGCAAATGATAAAGGTTTGCGCAGCTCTAGTAATCTCCCACTTACTCTGAATAGTACATTTTGATGACATGATGTACAAGTGTCTTGATGAAGATTAAATACCAATATGGTGGGATAAAAAAAAAACCATGAAAGCCACTGTAAAAAAAGCATTCTACACCCATAGCTCACGGTCATTTTAATAGTGGTGTCGGCCTACGTTGTTTGCACCATTTCACACAATAACTTTCGCATTCTCTTCCTTATACATTTTTTTTAATCTTACACTTCTCTATTGTGATAAATAAAAAATGTCTTTAGTGTTTTCTGTTGTTTCCTGGCAGGATGCCCAGATTATGAATTGGCTTCAAGAGCTGCGAAACTGTGTGACTGAGTTGACCAAGGAGTTTGAACAACTGGTGTTCATTGTTCTGGTGAGTTTTCAGTATGTACCTTCTTAGAGCTGAGGGCTTTGATCTAAAAACTTTACAGCAATACTTTGTGCTTTTCTTGCTCTTGCTGTTAAAGATACTCCACTGATAACATAAATGAATGTGCTTGTATTGCCATACAAGTACAGTTAAAGGCTATGTGAAATTAAACAGTTTTAATAAATCTTACTGAACGAGCCAGCAAACAAATAATGCCCTAAAGCATTATCCTTTTTAGTATTTTTTTCTTTTAAACAATAACATCTTGTAAATGACACGCTTAAATTTTGTATGATGGGCAGAGAAAGCATTCAGATCAAGTTAGATACCAAAAATAAAAAACAAATTGGGTTAAACTGTATGGATTCAGAAAGTATTCAGACCCCCTCACTTTTTACACACTTAATTCTCTTGTAGATTTAACTTTAAATTGCCCATCAATTTACACTCAGTAGCCAATAATGAAACAGTGAAAATGTTATGGGAAAGGTTTCTCAATCTATAAAATATGAAACAGAAATCTCTCGCTAATAGAAGAATTCAGACCCTCAGTTTAGTACTTTGTATACGGGTGGTAGTTCAAGCTTCGAGACTCCTTGAGTGAGTCACTGCAAGCTTTGCACAGTTTATCCCATTCCTCCTGACACATCCTCTAAAGCTCTTTCAGATTGGATGGCAAGTGTCTGTAAACTGCCATGTTCAGGTCACTCCACATGTGTTCTAGTCTGGACTATATCTTGGTTACTCAAAGATACTCTTGAGAGTTCTCCTAAAGTGTGTCATCCTGACTGTGTGCTTCAGGTCATCATCCTTCTGAAAGGTGAACCGTTGTCCCAGTCTGAGGTGGTGCGCTCTTTGTAGCAGATTTTTCTTTCAACGACCTCTCTGTATTTGGCCGCATTCACCCTTCCCTTAATTCTGACCAGTCGCCCTGTCCCTATACCCCCATAACTTGTGCTGCCTCCATCATGCTTTACCATAGGGGATGAGCAGTGCCTGGTCTTTGCCAGACATAATGCTTGGAATTCTGCCCATTAACATTATTTTTTTGTCTCATCAGACCAGAGTACTTTAAATGCCATTTTGCAAACTACAAATCGGCTGTCATATTCTTTTTACTCAGCAGTGGCTTCCTTGTCATTGATGGAGTGCTGAGTGGTCATTTGGTTCTTGGTCACCTCCCTGACCATGGCTCTTCTTTCCTGGTTGCCCAGTTTGGCTGGACAGCCCACTCTAGAAGGAATTCTGATGGTTCCAAACTTCTTCCATTTCACAATTCTTAAAGCTGCTGTACTTCTAGGATCAGTCAAAGGATTAGAAATGTATTTTATCCCCTTGCCTGGATCTGTGTCTCACCACAATTTTACTGGGGAGGTCTGTGAAGAGTTTCTTTGACTTCACAGCTTGGCTTTTATCATAACATGCAGTGTGAATCATGGGGCCTTATATACACACGTAAGATTGTGCTTTTCTAAACGATATCCAATCAATTTAATTTGCCATAGGTGGCACTTCAGTGAAGTTCTAGATACATCTCAAGGAGACTTAAAACAAACAGAAGCCACTTGAGTACAATTTGGAGTCCCATAGCAAATGGACTGAATATTTATAGATATGTGAGATTTCAGTCAGTCAGTCATTATCCAGCCCACTATATCCTAACACAGGGTCACGGGGGTTCTGCTGGAGCCAATCCCAGCCAGCACAGAGCGCAAGACAGGAACAGGGTGCCAGCCCACCGCAGGACACACACGCACACAGTCTAGGGACAATTTAGGATCGCCAATGCACTTAACCTGCATGTCTTTGGACCGTGGGAGGAAACCCACACAGACACGGGGAAAACATGCAAACTCCACGCAAGGAGGACCCAGGAAGTCAACCCAGGTCTCCTAACTGCGAGGCTGCAGCACTACCATTGCGCCACTATGCCGCTCTTATGTGAGATTTTTTAATAAATTTGCAAATCTTTCTGAAAACATGTTTTCACTTGGGTCATTTTGGGTTATTATATGCTATCGTGTTTATTTTATGTTGTTGTGTGCTTCCAGTAATTGTTGTGCTGACAGATTAACAGTCATTCCAGTCTGAGGTTGTGTGTAGATTGATGAGAAAAAATGGCAAATGCATGTTTTTAAATTATACAGTAACTAGCACACAAGACAATATGCAAACAGGGAAGGGGTCTGCATACATTTTGAATCCACTGTGTATAAATGCTTAACCTTAGTTTTGTAATTTATACATTGACCCCAAAACATAGAAGCTGGAAAATAACTGCTTAGTTAATTAAGCTAGGAGTCCAATTAAAAACAGAAGTTAGTTGGAACAGAAAGAGGCTCCCCAAGACTGAGTTTGAGGACCACTCTTCTCAAATTCTCGCAAAGTCTTAATTCTGTAGAAAACTGAGGAATAATTGAAGTCGTCAGAAAAATTGATTCTAACTCCTAAACATGGGTGGAACAAAAATCTGCATTCACAGTGATACTCCACTTTCCATCTTGTTTATTTTTACATTTGCGTGTAAAGGATGCTTAGTACTCTGTACAGTACACCCCCAAAATTCGCAGGGGTTATGTTCCTAGAGCACCCGCGAATTGTGAAAAACTGCGAATTTTGGATGTGGTTAAAAAATAAAAATACCTATTTTCATAGTTTAAACCCTAAATATGCCCCCAAAACACTTTAATTTCAAACTCCGTTTAATACATTACCTAAAAATAAAGAATGTAAAGGTAAACCTGTATACTGTACTGCTATGTCTTCCGCAGTGCTAGAATGTAAAATACAGATGTTACCGCTATATGTACTGTAATTCACGCAAGCGCGTTTTCATTGCCAGAAGCCTTAGATGGTGCAGGGCGTTTCGACGGCTTCTTGGGGCTTTAACTCTTAAACTGCCACATACTTGGGGGTCAATGCATCCCTGGATGCCAAATACTTTTTTGCTGCACTTTAAGTAAACGTCACAATTAACAAAGAAAAAGTGAAATTTTAATGGAACATTTTTTTTCATGCAAAGATCACAATTACTGCAATACTGATCATTTTACACACTGCTAATGAACTGTAAAAATGATTTAAAAAATCTACTGGAACAATATGTACAAAGTGCAACTGACACCATGGATGTAAATCACTGAGCCAACTGCACTTGAACTGGCTGCACGCAAGCACACAGAGGTAAGCGCTGACGCTGGCAGGCTAGTCTTGGTGCGGGTCACAGAAACACAGGAGATTGTAGAGACAGGAACTTTATTTAAACACTTCAGACACATGGCTCTTTCAGAAGAGAAATGAGCTCAGTATGCAGTTATCGATTAAACAATAGACAAACATCATAGGGGAGCACAACTCCCAACAGGAGCAGAGAATGTCTGGGGGAGGAGAGAGAAACCAAGCAATCAGCCAAAAAGGACAGGTGCTGTTTAGGCTTTTAAGTAAACGGAAACACAAGAACACTCAGCTGAAGATGTATCACAGTCAATCAGCAGCAAGGAGAAATGAATAAGGCTGTAGCAGTCCGGTGCCGCTAAAATTCACACCATCGACGGTGATTTATTTATTTTTATGGTGGAGACAAACAGAGACAAAAACAAAGCAAACCGGTAATCAAACAGCAAATAAAGAATGTAATGAAAACAAATGAAATAAGAAAACAACGATACCACCCCATTCCCCTTACGGCGATTACACATTAAATACAACAAAGGACAAACAAAACACACACAGTAAATCATGAAAAAGTTCATGAAAAACAGCAACGGATGAAATGTAATGATGAAAATAGGTAGTCCAGAGATCTGCACATTGAATGGGAATGTAAAGATAGTCCTACTGGTAGTTCCTGAGATGGTGAAGACGGGTTCAGGAGCGCTCCTTTCTTTGCAAGATGGCCATGAAACCACTTACAGTCCTCATGTACACGGGCAGACAATCCAGACGCACGAAACGATCCAGGATAAAATGAATAAGTACAGGTAACCCAACAGAAGGCAGGCAGACAGACAGACAGGACCTTGAGACACAAATTACAAAAACTTTTTTTTTGCTTTTGTTCACCGGCCCCCTTTTTAAAAGCCGCGCTGACACCGTTTGACCGCAACAGCCCTAGCACCCTTAGCAGAAGACCAATCAGATCCACTGCAGGGACTGCTGGGAGTTGCAGTTTCAAATTCTATTGGCTACTTTCACCATCCCAAGCCGCAGTTCTCTCTACAGTACAGTATTGCCACGAAAAAAGCCATAAAAACTGCGGAGGATATTTGCGGTTTCTGCTAATAATTATTAGTTAGGTTCTAAGGAAAAATCCGCAAATGACTGAGGCTGCAAACTCTGAACCGTGACTTCGCGGGGGTCTGCTGTAATACTTTAAAAAATGTCTTCACTAATCACACATTTGAGTAACTGGGTCAATACTATATTAAAATATGCACGCTCTGAATATCAGTGCTCAGTGTTTATTAATAGGGACTTGTTTTTTTTTTCCTGTCTGTGCTATTTATTTTTGAAATCGGTTTGTTGTTAAATTGTCAGACAATCAACTGCCTATAGAACCTGTTTTTTTTTTTTTTTTTTTTTTAAATACTTTATCAGCTTAGCGGTGCCCCATAATATTTCTTCTGCCATCATTTCTGTAACATCTCTTTTGCAGAAAATCCCTTGGCTTGGCAGAAGCCCAGCTGTTATAGAAGTATACCTGGCCTTTTTGGCCAACCTGGTATCGGCTCAGACAGTGTATCTTCGGTCCTGCCTCAGTATGGTGGTGTCCAACTTTACCCCAGGTGAGTGTTTTCTTTCTTGCTTTTGTCCTTTGAAGGAGTCGGTGAATGAATGTTAATATACAGGTGTCATTACTTTGCTTTTTCTTTGCAGGAAGAATCATCATTCGGGAAGATGACGTGGATATTTCTGATTCAGATGATGAAAATGAAAGTAAGCAGGGGTGTTGTTAAATGTTTAAGGAAAATGATTTTTCTATGTTGTGGTTAAATGTTGAACAGTTTTAGTTTATGCATTTACAATCAAAGGTGAGTGACTGGTATCATGAAGCCTTTTATCTTTTTCAAATGAACATTCAAATGATTTCCTTATCTTAATGGAAGTCTTTAAGCAAGCAGTTATGGTGACTAATCTAAGAAAGTTGATTCATTTTCGTATTTTCTGAGCAATTGTATATGTTATGTTTTAGTGAGTTAGCCCATCTTTTTGCTTTCTTTCCCTCAGACTTGCCAAGGAGCTTTGATTTATGCCATCGCGCTCTACAGATAATAGCTCGATATGTACCATCGTAAGTGTTTACTGTACTTGCACTTGTATCCAAAGTCGTTTAATTTGCAAAAGAAAGTCTTGCATGACGAAATTGTGGTAGAAGTTTTGAAATTTTTTTTTTTTTTTTTGGTAGAACTTCCAGATTTTTGGTTCCTATCCTGAGAGAGAAGTTTCCTTTCATCAACAAATCACCAAAAACACTGGTAAGGATTCTGACCAACTGTGATGTCTGAGGTCAAAAACCTGTGCCCATATTTATCAAACGTCTGAGTAGGATAATGATCCCTAACTGGCTCAAAAATATCAGAATGATGCAAATTTCGTTCTACTTTTAGTAGTAAGAGTAAATGCACTTTATCAGTTTTCCTAATTTGGGCAACTACTCCAAAATTCACCAGGATTTAGGAGAACTTGTAAACTGTCCTAACTCACTAGCAGCTGTCAGAATATGACATTTAGGCGGAGACTGGCACACAAATCCTGAAGAAAGCTCAGTCTTTTGGAAATGCCAGCCAGCAATGAACTAGTAAAATATCGATTTGACAGAGACAAACAAATCTTGTACATCAGACAATCTGCACAAACAAGCCATGCACTGTCAGTTGAAATAAAATTGTTGGTAACAGTATGGTTTTTTTGGCCACAGAAATAATGCAGCTTTACAATAGCAATGATTTGGGTATGTCGAAACCAACCTTTTCTCGAATATTACACTAAACTTTGAACAGCCATATAATGTATGAGATAATTTACAGATCCATACATTTCCCCACCACTCCATGTGAGGTAGTGCTAAAGCAAGCTGCATTCATGCAAATCGACACTCAAATGAAGATCATTGCTCCGAGTGTGGTTGAGCACACGTATGTGAATCGCAAGTGATATCACAGGATCATCACACAGGTGATCATTGATGCAAACTCTACTGTGATAAACCAGCGTGTTACCCCAAAAATAGGCGAGGCAAGGTGGGTGATTGACAGTGAAATGTCACACAGATACACTGAGCTCTCCATTCCATGAGACCCTGGAACATTCATGTTACACTTTACCAGCCCGAGAAGGTTCAAGAAGGCAGGCGGAGAATCCTGGGGCATTGGACAAATGGAGCCTCACAGAAAATAAAGGGGGGGGGGGAGGTCTTGGAGAGAGACTGTGGAAGACTATCTGGAACCCTGGAAGAGTGAACACAACTTCAGAAACCGTGCTGGAATAGCCATGGCTAGTTTCAGTATAACTGTTACCTTATGAGGCATTCTCTCTGGTCTAAACAGTGGGAGGGTAAATCTTCTGAAAGTACGGATGTGGATCAAAATTTGTTAAATAAACATGCCTGTTGTCGGCTTAATTCTCATTTGGTGTGTGTGTGTGTGTCTCAGTCTTTCCATCTTGGTACTTGTTACAGTTATTGTGAAGAGGCAACAATTGCGTGCAGATTAGCACAGTATCCCACCTTAATATGTTTTCCATCCATTTTCCAACCCGCTGAATCCGAACACAGGGTCACGGGGGTCTGCTGGAGCCAATCCCAGCCAACACAGGGCACAAGGCAGGAACCAATCCCGGGCAGGGTGCCAACCCACTGCAGGACGCACACAAACACACCCACACACCAAGCACACACTAGGGCCAATTTAGAATTGCCAATCCACCTAACCAGCATGTCTTTGGACTGTGGGAGGAAACCGGAGCACCCGGAGGAAACCCACGCAGACACGGGGAGAACATGCAAACTCCACGTAGGGAGGACCCGGGAAGCGACCCAGGTCTCCTAACTGCGAGGCAGCAGCGCTACCACTGTGCCACCGTGCCGCCCTTAATATGTTTTCCTCCTTTTAATATTATTTGATCATTATCATCATCTTTGACGTGAAGCATTAGTATCCAAAAACGACAAAGCACCTTCATGATTTCCAAGGAAACTGCAAAACGCCTTCTCAAGTGCCATTTTGTGATTTGGATTGCTGGAAGATTGTGGAGTCATTCATTATTAACCTCCTTCTACTCTGAGCAATTTTCAGAGACTTGATAAATATCGGCCACTGTTCGTGCTTTGTAAATTTAAAACAATGTTTTCTTACTTAAAAAAAATAAAATAAAAAAAATCTATGGACAAGGAGCAAAAACAGTGTTACCTGTTTTGGTTAGATTTAATTCTACATAGTAGACTAATGCCAGCTCTCTTATACTGGGTGTAAGATTTCCTAGCTTTAACACACTAATATAAAAATGCAGAATGTCTTGTTAAAGCCCATTTAGAAACTTCACTTGCCACAATAGCTTTTGTGACTGATCTTATGAACAGACTTTTGGGTTTTGAGCAGCTATTTCAGTGCCTGATGCTAGTTTACATCTTAAGAGAGAACAACTGTAATCATTTTCAGTAATAACCTCACTTGTTTTGGTGTTGAATACAGGAGTGCTATGTCCACAATCTTCTGCGAATAACAGTGAGCTTCCCAGTTCTGCGTCGGGAGATTCTGGAGCTGGTTATTGAAAAGATGCTCAAGCTTGATGTGAGTATCAACTCAATATTGTAGGATTGGGGAACGGGCAGCATAGACAAAACAATATATATGTTGCTGTAGCTGAATAAAATTCTTTGTCACATTGGATAAAACAAACTTTTCTTTTAATTTATGAGTGAACATTTAATTTTAAACAGTGAAATAAAAATTTCATGGGCAAAAATACTGATTCCCTTAACCTAATATTTTGTAGCAAAGGTTTTGCCATCAAGCACTTTGTGTTGCTCTTACTGAGTTTTCTACACTCTTCAATTGGTTGTTTGGCCCACCTTTCTTTAGTTCTCTCAGGTTTAATTGGCATCTTCTCAACAGCTGTGAATTTCCCCTTGGGATTAATGAAGTATCTATCAGCTGTGAATTTCACTTCTTCCCACAGTTCGTCATTGGGATTCAGATCAGGGCTCCTATCTTACGCTAATTTCAACTTTAACCCTTAAACCGTCGGAACCGGTTATAGTCGGTTCCCAATGCAATTTGCCAGCATGCCGGAGCCGAGTACATTCGCTGAATGCCGCAATCGGCTAATGTCTGTTTCCAGTGCAATTTGGAAGCACGCCAGAGCCGAGTATATTCGACGATGTACATTTATTGAACGCTGCAACCGGCTATAGTTGCTTCCCAGAGCAATTTGCCAGCACGCCGGAGCTGATCAGTCAGTGCCATATATTGGTTGAGCAGCCAGCTCATGAGCACGTTCATGAACTGCATCATCACTCTTCCTGGGATTCGGCCGCTGCACTAGACGAGCCTGCAAGTGTCAGTGGTTACCTCTGTGTGATTGCGTGCAGCCAGTTCAAGCGCAGTTGGCTTGGTGATTTACTGAATTTCATCAATGGTGTCAGTTGCACCTTGTACATATAATAATAGATTGTTGCAGTAGTTTTTTAAATAGTTTTTACAGTTCATTGGCAGTGTGTAAAATGATCAGTGTCGCAAGAATTGTGATGCTCTTTGCATGAAAAAAAAATGTGTTACATTACAATTTCACATTTTCTTTGTGAATTGTGACGTTTACTTAAAAAGTGCGGCAAAAAAGTATTTGCTGTCCAGGGGTGCATTAAACCCCCAAGTATGTGGCAGTTTAAGGGTTAATTGTGAAATTAACTATAAGATTAAAGTTGAAATTTTAAGGTTATAGTTGAACTTTGGACCTTTCTTCTGTAATCGGGTAACTGTTCCCCCAATTTTTTTTTCTTTTCTGTGGTTCTGTTATACACTTCCATATTTATCAGTGTGATGTCTCTCTATTATAAAAAAAAAAAATCTTGAGACGAGATGTGATTGTCTCAGAGCAGGGGGAAAAGTTCCCTCGTCTAAGAAAAGGAAAAAATAAATTTAATTATGTGTCCTTTGTCTCATCAGGTTAGTGCTTCACGAAACAGCATTGAGGAAGCAGAGGAGAATGCAGCCCAGCAAGCAGAAGAGATGGCTGTTGCATCCCGAGAAGAATGTCTCTTCATTATGGTGAGCAACGCTTGAAGTGAAAGCAAATAATTAGCGATACTCTTGTAAAATGTAGACATTTTCCTCAATTGCGGTGCAGTGGGCGGAGTGGGGTTCAAGATTGACTCCCTTGGAGTTTTAAGTACCCTGATAAACAGTACGTATGTAATCTTAGAGTCGGAGAAGTAGGTTCCATTATGCCACTGTGGAAAAGGAATGAAGCTGGGATGCTGTACTGGTGTGTACCGCTCCTGCTTCAAACCCTGAGGGTGAGGATCAGTGACTAAGCAAGCTGTCTCTTCATACTCATCAAATAGCGATCATATTTTCAGTATATATCATCATTTTCCATGTGATTAACTTCTGGTTTTTTGAAAAGCTGTGAATCAATTTGTTTCAGAGAATGCTGTCCTCTGCTTTAAATCTTGCATTAAAAGCCATTGAAGTTAAACAGGACATTTTGAACCATCGGTAGCCACCTAATAATAATTCTGTTTAAAAGGAATATCACATTTTAGCTAAAAGAAAAGCTTAAAAAGCCATACAATTACCATAATTATCTGATAAAGGTATTTATTTTTGTAACTAGACACTAATGTGAAGTTCAATTATATTCCGGACTTGGGGCCCATTTACACCTAAGCATTTTTAGGTTGTTTAGAATTTATAGGTTTGATATCTTGTCTCTACCATGAGGTGGTGGACCATACAAAGGAATAAGTGATTACTTGTGTTCTTTGTGAAATTCCTTTTTTTAAGTGTTTGTTGAATTTCTCAATTTTGTAACATAGGATGAAGATGAAGATAACGAACATGTTAATCCTCCCACAGATGACAGAATCATGGCAAACCCTGTAGCAGAACGTCTGGACTACCTCATGGTGGTTTTGCTAGCATACATTAAAGACATCTGCTTTGTGAATGGTAAGGGAAAGGCCTGGTGTGCTTTAGTTTTTCAGCAATTGTTTTAATGGATTGTATTAAAATAACAAGACTAGTCCAGTTGAGGACAATTGATTTTGAGCCCCATATGAAAGACTTTCAAACCTGGTACTGTATTTCAGGAGCATGTATGTAAAGGTCTGCAATTTTTACTTTTCTTGCTCTGCTGCTTGTCAGAAATGTATTTGTTAGTCAGTTATGGTTGTGTACTTGCAGCAACATGGTTGTAGAGAAGGAGAGATATCAGATTTTGCTGCTACAGTCCACCCCTCCAATATTGGGGAGCCAGTATTTTTTCAAAAGCAAGCAATAACAGAAAAAGTACAATTTCACAGAAAGAATGAATATAGCTGACATACCATTAGCTTCTGATGGACTTGGAATCAGGATTTCCTTATGTATCAGCTGAACTGTCCACTCATACTGGCAGCTGTGGTACACGTGTCTGTTCTGTAGAAGTCAATACAGACCATATCTGAAGCCAAATCGCAAAGGGGCTCATTCCATCTTAATGTTTTGTCTAAAGCATTTTGATAGGATTAAGAAGGTGGTGTGACATGAATAAATGATTATCCTCTTTGTTTAATTCAGACTCAAGAAAAAAGTAAAAGTGATGCCTGCTCTGCTTATTATCACAGATACAGCAATACCCTTTATTTCTTCAGGGAGATTGGAAGTTTATTAAGACATTTTTTATTTTTTTTAACAGATGTGCTGGAGTTAACTCGCACTAAAGAGTTGTACAAGGACCTGATTGCCATCTTTGACAAACTTATCTTACCCACTCATGCCTCCAGTCATGTACAGTTTGTTATCTTCTACCTCTGCAGTTTCAAATTGGTAAGGTGATATTAAAAGGTTTGATTGGGCACACCTTTTTGGGGGATGGGGGGTAATATCCCCCCCAGGGGGAAAAAACTGTCACTGTCTTAGTCACATGACCATTTACAATCTGTTTGTGTTTACAACTACAGTCTTTTGTTGTTAATTCATTTTTTTTTTTAATGAGTACTCCACTCTTAAAATATTTTTTGTTAATTACCCCTTGTAGTTTATAACGATGGCCAAGAAAATGTTTTACTGTTATGTTTTTATGCACAATGAAGATAACGTTTATGATAGAATACGAGCCAATGGGGACCACTGCTAACAATGGCAAATGATGTGAAAATGTCCATTGGTCACCATTGCTTTATTTAAAACTAGCGTGCCTCCGAAAGATGAGGAGTTTTCTCCTTTAGATGGGAGAATCTGTGAATGGTGAATTTTTACTTTTAGCTTCGGTACATTGCTCTCACAATCCTTTTTTTTTATCCTGAGTAAGGCTGAGCTTTAGTTGTACTTATTTTTAGTTATGGCATCTTTTTGGTTCTGCAAAAAAACAAAAAAAGAGTGATAGCAAAAGACTTATTCTGGAGTCAGATCTCTTTTTAAATGTGGTTCTCTCTTGTTTTGTTAATGATCTGTAGGGCTTTGCAGAAGCCTTCTTGGAACATCTCTGGAAAAAAGTGCAGAGCCCCAACAATCCACCTGTGATCCGGCAATCTGCGGCAGGCTACATTGGCAGCTTCCTTGCCAGAGCCAAGTTTATTCCCATTGTGTAAGTGGTGTAGGAGAAGTGTGTGCATTTTAAATGAAAAGCTATCTATCTATCTATCTATCTATCTATCTATCTATCTATCTATCTATCTATCTATCTATCTATCTATCTATCTATCTATCATATAGTGCCTTTCATATCTATCTGCGCCTTTCATATCTATCTGCGCCTTTCATGTCTATCTATCTATCCATCCATTCGCGCCTTTCATGGCTATCCATCCATCCATCCATCCATCCATCCATCCATCCATTCGCGCCTTTCATGGCTATCTATATGTATAATAATGTAAATATTTTGCCATTTCAAAAAGAAAATTAAGTAAATTACCAAATGAACTGAATTTATGCTTTAAAGCTGTAGCTGATTACTGGTTGTCTGTTGACAGATTCTTTCCTTATCCTCAGTATATAAACACGGAGCATAAAGAGCTGGATACAGTAAACAGCTGTTACTAGAAAGTGGCAGAAGTGAGAGTTTATCACTGTCGTTGCTAATCAGGATTGCCTTACTAACTGTTGACCGTTTCCTTGACTCTTCACCTCAGGACAGTGAAGGCCTGCCTCGATCTCCTGGTCCTCTGGGTCCATCAGTACATTGATAGCCAAGACACAGGCTCAAAGGCCTTCTGTGATGTTATGCTGCATGGGCCTTTCTATGCTGCTTGCCAGGCTGTCTTCTACACACTGGTATTCAGACATAGACAGATGGTGGATGGAAACCTACGCTCTGGTTAGTAACAGCTGTGAAACGATTATAATTTAAGAGAGGCCATATTTATTGCATAAGTCATAACAATATATGACATCTCAGTTTGATACTTATTAGTGACTTTTTTGTAATGATGCATGTGATTAAAAGTAAAATGCTACTTTTTTAAAATCATTGCCTGTTACAATATTTTTCACAGGTTTGTATGTTTAGGATGACTTGGAGAAAAAAAAAGTGTTAAAAAAATGTAAGATCCTTATATCAACATAATTAGAATGAACAGAAGTCAGTACATTTGATTTACAGGTTCCAGCAGAGTTTTCATTAACTGTGCCTTTCAGATTAACCCTGTTACAACACTGTTGTTTTTATATTCAGAGGAAAGAGATTATATTGTTAAAACAATGTATATCATTTCTGTTAGGTCTGGCATATCTTCAGAAACTCAACCTGGAGCGTCTTGTCATGTGTCGGCTTAATCCATTGAAGGTTTGCTTACCAGCTGTCACCAACATGTTTGCTGCGATTATGAGGTAAATGCACATTTGGCGATTCCTAACGTTATTTAAACATTTTTACAAACTATTGTCATGAATATTACCAGGAAGTCTTAAAATACTAAAATTTAGTTGTTTTGACATATCACTCCCTATCATTATGATATTCTTGTGATATGGAGACCAATGTTGAATGTTATTCCAGATGTAAATTTTACACAATATAATATTCGTAATCTTTTTAGACACTTGAAATTTGGCTTAGGTACATCCTATTCAATTGCTCATCATTAAGATGATTCTACACCTAGTTCGGAATCCACCTGTTGTCAGTTCAATTGAAAAGACATGATTAGGGGAAAAAAAAGCATATACCTGTCACAGTTGACAGTGTGTATTAGAGCAAAATCATGAGGTTGAAGAAATTGCCTGTAGAGCTTAGAGAGATGATTGTGTCACGGCACAGATTTAGGGAAGGCTACAAAAAAATTCCTGCAGCATTGAAAGTTCCCAAAAGTACAACTGCATTCATAATTCCTGAATGGAAGAAGTTTGGAACACCCACAACTCTTCGTAGGGCTTGCTGCTTGGCCAAACTGAGCAATTGTGGGAGTAGAGTCTTGGCAAGAGAGTGCTTGTATGCATGCCTGACAACGTCAGGGGTGAGCATGCTCCTAATGAGACGACAGATGGCTTCCTGGGGGATCTCCTCCCAGATCTGGACCAGGGCATCACTGAGATCCTGGACAGGATGAGGTGCAACCTGGTGGTGTTGGATGGACCGAAACATAATGTTCCAGAGGTGTTCTATTAGATTTAGGTCAGGCGAGTGTGGGGGCCAATCAATGGTATCAATTCCTTCATCCTCCAGGAACTGCCTGCATACTCTCTCAACACAAGGCTGGGCATTGTCGTGCACCAGGAGGAACTCGGGAACCACTGCACCAGCATAGGGTCTGACAAAGGGTCCAATGATTTCATCCCAATACCAGTTCTGGTATTCTATGGTAAATGCCATTCAAGCTCCTCGGTGCCGGGCATTGAGCGCAGGGCCCACTAGAAGATGTCTGATCCTCAAGCCACCCTCACAAATTCTGTTTCTGATTGTTTGGTCAGAGACATTCACACCAGTGGCCTGCTTGCCACTCATAGGCATTTTGTAGGGCTCTGGCAGTGCTCATCCTGTTCCTCCTTGCCCAAATTTGCAGATACCAGTCAGTCCTGCTGATGGGTTAAGGACCTTCTAGCTCTCCTAGAGTAACTGCCTGTCTCCTGGAATCTCTTCCGTGCCCTTGAGGCTGTGCTGGGGGTTAGGTTAGGGACAGCAAATTGTTGTTACATCCTGGAGAAGTTGGACTACCTGTACAACCTCTGTAGGGTCCAGGTATCACCTCATGCTACCAGTAGTGACACTGACCGTAGCCAAATGCAAAACGAGTGAAAAAAACAGATGAGGAGGGAAAAATGTCAGTGGCCTCCACCTGTTAAACCATTCCTTTTTAGGGGGTCGTCTCATTGTTGCCCCTCAAGTGCACCTGTTATTAATTTCATGAACACCAAAGCAGCTCAAACTGATTAACAACCCCCTCTGCTACTTAACTGACCAGATCAATAGCCCAGAAATTTAATTGACTTGATTCTATACTCTGATTAAAAAGTGTTCCTTTAGTTTTTTTGAGCAGTATATTTCCATAGCTTATGTGCTGTTGGCAACTATGCTTTTCCAGATCTTTCTCTTTCACAGACCATGCTAGAGGGGAATAAGAATCGAGAGGTATTATTAGTTTGTTTCTGAAGCACTCTGTTTTAGATGTTTTGCATGTCAATTTACAGTAACTGAGTTGTCATTCTGCTTCTTTTCCTTCTAGGAAGTATCAGCTTGTGTTTTGTTACACAATCATTGAACGTAACAACCGACAGCAGTTGTCAGTTGTGAGGAGCAATGCAATGGGCGATTGTGTGATTGTCCAGTCCAATCCTCTAGACACCTTCTTCCCTTTTGACCCCTATCTGCTGAAACGGTAAGTGTGGTATGCAGGAAAGGAAAATGAAAAGCCAAGGATTATGATTTTTTTTTTCTCCTGTTTGTTCTCCAGTTTAAAT
This sequence comes from Erpetoichthys calabaricus, assembly GCF_900747795.2. Lineage (NCBI taxonomy): Eukaryota > Metazoa > Chordata > Cladistia > Polypteriformes > Polypteridae > Erpetoichthys > Erpetoichthys calabaricus. The sequence goes on along the minus strand of NC_041404.2, from coordinate 139,036,567 downwards.
ATTTACCTAAGAAGAAAGTAGAACATCCTGTTTCACCTTTCAAAGCATAAAATGCGATGAAGGCTAATGAAACATTATTCTGTCTGCTGCCTTTGTTCACATTAAGTGTTCACTTTCTTTAATGTGAAACCAAATTGTTTTAGATGTCACATATCTGTGTAGATACGTATGGATCACATGTCTGTGGTTTCAGCTGATCGCAGTATAAATACACCTCCATTTGGAAGGGCCAACATTTATTCAGTCAGTATGATGGTCTGACCTACACAATAAAGATAAAGGAGCACTCCAAGCAACTCTATAGAAAGCAGAAATTGGGATGGAGACAAGAAACGTCCAAGTGACTGAATATCTGCTTATATCAGTCACTAGCTGTCCCCCATGGCTACGCTCTCGTAGTAGTGAAACAGGACAAACTTTAGAAATCAATTAAAAAAAGTTTTTAAATGTAATTTGTATTGAGAACAATTTATATTGATAGGTTTTCTATCTGAGGGCCTCTTGATATACAATATTTTTGGTTTTCCTATCTGGGGAGAGGACATATAGGTTTCTTGGGGAACGAACCCAGGTGAAAGCTGACCATGTGAGAAGCATGGTGAGCTAAGATCAACCCCTGCCAACTTGAGTGTCTGTCCCTGTAATTAACATTACAAGGCAAAGCCACCAGGAACGGTAATCTCTTGAATTGAAAGGGCATGTCTGTCGTGATTAGAGGAATGCGAGGGATTAAAACCCTCTCGCCAATGCCACATCCTGTGATGATTATTGCCTCTATGATGATGATCTGAAGCTGACAGACCTGGAGACGGGTGCCGTTGCAAAGTTTGGGTGGCCTCAGGTTTCTCAAAAGAATAATCGGTGCTCCTGCTTTCAGTGCTAAGTTGTGGGTTGGCATGCCAGGAGGATTAATGGAATTTAAAAATTCTGTAGAATAATGAACTGAATTGTTGTGTTCTAAAACTGTATTTATTGAAGTGTGTGTCTGAGATCGCGTGTCAGATAATTTTGAGCACCAGTTGATTCATTTTATGCCTCCTCGGCCCGAAGCCTCTCTCTTCACTTCGTGCTTATAAATCGCTGCCGCAAGCGAACTGTGATACTTGGCGTGATGAGGGAAGTTACAAAATCAACTGAAAAAAAACCTGATCTAAATCCGTTAAGTAGTTCTCTCCTGAAAAGTGGACAGACATACAGACCCGACTCGAACGGAAGCTGGCATGTGAGTGAGGATGGCCCTGCCCGGCTCCCTACTCCTGAGGTCCCGCCTCCCCCTCCTCTCGGCCCGCTGCTTCTCTCTTTGATTTGTGCTGATTAATCGGTGCCGTAAGCAAACTGTGATATTTAGCGCAATGAGAGAAGTTGCAAAATCAAATGGATTGTTCAAGCAAATTATAGAAAAAAACCCAATCTAAATCCATTAATTAGTTCTCTCGTGAAAAGTGAACAAACATACAGACAGACAGACGTTGGATTTTATATGTATATAGAGATGAAGAAATGTAAACGGTGTGGCACAGCTACAAATCTGCTAGAGTAGATCAGCATCAAAAACTGAAGAAGATGAGTGAGGGAAGCCATCAAGACACCTATGAGAACTCTGCAGGAGTGAGAAGCTTCAGCGGCTAAGATTGGAGAGACGGGGTAGACAACAACTGTTGTCCAGGTACTTCATTCGCAGCTTTATGGGAGAGTGACAAAGAAAAGAAATGCACAGAACATCTTCCGAAAAGGCACATGGGAGATTCTGTACACAGTGTGAATATCCTGGAGTGGCTAAGTTAAGATTCCTGACCTCAATCCAATTGAGAATTTGTGACTGCATGTGTCAAAGGCTGGTCACTCAGGGTCACTATGACACCTGGCAGAGCCTGAGCAGTTTGACAGAGAAGAATGGGGAGAAATGGCAGTGTGGAGATGTGTAAAGCTCATAGAGGTCTTGTTACGAAGTAAAGATAAACTAGTCTTGTGTTATTCTGTTTGGTTTAGTGGTCATTTGTTTATGTTGACCTCTTTTGTAAGTCGAATGGATACAAGTGTCTGCTAAGTGAATAAGTGCGTAAATTAATGAAACTGTGGACTTTTCTACTTTTCAATTAGAAATTGGTAAGTAGTGATGAGTGATCCTTGTAGGGTTTGCTTTGCTGTGAGTGTGGTGATATTTTATTATAACTATCGAATATTGTTTTATGTACCGTCCCTACAATCCCCCCCACCCCCTGCAAAAACCTGGACTATTCCTGTTAGGTAACATAACTTCATGGCTCTGAGGCTAAGGATCTGCGCTGGTATCCCGAAGGTTGCCGGTTCAAATCCCCGTCACTGCAAAAAGAGATCCTACTCTGCTGGGCCCTTGAGCAAGGCTCTTAACCTGTAATTGCTCCAGGGGCGCTGTACAATGGCTGACCCTGTGCTCTGACCCCAAAGGGTATGCGAAAACTAACAAATTCCTAATACAAGAAATTGTATAAGGCGAAAAAAAAAAAAAATAATAATATCATTATTTCTGCACTTAGGTCATCTCAAAGGATTTTTATAATTGTGTGATCAGAAAGCCAGCAAATATCCACATTTAATAATAAAAAAAGAAATCTAGCTTGAGCTGTTCACTTGTGTTGGTACCAAAATTAAAAAAAAAGTATTCATACATTCAGTTTAAAGTGTACAAATAGGTGCTACATGCATCAAACAATAGGGCCATTTAGTAAGTATCCCTGTGGTGGGCTGGCGCCCTGTCCGGGGTTTGTTTCCTGCCTTGCGCCCTGTGTTGTCTGGGATTGGCTCCAGCAGACTCCCGTGACCCTGTAGTTAGGATATAGCGGGTTGGATAATGGATGGATGGATAGTAAGTATCCTGAGAGATTGCAGTATCTCTGCTTTTTGGTTTGGGTGAGCTCCGATCAGTATGACCAAGAGATACAATCAGTGTTGCATCAAATTCAGGCCATTTTATTGATCACTGCTGTGCCTCACAAAACATCAATTAGTTTTTGCTGAACCCTAGGGCTCCACGGAGCACAATTTAAGAAACCCTGGCCTAAAGAACCCCTATGTTCATGAAAACCAATCTTTTCATTAAGTGCATTACATGTGCATTGATCAATTCTGTGCAGACTGCTTCATCAGATTGGTGGTGTAAAGGTGAACAGGACATGAGGGGAAGTGAACAAAACTGATTGCTCATCTTTGTGTCTTCTGTTCTAATTACTTCAGGTCTGGCACGGTAATCCATGGCATTTACCAGGTCTGGGAGGAGACAGATGTGAATGATACTCATGGAGGCAAGCAGCAGATTAAACAGGTAACATTATAACAATTACTTTAAACCTACAGTAGACATGGGTCAGATATTAAAATTGAAATTGCGTAAGTGAATTTTGAGATTTTTTGTTAATTCATTCTCAAGCTGGATTCATCAAGTTAACTTGTAAAGACTTTACAGAAGTGTAGTTTATGACAACATACAGAATGGATTTTTACCTGCCTGGTAATATCAGTATCCAGAATATTTATATATTTTTTGTTTTGCTTTTAACTTTATATATTCTAATACGAGTACAGTAACATTTCACTTCTTCAGTTTTAATGAGGCTGGTTTCTAATTGCTTACTAGACTGTTGGCGATAGCTATAAAATCTTTTTTAATTTTGCTCTGTGTCATGTGAACAGAGACCAACACTGGCCAAAAAAATATCAGCTGCTAGTAGACTTCAAAATGAATGTGTTCAGAAAGCTCCAAAGCATGCAGTGGCACTAAGGCTTTGCCTGCCCCATGTCATTGAAGATATCATCATGAGCGGATGTGCCAGAGGAGAAATGTTTGCATCCCAAGCATTCTTTTCATTCCAGACCAACATGTTTTCAAACAACTACAGTTTCCTATCTGACTTGCATTTTAGATGCCTATTAATAAGACACAAAAGCAATCCCTTAAAGTTATAGATGTCAACCTGGAGAGTTCAAAGTTTTTCCGTAAGCAGGTGCACATGGCATTGACTCAAGCTGGGATAGAAAAATATTTACAGTGTTTGTTTTGGCAAAAAAAAAAAAAAAAAACAGTTTTCCAAAACATTCTCCAAAGTGCTTCCTTTCATTGTTGGCACGAGGTAATTAATGGAAATATTGCGCTGTAAATAAATGCTTTCAGTTCTTTATTGCTGCTGTTGTCTATTTATATCATGGACTACAATTGCCAGGTATCTTAGTTAGTTGAAACTTTTTGTTTTTCTTTTGTCGCTAGTGTCTGGCTTGCTGAGTTGTCGTCGTACATCATGCCTGTGTTTTTGCCTTATTTGTCTTACAGTTCAGCATTAAAAGTGTACAATGTAATGAAGGTTAAAGGGATGGGTCTTCTGTCAGCAGCTTTATGAATTGAGTATTAATTACAGTACTTGTAAAAAAAATATTCATCCCCTTAGAAGTTTTCATATTTTATTTTTATGCAGCATTGAATCACAGTGAATTTAATTTAGCCTTTTGGCATCAACCAACAGAAAGACTCTTAAAGTTGAAGTGAAAAAAGATCTCTGTAAAGTGGTCTACATTAATTACAAATATAAAAAATTAGGAGTGGTCTCCCCTCGACTTTCTTGTATACTCATATATGGGAATGGATACTTGAGGAGTAAGACGATTCTATTTTTATATTATGTACATTAAAGAACCATTAACGTCAAATCAAATTAATTATATATTGAAAAATTATTATAAAAGTAAAGTTGAATAAATCGGACTCTGCAGCTGCATGCATAAAAGGTAAAGTACCACTTAGCAGAAATAGCTCAAAAGTTGATGGAAATCTACGTTTTGTACCGAATACTTGTATGCAAAATTTGGTTGATCTGAGAGCATACTCAAGTTATCGTGGTTAAATACACAGATATAATTCTAAAAAATTTTTTTTTCGGACTCCGAGTTCTAAAACGTCGAGATTCATCAAAATCTCAAAGTTGAGTTTTTGGACGATTCCAATACTTTCCCCATACTTCATATACGAAAAAATCAGGGAGGTCTAAAACATCGAGACTCATCAAAATCTCGACATCGAATCTTTGGACCATTACAATACTTGCCATATACTTCATATACGAGAAAGTCAAAAACGGCAAATGATAAAGCAGATTATGTCCGGGAGATGAAAGTCAAAGGGGTGCGGACAAAAGAACAGTCAAAGCCAAAAGGAAATTCAGAACCAAACTGATGAAGCTGACGGTCAAAGACAGAAGGGGGTCAGACTGACGCAGAGCCAAGGATTGCTGTTAACAGAGTTTTATCCACCGAGGGTTGCCAAACCTGCCGACTGCCGCCATATTTCTACCAGAAGGTGGATGGTGTCATTGTCAGGGGTCACCATGCGGGTCTTGCCCAAGTCTCCGGCAGAAGGTCGATACCCTAGTAGTTCGTGTAACCGAGGATGGGACACAGTGGTGAGGGAGAGACATTAAACGGGTCTCTATGTTGAAAGGTGCAGAAAGGGTACAAAGTTTATTACGACAGGACAGGTCAATAAATAATGAAAATGTTGAAGCAATTCAAAGGAATAAAACAGGTTAAAATTTCACTGCACTAAGACTTGTTTTTTAAAGGGGGTCCTTTAAAAAATGAGCTACACAAACACAGGAGAGTAACCCCACCGTCTTGCACAGAAGAGGGATAGGGGCACAGCCCACTGTCATTATCGCTCAGGTAACGCACTTCACTGCTCTAGTCAGTTCTGTTTTGGCCTTCACTCCAGCGCTCCTGTGGACCCCACAGGTATTCCCAGCGACTTCCTTTGCCCTTAGTCCTGTATACGAGAAAGTAAAAACTCAAAATAATTGATCGCATAAGTATTCACGTAAATCCTTACTGGTGCAGCCAAATGATTTTAGAAGTCACAGAGTTAGTTGTTAATGTATCCTTATGTGGAAGGGCCAGTTTGTGGTGAGCCTCCATGGTGGCCTAATTTCCATGATGAAAACAAAAGAGCACTGCAGGTAATTTAGGGTTTGGAGGCAACAAAATATCCAAGTCAGTGAATATCCATGTAAATCAATCATCAGTCAGAAATGGAAATAGTACAGAACAGCTGTAAATCAGCCTCGAGCAGGCCATCCATAGAAACTTAGGAGGACGAGCAAAGGAGACCACCATAAGATCACGGAGAACTCTGAAGAAGTCACAAGCTACAGCAGCCGAGATTGGAGGGACTGTGTAGACAACAACTGTTGCCCTTGTGCTTCACCAGTCGCAGCTTTATGGGAGAGAGAAAATTCACAGTATATCTCGGCAGAAATCACATTAGAGAGACCCGAAGTCAACTGAAGGAAGGTTTTATGGTCTGAGGTGACCCAAGGTTGAGTTTTTTGCATTTCCGACTAAACACACATTATCAAAAACACAGCATTCCCATCTTGAAGCAGGGTGGTGGCAGAATTGGGCTATGAGGGATGGTACTGTGTTGCCGGCCCTAGAAGCTGTGTGAGGGGAAAATGAATGCAGCAAAAAGCCAAAACTACACATAAATGGCATCAAAACAACAGTTTTAATGGTTTGGAGTGAGCAAGTGAGAGTCCTGCTCTCAATCTAATTTAGAATTTATGGCTGGACTCAACTAAGGAGATTTACTCTGTCCCTATGACACCTGACAGAGCTTGAGAAATTTTGCAAAGAAGAATAGGAAAAATGGCAGAGCAGATAATGACCTGTGCAGACAGACTCAAGGCTGTCATGTCTGCCAAGGGTGCATCCACTAAATGCTGACCTGAAGGAGTCAGATCACATATTTTTGCATTTTGTATTTGTAATTAAATTAGACCACTTTGCAGCGATCAGATTTTCACTTTAACATTAAAGACTCCTTTTATCTTGATCAGTGTCAAGAAAGCCAAATTGTATCCTCTGTGATTCAACTATGTATAACAGTAAACTGAGAAAACGTCCAAAGGGCGGTGTCCAACAGCACTGTTTGTAATGGTGTTTTAATACTGTTACTATTAGATTAGATTAGATTAGATAAACTATTATTAATCCTTAGGATTAAACTTTAGCCAATACTGAATAATGATGACACACTGAGAGATGTATTCTCACAATCTCCCCTCCTGGCACAAAGACAACCACCAAGCCTGCAGCAACTAATTGTCCAAAGCTCCCTTAGTGAACCAACAGAAAATGGCACATCTCCTTGCCAACAGAAATGATGTGAAACCAGTGCTCACATTTATAATATGTGGAAGAAAATTATGAATACAGACACCCCCCACTGGAATGCCCCAATTTAAGCAATAAAACACAGGCAGGAGAAAGCGTCAATCGTTATTCTTTATCTTAAATCTCCGAAGAGGCAAAAAGCATCATATCAGTGTTTTTGCAAAGAAAAAAAGTGTCCTCTGCGCTCTATTTATACAGGCCATTGATTAAGTCACAATTCTTTAAAAGGAATTCATTACAAATTCAGAAAACTTTTAACATGATTGGTTACACCTACAGTAGGTTTGGATTTTTTTTTCTCCCTAAATAATAAAAACCACCATTTACAAACTGCATTTTGTGTTTACTTGTGTTATATTTGACTAATGGTTAAATGTGTTTGATGATCAGAAACATTTTAGGTGACAAACATGCAAAAGAATAAGAAATCAGGAAGGGGGCAAATAGTTTTTCACACCACTGTAGTTGCTAACAGGACATGGCAGATGGTGATACCTTAGATGACCACAATTTGATTGATAGTCCTGTTTGTTTAGGATGTACATGACTTATTGAAAGTATATCTTTCTTCTTATTTTACGAGATGTGTGAATTTCACAAAAAAGAGAAAAGAACAATGGTCTACACACATACAGACATATATATATATTATGATCCAGCTGGGTACAAAAACAGGAAACAGTATTATAGAAGACAGGTTATGCCATAAATATGACATTTTTTCCTTAAGGGCTCAAATAAAATAACAAGAAATACATTTATCATAGTATAATAAAATAACTGTCAGCTTTTAAGCCTAAGCTCAGAAGGATATGAGACTCGGACACATGCCAGGTGCACATTGGACTAGTGTTCAAATTCAACTCTTACAAATACTGTACGGATCGTGTAGTTATACCACACTGCTGACAATAATGTTACATAAAGAGATCATTTTTCCTACAGGTCGTCTAATGCGGTCTACCTAATTCTACGTATGAAATGTCCCAGCACTGTACTGTATGTGGGAGAAAATGGACAAACTCTCTGCCAAAGAATGAATTTACACAGATTCCACATTAAGCATGGCAATAGAGATGTTCCTATAGGAGTTCACTTCAGCATCAATGGACACTGTGAGAGGGACTTTAAACTCTCAGTACTTATAGGCAACTTCAAGGCAGAAGAGAAGGGAATGGGAAGTTAAACTGATGGTAAAATGTAACGCGTTACAACATGGTTTAAAGTACAGATTCACATTGTAAGAAAAACTTCAATTGACTTTGTTACAGAGTTATCAAAAGATCTTGACTATACATTGTTCTGTTAAATGAATCTTAGGCTGGCGAGGGCAGTTTTATTTTTGACATTGAAGATGACCCACTTAAAGGTTTTCAAGTGCTGTTTCCTGGTGTATATAAACACAGTGAACTCCAGTTTCTGTACTTCAACTTACCTGAAGAAGCCTCAAAGGCTTACATATTGTAATCTGTTCAATTAGCCAAGTGAAGGTGTCATTTGCTTCACTTCATTTAATCTCAAGGGGATAATTCAAATGCATACTGCAGCAGAAACATAAAAACAAGGATGTGTATTCACAGCACAAATAATACAGACAAACATTCGATAAGTAAAAAATAAAGTATGTTGTATAGATATTTCAAAATGGTATTTCAAAATTAACGAGTGCCCCGGGAATTGTACTTATTATTAGGTAGTACTTTATCTGTCAAGGACGAAATTTAGCTTTTAATATAAGCTCAATAAATAAGTTAATGAAAATATAACAGACAACAGGACCCCCCCCCTCCCCCAAATACACACCAGACTGAGTAAAAAAGAAAGAATAGAACTTCTGAGCGTAGGTAATGATAAAAAGCGCAGTCCCAGTTAGACATTTTAAAGGCTTATTTCCATTGGTATAAAGGAGCCACAAGTAGTATATCACCACACATTTTTGCTGAAAAATTTGTTAGTATCATCTCCAGACAGAGGAGCAGCCTCAGCGACAGACTGCTGTCACCATCCTGCTGCACTGACAGACTGAGGACTATGTGACTCTTCAATTCCACTCGGGGGGGGGGGGGGGGCAGTGGTAAACGTTAACATTATACAAAGTTACTGTCTGTTATACCTGCAATTTTATCATTCTTTAATTTAATATTGTTTTTTATCAGTATGCTGCTGCTGGAGTATGTGAATTTCCCCTTGGGATTAATAAAGTATCTATCTACCCATCTATCTAGCTATATATCTAGCTAGAAGTTCTTAGAGGCTGGCGTAAAAGTCAGCGAGAGGATATGCAGTGTTGTTCAGAATGGCCATCAGTTTTGTCTTTATTCTCTCCTCCATGACTACCTCCAGCAGGTCCAGAGGGTGTACCATAACTGTGCCTGCCGTCTTAATCGGCTTGTTGTTTCAATGGGTTTCTATGTAGCAATCTTACCATATTATTATTATTATTATTATTATATACTGCTTCAGTTGGTCTCTTAATTGCTTTGTACTTGGGATTTATAAGAAAAGAATTTATAAGATAAGAAACCTCAGTTATGCACTTCAGTTTTTAAAGTCTATTGGCTTCTCTATTATTTGGTCACTAAATATTTTTTTTTCCTTTCTACCTGCAGGGTTGCAGAGGTGGAGATGAAGATGATGATTTCTTGCGAGGGGAGACCCCCAAGAATGATTCAATGGAAGGGATCACTCCAGGCTCCTATGATTCTCACTTGCGCAGTCCAAACTCCATGGGCTCACCCCCCATTGCATTTTTGCAGCGTCCATTCTGAAATTATACCTAGCCAACAGGTTTGTGAGAATGGATCTGATATATTTTATGGACCTTCCTTTTTTTGAAGTGCAAGTCTTGCACTTTGAGACATTTGGATAAACATTCATGTGTTTACGATTCTGGCAAAGGCTGGATGAAAGAAAAAAGGAAAGTCAATTTTTATACTTTAGGGGTCTGCATTGGCGTAGATAAGTAAGTTTAAATGTTTAACAGTCAAGCAAGAGAGTAGTTCAACTCATCCTGCCATGCACCCTTTTTCTCTGGAGACCATACTGTACACTGCCCTCTGTGAAATAACATCGAGTGTCACCTCTTCCAGAAACTAAATGCCTTCAACAAGTCAAAGAAATCAAATCTGTGAGTGCCCTGCAGGGTTGTGGAGCTGGCAATAGCTGTCTGCAGTTCTCTAATTTTGTTGGTAGTCAGTTTTATTCCTTAAACTGACAGGTCCACACCATGCAGCACAGCAAGTTCATTCTGGACACCAGTCACCCTAATGTTTTGGAGCTGCACTTTCTTATGAGCATTATATATCCCACATTGAATATCTGAGCCCGACATGCTGCCACTTTTATTGTGCATCGGATTTTATCGACCTGTTGATAAATAGGTGGAAGATGTCTGCTGGAGTCGGATCAAGATTCTGCAACACCACAAGGTGATCTATGGAAACTCTGCTGATTTTATTTTGAACTTAACTATTTGGTGGCCACGGTGCTTTTTTTTTTGTTTTTTTTTTTGTTTTTTTGTTTCCCCTCCATGTCTGAATCAAATCACATTTTTAAGTGAACTCCAAAGGAAGACAAAGCAGAACAAAAGCAAAGATCACTGCATTGAGACTGGTAGGTTGTTGATCACGATGAGCTCTCCCTCCTTCTTCTGTAATGATATAGTGTGCCGAGACTGAGGATTGGGTATGCTGTGAAGGTTTCTAAACATGAGATGGGTAATTTTTAAGTTTGAGGAAAGAAGCCTGAAGCTATACATCTGACCCTATGGGACTGTCACTTTGAAGCACACTACGTGATCTGTTTGAGTATTTGTGTTATACACACAGCTGTTTGTAGCCTATTTAAAGTTAACTGTCATAATGGCACTTTGCTGTTGGATAATTTTTGTACATATATTTATATGTATATATGATCTACAAATAAAACTTTATTTGATCTAAGCCTGTGTAATGCAGTAATGCAGCAGGACAAATAATTTGGAACTGTTGTGTAGTTACTATTTACATTAGGGGTGCCAAACTCCAGGCCTGGAAGGCCGCAGGAGCTGCAGGTTTTCATTCAAACCGTCTTCCTAATCAGTGACCAATTTTCACTGCTAATTAGCTCCTTTTCCCTTCATTATAATAGCCCTGGTTTTAAGGACTCAGTCCTCAGAATTGATTCTTCATTAAATGACAGCCAAACAAAAATGAGATGTGAAACGAGCCAACTGTTGACCAGCTAAATTGGGGCTTCAGACCCCAACCAATCTCGCCCCAGTCACTTTCTTAATGAGAAGCCGATTCTTGCTCTTAATTAAACCCGTTTTTTAATTCCATGGCTTGTTGCTGCTCTCATTCTGCCACAGCAGACATTTCCAAAACTGTTGATTTTTCTCTTTTTTCTAAGAACACCGTCCAAATGTTTTGGTGACCTGAGGGATCAAACTTACTGAGACCTTCACCTTTCTTTATTTTCAGATATTGTGTGATGGGCACAGGTGAGCTGGTCATGTGGTGGCTCGTTTTGTGTCTCACTATTATTTGGCTGCTAATTAAGGAAAAAGAAACAGCAAAGGGGTCTGAGTCGAGTTAATTACAATTAAGGCAAAAGAAAACTGGTCACTGATTAAGAAGATGGTTAGAATGAAAACCTGCAGCCACTGTGGCCCTCCAGGCCCGGAGCGCGACACCCATGATTTACATGAAACTCTTGCTATTGGCCCACTACTGTGAAGTTCCTTGAGCATGGGAAAGGCGCTATATAAATAAAATGTATTATTATTATTACTGGAAGGAAGCATTTCTTCCAGGTTTTGGTTTTATGCGTCACTGAAAGAGACTAACTAATCACCTGGCACTAATTATTTGTTTGCTGTGGGTTGAGTCAGTTCAGCTACATGCTGTAGTTATCTTTTCAAGTTTTGTTTCCCTGTTACAGAGTCGTTTTTCTCTTATGAAGATGTCCGGTTGATGGAGGGGTATTTCATTTTGTATATCTGATGTGTGTTGCTATGGAGGATTAGTTTTCTTGATTGTTTTCTCTTGTAGGAGTTTTCAGTAAAGAAAGGGTGGGTGGCTTTGCAAAAGATACATTGAAAAGATCAGCATTTCCTTTCCGAACTGTGGAAAGTCAGCAGTGTGTTAGTGAAAGTATCGGTCCCTGTTTTAGCATGTTATCAAATCAGCTGTGACACGCACTTGTTTTGTCATTTTAGGGTCCTTTGGTGAACTTTTTCTCCCTTTTGTACTCTTTATCATGTAGACTTTAACAAAATATCTCAAAGCCGGTCAGGTACTGTAGTTCAGCAATGCCAGGCAATTAGAGTACCAGAACAGGCAAGGGAAAAAAGTTACACGTTCATTCATGTATTATATAGATTGTAAGTTTTATTATGACTAGTGCCATATAAAAGCAAATAGAATGTGGCATTTTCTGTACAAACCATACAACCTGGTAGGACTAGATGTAAAGTTTCAGGTGGCGTGCAAAACTTGTAGTTACATTCGATTCTGTTCTTAGCCAGCTCCTCCTCCGCATAGGGCCAAGCCGCCTGCCTGTCTCAATATGGCTGCCTTGATAGAGTTGGTCTTCTCAAGGTGGAAAAATGTCAGGAAGAGGCAGAGAGACCAAACTTATACCAATTCCTGTTTATGCATTCCTCATTCAAAGACCTTGCCCAGATGGCTCAATTCCTTAGTCATTGATTATATATCCTTAATCGTTAAGTGAAAAAGAAAGGTTTCGCGTTGGAGCTCCTTGGAAAGTGTCCAGCAGCTAAGCAAATAGAAAGCTCCATTATAAAAGTCTTCTCTTAAAATGTCAGAAAGACAACAAAACACCAACTGAACTCAAACTAAACCAAAAAAAAAAACTGAACTGAGACTCTCCTCAACAGGGTTGAGCTTCCAACTTCACCAATCTGTGGCCCTGATGTAATCCAGGGGGACTGCCCTCTTACGCCCCGGGGAAGATATTGCCCCTCTCCTGGTCCTTCCCTTCTCCAGGTGTCCCGGTGTGGCAAGGTCCCCGGTCGTCTACCACAAAGTATTGGGTACAAAACGTAGATTTCTATCAACTTTTGTGCTATTTCCGCTAACCAGAAGTGGTACTTTTTTTTTTTTTTTTTTTTATTCATGTAGCTGCAGAGTCTGATTTACCGAATCTACTCGCATTCAAGTTCGGGGCTTGATTTTACTGTGTAATTTCCTGTATTTTATAATGTCGTTCGTTTAAGTCGAATGTGGAAAACTCGTGCTATTGGTCCAAGAGATTCTGATATGCTAATGCCCAACTGAGAGAGTAACCACAGAGCACATGGCCTTTTATCTCTCTGTATTTTGCCTACGTGACCACACGGTGATACCTGCACTATTCTGAAGCGATGTTTACACTGATTTGTGTTTTTTGTATCTCACACCCTCCTACACCTTTATCGTAAGAGCATAACTTACCTACGATGGAGCGTTCGATCAGAAGAAAATATGAAGCTGGTTTTAAATTAAAAGTTGTTGAAGTAGCGAAAGAAATTGGTAACTGAGCTGCTGCAACAAAATTCGATTTGTCTGAGAAACTGAGAAGAGATTGGAGGAGGCAAGAAGATAAAAAAAATAATAATTGTCGTATTTTTGAACGGGCAGACCCTGACTTATAGATTATCTATCTATCTATCTATCTATCTATCTATCTATCTATCTATCTATCTATCTATCTATCTATCTATAAGTTGGGGTCTGATTTTATGATCGATTTTATTCTCGTTTCAAGACCTGACTTATACGTGAGTATATATGGTATTCAACTTTTGTAATAGTTCAGTATATCATTAATTTGATTTGACTTGGTGTTTATGGTTCTTCAATGTATATAATATAAAGATATTATGATTACCTTACAGTTTACTCCTCAAATATCCATCCCCATATCTGAGTATACGAAAAAGTTGAGGGGAGACCACTCCTGATTTTGTTTTTTAAGCTCCTGTATAATCAGTCGTGTTGAAGCCTGAGGTTTTATATTAAAGTCGTATTTTTAGAATTAAACTTTTTTTAGCAAAATAAAATTCTATAGGCTTACTGTTCAGTGATCAGGAAAAAAAACCAAAATAAAATCCCCTTAAAACATACAACTAATGAAGCATATACAAACATGTAGCCATAATACACATACCATTAAAGAAAATCAAACTGCTAGTCATAATTACAAGCCACAGTTCTAATGATGTTCATTTTTCTCAAGAAGACACAAGGCTCATGTCCTTAAAGAGGTTACTCGTAAAACTGACACGTGTAGCTCTTCATCTAACAATCCTATTGTTTAGTTAGTTGAGAAGATAAATTCTTCTTTGTCCGTTCTTTTACAAATTCTAAATGTGAGCTGCGTATGAAACACAAACTCGCTCACAGTCCACGTTTGGACAAGGAGAGCCTTTTTAATTACAGGACAAAATGAAAAAGGTCTTAATTAGTTCTCTTTTCTTACTGTCTGCTGTTCTGCAACTTCCTCTCCACCCACAGGACGGTTCCTCCGATTCCTTTTTTCTCAAGTTTATTTTCTCCACTTTGTTTCATGTAAAAGCTGATATTCCTGCCTCTTTGCTCTCTCAGCTAACAGGAAGTGCAACACTAAAATGACTCTGTACTTCCTCAAGTACTGTAATACTTTGCATAAAGAAGCACTACAACTAAATTACCGTAAAGCTTAAAGATGCAGATTCAGAAAAAAAAAAAAAAAAGTTTTTTGAGATCAGCTCATTTACTAATCGCCGATCGAGTCATTTGGGATGAAAGTCGGTCGATCTCGATCAGTAGCCCTTCAGTCAGAACATCGCTACCTGAAATCTGTTAGTTTTAAAGGTTAAAGCATCCCATAATACAGCACTTAGCATTTAGTCAAATCCTGTAGGTTCAGCCACTGTGTAACTAATGGTTATTTTAGGGCTGTGGCTGATCTGAGTCTCCATGCTAGTTCCACCACTCCCATCCCTCAGTGCCCCTGCAGCGAGTCTCCAGTCCTGTCTCAGTCACGCAGCTTCACTCTCCCATTCTGTGTCCACCACCCATGCCAGTTCATGCCCGTGGAGTCCAAGGTAACCGCTCCTTCTCGCTTCCCCACCGCTTTGAGCCGATGCGTGCCAGGATGGAGACTTCCTGGGAACAACGTACCAAGACTGATGGAGTTTTGCGGAAGAGTGCGTCATAACAGGTGAGTGGCACCTTAATCACCCCAACACGAGCATTCTGCAAAATATCTCCTTCGCTCTGTTTTGGGTCTGCTACAGCAGTATTTTAATCTTTATAGTTTTGGTAAACTTGATTGCTGTATCATCCTTTTCAGAAGTTTTAGAAACTTGCAGGCTAGTGCAGAAAAATATACAATGAAGAAAAACAATAATATGCATGTATATTAGTGTTAGTAATATTAATCAACAGTGAAAGATTTTGTTTTATTTGAGCCGCTATTGTTCGGTAACCTTTGTTCGTTAAACGGGATGAAAGGAGAAGCAGAGCTGCTCAGCCTTTACGTTGACTTGAAACCATTGGTGTTGTTTTTCTGTGTTTTTGACCAGACGTATGTAATCTGCGAGTTCCGTTTCTCTTGCATTAGACCTGGATTGAAATGTAACTGTAGACGTCTTGTAAATGCAACAGTGTGGTGTAGTGGTCAAGACTTTGCACTTCTAACCCTGAGGTTGTGGGTTCTGATCCCACTACTGACACCATGTCACTCTGAGCAAGTTACTTCACCAGCCTGTGCTCCAATTGGACATGTAACCAAATGGATGACGCCTTGGATGAAGATATCATCTGTAAATGCAACTCAGTGTTTCAAAGAGTACTGCAGTTTCAGGTCAGAGAGAGAGATCAGAAAGGCACTATATAATAGAAATATACAGGAACAGATGGGAAAAGTATTAATATAAGATGGATCACAGTTTGGCATGCCGGTTAAGGCTCAGGACGTCAATCTCTGAAGTTGTTGGTTCATAACACACTAGTGAGACTGTGTGACCCTGAGCAAGTCACTTGCCTGTGATCTGACTGGAAAAACAAAGGCATGTACCCAAATTATATATGGAACACTGGAAGTCACAGTGTCAGGCAAATAAGTAAATAATAAAAATAGCATTACTGTTTTGACATTAAAAATAATTGATTACATAAAGCCTTTAGCATATACATGGAAAATTAATAAATGGGCCCACACAAAAAACTATGAATACTGTAAATCCATTTGTTAAAATTCACAAATGCTGTATTATGGAAGGGGGATTACAGAAATATCCTTTTTGTCATGCCTAGTAAGAGTTAACATTTTAAGATAAAAAAAAGGCAGTCCTTCAAAACATTTCAATTCCTGGGTGAGGTACGCCAAGAAAAAAAAGTTTGCGTACCGTGGCCTAGAGCCATCGCCGTGATTGATATTCATCAATAGTCTGCCGTACTTAAGCATTTGCTTTGAATATTAGTTCTACTATTATCTAAATTTATGCTACGAGGCAGCAGAAACCAAGATCCAGGATCATGCCCAGATTTGGAGCATTGGGTTTGTATTAGAGGGGACCCTTTACCCGATGGCACATTTTGGGGGGGATGGGAGACCATGGCTTAAAAAGAGTTTGGGAACCCTTCCCATAGATCACTGTACACAAGTCACAAATGAGGAATTCTGTCATCCATCCATTATCCAAACTTGTTCATCCTGAGCCAGGTCGCAGCCAGCAAGCATCAGGCACAAGGCAGAAACAATCCCTGGATTGCAAGATATAACCATTGTTTATGGTTATAAATAACAGCCCCTTATATTCAAGTAGAGTATGTCGTTAAAAAGTGTACGCGATGAACTACAAAACTGACCTTGGCAGAATGACTTGTGGAAGGCAAACAAATATCTGCTAATAGATTCATGGTTTTACTTCGTTGAGTGAATTAGACTGTTGAGGGGTATTATGGACACTGAAACAGGGCTGAGTTGAATTTTAGAAGCAAATACAGTATTAACAAGTGCATGCGAAGGCACTTAACACAGGTAGAGTCTGACTGTTGTTATTTAATACGACACTGTGTGGTGTGCGAGGTGCTTAAAATTACGTAGGAGAAAGGCGGAGAAGAATGCGCTCAGTGCACAATTCATCTTTAGAGACTACAAATCCCGTCAACCTTTGCAAAGCATTAGGCGGACGCATGCGCAGTGTTTAATTCGGAAGCGCTGGCCGGCAAGCGCATCGACAGCTTTACGCGGTTCCGCAGGGAATGTTTTAAAATAACCTGGATGTAACAGCATGCCCCTCTTTGTCAACGGTGAAAGGATAGCCTCCCACGGGAGTACCGGTGAATTGTTTAAAAGATATCCCGAGCTGCAGGTAAGCGTGAGTGTCGCAAGGCGACGTTTGTTCCGAATGCCGCGGTTAGTGAAGTGGGTGATTAACGAGCCCATTTCCGATGTCTGGCGTTTGAGCAAAACTGCTGAAAGGGAATACAGAATCGGCTTTAGAGTGAAATGAGGCTCTTCGGAGGGAAGCAGAAAGCGCTGTCCGCCGGTGAACTTTTAGATACGCGTTTGTTTGCTTTCATACCTGCTGGTCATATTTAGTGTCGACTGAGCTGGCAGCGGCGCCTGGCCGCTGCTTCTGCTGTTCAGGGTTTTTATCCATTAGTTCATTCAGCAGCCGGCTTATCCAGTTCAGGGTCACGGAAGGATGACCCCGCGTTTCTCGTATGTCATCTACCGCTTCAGCTCGCGTCCTCTTCTGTCTCCATCTTCACTCACTTAAGTGCACTCATTTATTATTATATATATATGTATATGGCTGATGCGTTTAGCGAAGGTAACTTGCATTTTTATGATTCAGCACAGCCTTCTACAAATATACGTAAACACACAGTGGAATTAGATCGCATTCCGAGTCTTTCCCTTTTTGCATACTTTATGTGGCTTCCCTTTGCTAAATTACTCTAAATTTGTCATTTTTACAACAACGCTTAATATAACCAAAATAATAGCACTGTTGAAAGCTTGAAGTTAGCAACTTATTTTCCTCCAGCCACCTACTTACTCACACAGCGAGTGCAAACCAGGTACATATTCAACATGAACAGCAAGACGGATGGCTTTGTTAAATTACAGTCGAGCTTTACCCGACCCATGATGGGTACATGGGTGAAATGGACCTGGCAAAGTTGGCATTACTCCCTCATCAAATGAGTGGGGTTTACTGGCACCGTAGAAGGTTAAATGACATTGGGCTGCTCTCATTTTTGACAGTTCTGAGAAAAGGAAAATAACTTTAAGGTACAGTTGAGCTTTCCCCAGTCCAGTGTGGGTATCTGTATGAAACCGACTGGCAAAGTTGGTACATTTCAGCCAAAGGAGTATTCAGCAAAGTGTGTCAAGAAACGCTTCTTTATACCAACAGCAATATGCCTGCATAGCGCCACAGTGGGACTGGGACTGCCAAATCAAAAGTTTTCTTTCTTTGTACATTTGTCTTCCTTTTTAGTCATTCTAGTGCGTGTTCAGACTATAAAGTATGTGTGTATATATTTATCTATCAATCTGTTTATGTATTTATTGACAGTGTGTCTGTAAAAAGGCAAATTTCCCCCTTGGGACAAATAAAGGCCTATCTGTCTGGCTCTTTCATATCTATCTATAATATAGTGTCTTTCACAACTATTATTGTGCCCCCATATTTATTATATAGTGCATTTCACATCTATCTATCATATAGTGCCTTTCACATATCTATCCATCTATATATAATATGGTGCCTTTCACAACTATGATATTGTGCCTCCATATTTATTATATAGTGCCTTTCACATCTAACTATTATATAGTGCCTTTCACATATCCATCTATCTTATATAGTGCCTGTATCCGTTACACTATCTATATCTGTCATATAGTGCCTTTCATATATCTATCATCTGTCTATTATATAGTGCCTTTCATATAGCTGTCTATTATATAGTGCTTTTCATATATCTATCATCTGTCTATTATATATCTATTATGTAGTGCCTTTCAAATTGAATAAAATCTACTATGATGTCTTTACTTAAGACTGAAAATTTTCATCACCCAGTGCCCATTATACATCATAGTCCCATTCATTGTATATGAACGTGTGCCAACTTTGTCAGACAATTTTGGCCCATGGAACTGCATGGGCTGTGCAAAACTCGCCAGTAATTTAACAAAAGCACGTGTCTTGCTGTTAATGTTGAGTAAGGCACAGGTTTGCATGAGCTGCGTGAGAATGTAGCTGACTGAAAGCGAATCAGTTGGTGAAAGTAAGGAGCTGCCAATAAGTAGCTCACGTCAGCCTTGTAATTCTTCTTTGGTGCAAATGGATAGCAGCCCAGCCAGATTTACTCCTAGAAAACAACAAGACAAACTGACTGGCTGAGGTTGAAACTTTGCCACCCTGACCACAGACATATGGGTGTGGGGGGGGGGGGATTGTTCAGCCAGCCCAAACAAAATTATCACAAAAGCGTTGATAATTGTTGACTTGCTCGCATAAAAGCGTACTTCTACACGGTACAGCAGAGAATTCATTTACACCTGAAATGTTATCACCAACAAATGAAGAGGTCTGGGTTCTCAGTTTGTTGCCCCCCATAGTAAGACGTTGGTGTGAAAACAGTGACCTCTACTAGCGTGCGGATGGTGAGAGTACTGAAAGGCTTCAAATATGAAAAAAGGGCAAATGCTAGACGATATGGGAAAAACATTACATTAAACTGCCATTCTTTTTCTAACTTGTCTGATATTTTGCATACATGATAACCGTTGCTGCTGTTCCATTTTTGCCGAGTTGTAGTTTATAAAGAGTGGAAGAATAATAAAAAAAGAGAGACACCACAGACGGAAATGGAAGAAAAAGTTTACGTGCATAGACCTCTAAAATGGATAATAAAAATAACTTGAACATTGCCATGCAGTGTAGACAGCAATTCAAATATGAAACGTTAGTCGTGCGTTTAGTGAAAGTACTGGCAGCTGAAGAACGTTGGCCATAGTGGCATGAGAGGTGATTGCTGCGTGGTAAGTAACACCAGTGCATTCCTGCCATTTTTAAGAAACATACAATCATTGTTCATATTTCTAAATTAAACACCCCTACCCCACCCATCATTCTAACCCACGAGGGCACTTGAAGGTGGTCACGCCACACACTCGCTCACACAGACCTTTTCTTTGCCATTTCAGATCACATCCAAGGCCTTCCGCGAGAAGAAGCCAGAGACCATCGACTCGAAGCTCCTGTTGTACGTCCAGCAGAGGGAGTTGGCGGCCACCACGCCTGCTGACAGTGAGAGAAATGACAATGGACTGACTGCGTGTTGGGTTTGGCAGCCAAGGCCTCCGTGACATTCACCTGTCATTTGCACATAATGCCGTGGCCCGTGTTTTCAGTTTTGTCTTGCAGTTTATTTTTAATGGTGTGTGTGAATGTGGATGTGTGCTTTACTGGGCCCTGCCATGGACTGGCACCTTGTCCCCACACACAGTGCTGCTGGGACAGGCTCCATTCCCCCTGAATTGGTTTAAGCAGGTGTTAGATGAATATGGTAGATGAATGGATGGATGTAAGTTGTTTTACTGTTGTTTTTAATAAAACCTCCCAGATGGGTCTGCAGGAAGCTTTTGGTTATCAAAGCTAACCCTGTCTTCTTTCCTCAGGTTCAGTCACAGTAATTGGCTCAGATGATGCCACAACTTGTCACCTTGTAATACTGCGGCATACTGGTGAGGCTCCTAAACTTCTATAGTAATGAGTGCTGTTCCTGTGGCGTTTTTTGTTTTGTGTTTGAACTGTGATTTTCTTTTTTCTTCAGGCAGTGGAGCAACTTGTCTGGCTCACTGTGATGGGTCCAGCACCAGAAGTGAGGTCTCCTTGATCATCAAAACAGTGAGAGTACTAACTGCAAACCTTAAGGAGGGAAGGTACTTCATAAACTTGATCTGCCTTTCTCAAAGTTCCTCATCCTCCTCCTTGTCAAGGAGTCCAGTTGCTTGTCACTTTATTCCATCTTTGAGTGTGTGCCATGTAGCTTCATCCTCACCTTTTTAAGGCTCTGTGTGTTGTTTAGTGTTTCCATTTCTCAAGGTGCCTAAATGAATGAGGTTTCCTCTTCCCTTTCCATAATGGACCAGAATGCTGTGGAGCGCCACTCCTCACCTCTCTCCCATCCTCGCCTTTGCCATTGGTTCTTGGCTTCTGTTTCTCTCCATTATGTTCTTGAATATTCCATGTGCTATTTAGCTCTTTGCTTTTGGCCATCAGCACCTCCTCTTCCTCCTTCTTTAAGTGTATTAAATACAGACTACAGTGGCACACTGGGTAGTAGTGATCTTCACTGTAGCCATCTTTAAAAAGTTTAGTTTGCCGAGAGCTCTGCATTCATCCGACTTTAGTGTTACCAAAGTGGTGGGCTAACCAGGTGCCTGTCAGAATCGGAATTCACTTTATTGGCCAAGTACCCTAATGTGTATGAGGAATTCATTGTCTTGATACATGCAAGGACAACGCAGAACACAAAAGACAAATGTAACATTATAAAATATGATGCAGCATACCGTGACAGTACACAAAATAAGTAGTGGGGGTTAAACTGTCCATGTAGTGCAGTGTAGTGCAGGTATACCGCTCGGAGCTGATGAGGCAGAATAGCTGCACTGTTCAGGTGACATGTTGTGTTTGCTTCCACTGCATCAAGACGTTTGCCAGAGCGAAGCCTTTGGATGATGCCCTGGTGATGCCCGGGGTGAGTCGTATCAGCAGTGATGTTTGCAGCCCTCTTCCTTACCCTGGGCTCATAGATTAGATTCCTTTTATTATCATTGCACAAAGTACAACAAAATTAATTGGCAATCCATTCGGTACATTCTTCTTTCAGCTGCTCCCGTTAGGGGTTGTCACAGCGGATCATCTTCTTCCATACCTTTCTGTCCTCTGTATCTTGTTCTGTTACACCCATCACCTGCATGTCCTCTCTCAGCACATCCATAAACCTTCTCTTATGCCTTCCTCTCCTCCTCTTAAACCCGTCAGCTCTATCCTTAGCACCCTTCTCCCAATATTCCCAGCATCTCTCCTCTCCACTTGTCCAAACCAACACAATCTCATCTCTCTGACTTTGTCTCCCAACCGTCCAACTTGAGCTGACCCTCTACTGTACTCGTTTCGAATCCTGTCCGTCCTCGTCACCCCCCCAATGCGAATCTTAGCATCTTTAACACTGCCACCTCCAGCTCTGTCTTCTGCTTTCTGGTCAGTGCCACCCTCTCCAACCCATATAATATATATATATATATAATATGTGATTCAGACTACGAATGCCATGAATGTAATTACCCCAATCTACATGCTGTCAAATAAACGAACCACACGCCGTGGTGTAACGTAAAGAGGCTTCGCCTCTGACGCTGACGTCCAAGGTTCGATCCCTAAGAGCGGGTGCAGTGAGTGTGTACACTAAAACTATGCAATATATATATATACTGTATATGTATGTATGTACAGTGTGTGTATAGATAGATATATACAGTAGATTAATATAGATATATCAATAGTGATGGACACTATATATGGACAGGGGCGTCAGCAAGCCCAAACCCAGACACACAAACACAGAATCACAGTCTCGGGTTCAAATAAAGGGTGTTTATTAACCAAAATACCTCCTAATAGTACAAAAATCCCAACCCACAAGTCTTCCTCTCCTACCTAATAACTCTCTCACCACTGCACTGCCCTCCTCCAGTCAAGTGTTGCCTCGCTACCTCCCAGCTCCAACTCGCCTGAATAAGGGAGTGTGGTTCCTTTTATTACAGACCTGGGAGTACTTCTGGTGGCAGGGCGATTGGCCAATGGAAGTACTTCCAGGTCACACGGAAGTCCATAATGAGGAGCTTGTCTCCCAACAGCGCCCTCTCGTGGCACCCAGTGACCCCAGCAGGCTTGCTGTGCCGGACTACATATCCTGGCATGCCCTGCTGATTAATTACGGTGCACCGAACTCCAGGGGTGCTGCCATCTAGCGTGTTGGGGGAATAAAAACAACCTCCATCCACATTTTCTCTTTTTTAATGGGCTGTCCTTCCACCTTTTCGGATTCTTCCTTCCAGGTCTATTCCCTTTCCTGGCCGGGATGTCCTTCAAACCCATGTGGCATCTTGTATGTATGTATGTATGTATGTATGTATGTATGTATGTATACACACACATCTATACCCACATACAAGTACATCCATTTAAAAATAGTTAAGGTATTGCACAAATGAATAAATAAATAAAACTAACAATGGAAATGTAAACGTGCTGGATGTTCTTTTAGTGTTTTAGTGCTTTAGTGATAAACACCTTTGATCAAAACAGATTATTTTTAATTCTATTTGTTTTTCGGTTTGCGTATAGCTCTGGAATTAAAACTGTCCTTAAATCTGTTAGTTTTCGCTATAATAGGCCTATAGTCCACGTGAGGGCAGTAGGTCAAACAGATGATGTCCCAGGTGGGATACGTCTTTTAATATATTGGATGCTTGACTGTCCCAGTGACAACTGAATAAATCCTCTAGTAAAGGCAATGAGCAGCCAATAATTGTTTGGGCAGTGTTACTAACCCTGTGAATAGAGGACCTCAGTGTGTGGTAAGTTAGAGTCTGTGGTCTTTTCACCGGTTCTGATGATGCGCTGCAGATTGGCCTTCACTTGAACAGCGGCAGCACCAAACCAGACACTTCCAGATGAGGTCAGAATGAACTGCCATGTGGAACTGGACCCATATTGCTCGAGGGAGGTTGAATTTCTTCAGCTGACACAAAAAGACCCTTCTCTGATGGGCTTTCTTAATAATAGATGTGATGCTACTGTCACACTTAAGGCTTTATGACAGATGGTTTTCTGTCTGTCTGTCACACACACTAGCTGTACAGTCAATTAACTGTGAAGTACAGCATGAACTGATAATGGCGAGTAGACACTAAAGTGTGTGGCTGGGAAGAGAAAATGAATAGTCTGGGTTGAGGTGGAGTTCCCAGTTATCTTTAAATTAGTGACGTTTGTTTAAGAGAACTGTCTGACTGTTGCTTTTCCTGCTTTCTTCCTCTGAGTCGCCTTTATTTCCTGTTATGAAAACTTTTTTTTTTTTTTTTTAATTTTATTATTTTATTCCCATTTTGTTTCAGATTTGAGCTTCACCTCATTGGAGGGTTTCTGGATGATTTGAGCACCTCTTGTGATCTAAGCCGTCAGCTTTTGGGTAACTACTTTCTGACCTTTAATTGTTTCCAGTTTTGAGTGATGGTGCTGGTTTTTCTTTAATTGTGTTAAATTTTTGCCATTTTCCTGCCTTAATAGCGGCTTTCAGCCAGCAGAAGGAAGACATTCACTTGTTAACATGCTGCATCACTGGTAAGGTTCACTACTTATTTAAGATACATATATATTTTTTTAAATAATGTATTTATATATTTCAGGGCTGTAACAACTCATCACTGTCATCAGTAATAATTGGTGATAAAAATACCATTTATTTGTGATTATTTTCCCCCTTCTGTATTGCTTACAGTGAGTTCAGGATATTTTCAGACCCCTTCAATTCTGCGCATTTTATTGTGTTGTAGATTTCATTTTAAATGGATTAATGCGCCTTTTTTGCCCATCAATCAACACTCAAGGGGCCTTAATGACAAGGTGAACACATTTTTTCAGAGAGGTTTGCAAATTAATTAAAAATCGAACACTGAAATGTTTCCTTTATTAGATGCATTCAGACCCTTTGCTGTGGCTCTCCGAGTTGTGCTCAGGTGTCTCCTGTTTGCTTTGATTATCCTTGAGAAGTTTCCAGAACTTGACTGGAGTCCACCTGTGGCCCGTTGAACTGATTGGACGTCTTTTAGAAAGGCCCAGGTGTCCCTGAGTATGGAAGGCCCCACCATTCACACTGCATGTCAGGAACAAAATCAAGCCATGAAGTCCAAGGAACACTCTGTAGACCTCCATGATGAAATTGTGGTGAGGCACAGATCATGGGTTAGGGTTACAGCTTTACAAACATTTTTCTAAAGCCCCGTTTTCACTTTGTCATTTGTTGCTTGATGAGGGGCAAAAAAATACATTTTATGGATTTTGGTATAAAGTTCCAACATAGCAAAACATGAAGGGGTTTGAATAATTTCTGAAGGCACTGTGTAATTTGTAATGACCTTTGTACCGTTTCACTTTCTCACTCGGGCAATGGCAGGTAAAGGCCTTACACGACTTTTCTATCGATTTTCAGCTGTAGACTACGTTTACCTAATCATACTGAGTCATGGCACACTCCTATGATGCCAGTCGTGTAGAGTGACGTGCCCAGTGGCTCAGCCCATCTAGTCTACTACTCGGGTTTGATTTTGATCTCGAGTCATAGGGGTGGGCTGTTTGTGTGTGAGAGCTGATAACCAATGAGTGCTTAGCTGGAAATACAATGCAGCTAATGTCTTTGCTAGAATAGTTATCAAATATAACAATTTTTAGTCATAGCCTTCATAATCTTAGCCAGTAAGAGGCAGTCATCTAGTGTGGCATACCTGGCGATTGAGACCATTAGACTGCGACTGGCCAGGTTAAAATTAAGCAGGTTTCATTTTCTCGTTAGTTGGAGGGTGGGACGGGCTGTTTACACAGAAGAGCTGACAAGTAAATGAACCAATGAATGCTCATCTGGAAGTACAATGCGTTTATTATAGAAGTGAGGAATAAGGAACCTCCCAATCAGAAGAGAAGCTCGTCCTTCTGATGCCATAACAGAAAGAGAGAAATAATTCGACGGCAGAGATTGCTGCAGATATTAACTCTCCGTAAAGTGCTGCTCCTGCAAGCAGGATGCTATTGGCTGTCAGAAAATGGACAAGCATGGTCAGTAAACGTGACATGGGTGTAAGCTGACCTGGTGCAGCAGTGAAATCAGTGACTGCAATTGGCCAAATCTGGCATGCCCTACGACAAAAAGTCATTTAATGTGATCTCTGTTTTAAGAAAAATAAAGATCACGGATGTTTTGGACCATGGAAACAGCAGAGAAGCTCATCTTTCTGATGTTGTTTTATACACCAGGGTAGAATGTTAGGGATGAGACTGAGGCTGAACGCTGTGGGAGAAATTAAATTGGAAATACATTAAAGAAAGAAACCTTGTCCTCATCCAGGACCTTTTTTTAGTCAGAAACCAGGCAGGAGGAAGCTTGTCCATTTGCGTCCTTTATTTTCTTGCTTGGAGTTGGAGCCTTCCTGTTAGGGCAATCTACTACGGGACAACAGAGCCCTGGGCAGAGGCTGTCAGCAGATGGTCAAAGAATAAGAGTAGAGTCTTGTATTTATAATCAACTGAATTTACATAACAATGCTGAATCACCTGACATTTTACTCTGATTGGTTCGTTGGTTTACACACCCATCACCTGATTGTTTCATTAGCTTACATACCCAGATAAACATTCTTGGTCTTTATAATACTTAACAATACTACTGGGGTTCTTGTAGGTGTGACATATGTCAAGTCCAACTTCTTGAACCATGGATCACTTCGTTTTTTATTGTTCACTTGACTTTTATCTGGTCTCCTGATACGCTTGAACAAGTTTCTGACATTTTATTAACCCTTTTATACTACTACTAAGATAGATGCTATATTTTAATGTGTAAAGCAGGGGACCCAAGAGGGTCCCAGTGGCTGCAGATTTTCATTCCAACCCTTTTCTTAATTAGTGACCTGTTTTTGCTGCTAATTAACTTCTTTTGAATTCATTTGAGTTGACTTACTCTTGAAGACTCGGACCCCTTAATTGTTTATTTTTCCTTAATTAGCAGCCAAGCCAAAATGAGATATAAAATGAGCCAAAACACGACCAGCGAACTGTGACTATCATACAATATCTGAGAATAATAATAGATGAAGGTCTCAGAAATGTCGATCTGCTCAGGTCTCCAGAACTTTTGAACGGTGCTCTTAGAAAATAGAAAATCAACAATTTCAGAAATGTCTGATGTTCCACAATGAGAGCAGCGACAAGCCGTGGAATTCAGTCTTTTGAGGGCTGAATATTTTTTCCAAAAAACTGTTTTCTGAAAAGCACACAATGCACTGGTGTCACACATAGCAACAGATATTTTATGTTAATCTATGTGCTGTGGCTACTGTTGGCGCTTGTTTGGCATCTCTGGCAACAGTGGCTGCACAGGGGCGGCTTGATGGCAAGCAGGAATGCACAGTGGGCTGGCTACCTCTCCGTCTTCGCACAGTAGGTGGGCGACAGTGACAGTGTGATGCAATATGGTGTGTACCTCTTGTCGTCATAAGTGGTGGTCATCCTAGGTCAACGCTGTTGTAAGCATATCAGCTACACGAACGTGTTCAGCACCACGATCAGCTGGGGACCGATAGGCTGATGCTGGTACCTCACTTTCGTTTCGATATCCATCTCCAGATCAATTGCATCAAACCCTGAGTCCGATTCAGCAATAATACGTAAAACATCCATGGGGTATTTGCTTTGCACATTTGCTTTAGTCTCGAAGGAGATGTTGATGCCATTTTAGAGGCTGTTTGCTCTTCACTGCTCATACACACGCAGGGAATCGAGGTCAAATCAACAAAGCTTATGTAACTTTCCGTCAAGCAAAGAGAGTCGAACTAAAAAGTAAGGGCAAGTTTTGTCACAGCCCATTTCCCTCCTCTACCCCTGAATTTCGACAAAAGTCAACATCAGCCCTGAAAGAGTTAAAGAACGAGTTTAATTAACGACAAGACTCTGGTTGGAGTTTGAGGCCCTGACTTAGTCGGTCTTCTGTTGGCTTGCTCACTTCACATTTCATTTATGTTTAAGGAAAGAGCTGAAGCAATTCAGAGGAACGATGAAGCAATTCAGGGGAAGAAATCTTAAAAAAACAAGTCAATTAAAATGAAAGGAAAAGGAGTTAATTGGCAGTAAAAACTGGTCACCGATTAAGAAAAGGGTTTGAATGAAAACCTGCAGCTACTGGAGCCCTCCTGGACGGGCACTGGCGACCCCTGGTATAAAGTATACCAAAACACTTTATGCGCAATAACCATATTACCCCGTAATGACTATTAGACCCTTAAGTCTCCTTTTTCTTCCACCACCTGCCATACCTGTAAATTTTGAAAGTGGCACCGGCCCCCTCAGACTGCACGCTATTGGTTGTTAGGTGAAAAAATGATGGGCTTGCAATGCTTTGGAAGTGCAAAACTGTGCTGAAAAGTCGTCACGAAGACCCATATTTTGACATGCCCTGTGACGAGGTGGGCAGCTGCAGTCATTTCGTCTGACATCCCACCCGATAAGACTGGATTGGATCAGATAAACTTGACTAATCCCAAGGGGAGATTTAGACGCATACAGCAGGAGAAAAACAAAAATTCAGACTCTCAGCACAAATAATACAGAATATCAATAGGCATTGTGTAATGTGACATCGGCTTAACACTTCCGGTATTACAGTGTCATGATAAGGCAGGTTGTTTTGTATTCTGCTTCTTTTGAGTGACACAGTATTTGCAATGGTGACACTTGTGAAGACTGCTGTGGCCAGAAAAGTACAACTGAAAGTTGGAGCTGCTGAGCCTGTTGACTGATTTTTGGTCAGCTACTGCCAGCCAGGAAGTTCAGTGAATTGTGAAAGTTGAAATAATCTGCCACTGTCTCGGGTGTGGTGCTGGTGTGCCATGACGCCTTCAAGAGAGACGCGGCCTAACCGGGTTTGTGTGAACCAGGAACACTTAAAAAAATATTAAAGAACAGTAAATCCTCGTTCGAGAGCAGCATAACAATGTGCCCCAGTCAGCCTCTTCATTCGGGACCGTGAGACCTCTTCAAAAACTGACGCCTGCTTGGAGTGGGCCAGGGATCTGAGCAATGTCTGAAGAGAATGCAGATTTTTATTGCAGACAGGTGGAGCAAAGCCTTTTATTAAAGAAGTTGCCTACTTTTAGTAACTGTTTATGTTTTCTACTAAATTTAGTCGCTGGAGGTGGTTTAGCGGGCAATGCCTTCTGCTTTTGGAGTTTTATATTCTACTTGTCTATATGGGCTGTGAAGTGACCCCCAAAGACATAGCACTAGGCCACATGAAGTCTTTAAGTGGACCTGTGCCCCCCCTTCCAAGACTGCTTCCAGCTTGGCATCTGTTGCCTCAGGGATAGGCTCTGCTCCCTGTGAACTGGAACCCTAAGAAATGTGTAGGAAATATAAAGGTTCTGCTCTTTATCATTTAATGTCATTAAATATTTTGGCGCTACCTCTTTTAGGGCTGATGTCAACTTTTGTTGAAATTCAGGGGTAGAGGGCGGTAATTAGCTGCAAACTGCAACAGAACTTGCTATTAGATTTAAGTTTGACTCTCTTTGCCAGAAGGAAAGTTAGCTTTGTTGATTTGACCTCAATTCTCTGTGCGTGTGTGAGTAGCGAAGAGCCAACAACCTCTAAAATGGCATCGACATCTGGCGAGAGACCAAAGCGAACGCACAAAGCAAAATACTCTGTAGATGATGATTTACTTATTATCACTGAATCGAACTCTGACTTCTCGGACTCGGATTTTGATGCGAGTGATCTGGAGATTGAAAAAACAAAGGTGAGGTACCAACATCAGTTGATCGCTCTCCAGATGATCGTGGTACTGAGCATGTTCGTGTAGCTGATGCACCTACAGCAACATTCACCGGGGAGGACCGCCACTTATGATGACAAGAGATACAAACCAGACTGCATTGTATCGCGACCGCCACTACCTACCTACCTGACGGGTGAAGACAGCCAGGCAGCTGGCCTGCTGCGCATTCCTGCTGGCCATTGAGCCACCCTCCATGCAGCCACTAGAAACAGTGAACAGGCACCAACAGCTGCCACAGAATGCAGCAACAGACATTGTATTTTGATTTATGTGTGAAGCCATTACTTTGGGTGCTTTTTCTGAAAAAAAATATCCAGCCCTCAAAGAGTTAATTACATTTGACCCTTGTTCTGATTTTTTTTGCAGAGCTGAATGACAGTGTGGTGTGTGGCATTCACAGGCCCAAGGTTTATGGAGTAGGTATGTGGCTCAGACTTGTGTAAGTATAATGAAGTCTCTTCTCCACTCTGGTCCTTTCGCAGTTGATTTATTCATTTTTCTCTTTTTTCCCCTTTTTTTTCCTTGTGTATCCTTGTCTTGAGAGTTTAACATTTGGCCTCTTCTTTATTTTTTTAGGTGTGAACGTGAAAACCGGGGAAATCTTTCCAGCAACATTTCCACACAGAGGCCCAGAGGAGCTCCTGCGGTCAGCACGAACCTTCACAGGGGGCCAGGTGAGTCCGTTTATGGGGGGATACTGGGCGGAAAAGCAGACGGTCCACCAAGTCGATTTGCTGGCTTGTGTCTTCGGATTGGAAGATTCTGAGGTGTCAGTTAGCGTCTGCTCGTGACTGCACCTCCGTTCAGCTTGGGCCTTCATTGTTAACTCTATGGGCCATTCACAGCCTTCTGTCCCTGGTTTGACACACTGTCACATCTTGGCCAGACAATATGGGGACATCCCTAAAGAAGCTCAATTTCATACATGCTGAGTGTCCACTTTATTAGGTCTCTCTTGTTGTTCATAGAGTTCTCTACCCAGAAATTTTAAAATTTTTGTATTTGCTACTTCTCTCACATTACTTGATGGCTGAGGAAAAACTTGAATTTACAGGCAAGCAAAAATCACAGAATTCTTGACAGAATGGGCTTGACCAGCGACAAAAGTATGAAATCATCCATGAAAAATAAATCTGAAATCTCTCGTATCCCACAATCCACATGTCGGGTGTCCAGTCGTCAATGTTGCTCTTCACGGAGTTGCAGGCTGAGAGCACTACAGTAGTGGCCAAAAGTTTTGGCAGTGATACAAATGTTGTGTTTTGGAAAATTTGCAGCTTCAGTTTCTGTGGTGACAATTCATTGTTTTTATATTCTTGTGCAGAGCTCATTGCCAAGAGCTTTATTAGCATAAAAAGTTCACTTTATCACAAAAAAACATTTTCACTTATTTTGCCCCTGGCACAAAATGATCAGCTAAGAGTGTCCAGCAAACACCAGGCCCATCTCCTCCTGAGTAGTCACCTACAGAATGGTGTTGCCACCCGGGCAGAGCTGGCTCAGTATTGGCAGCAGGTGGCTGTGAGGGAGGCCAAGACTTGTGGACATCTGCCATGTGTCAAGAAGCCACTTCCTTGCAAGAAAAACCATTAAGGACAGACTGGAATTCTGCAGGAAGTACAGGGATTGGATGGCAGAAGACTGCAGGTGCAAAGTTCTTTTTCTGGATGAATCTTCCCTCTGAATGTTTGGAATATCTGGAAAAATCTATTGTCTGGAGAAGGAAAAGGTGAACGCTACCATGAGTTCGGTGTCACTGTGCCAACAGTGAAGCATCCTGAGACAATCCACGTGTAGGGTTGATTCTCATCCGAGGTGTCCTCCAAGAGCAACTTCTGATTTTTCCACATTAGATAACATCCATCCATCCATTATCCAACCTGCTATATCCTAACTACAGGGTCACAGGTTCTGCTGGAGCCAGTCCCAGCCAACACAGGGTGCAAGGCAGGAAACAAATCCCAGACAGGGCGCCAGACCACCACAGGGCACACACACCCACAAACCAAGCACACACTAGGGATAATTTTGGATCGCCAATGCACCTAATCTACATGTTATTGGACCATGGGAGGAAACCAGAGCACCAGGAGGAAACCCACACAGACACGGGAAGAACATGCAAACTCCACGCGGGGAGGACCCGGGAAGCAAAGCCAGGTCTGCGAACTGCGAGGCAGCAGCGCCACCACTGCATCACTGTGCCGCCCATTAGATACCATTCTACCCCAAAATGACAAAGTGGAAACAAAATTTTGGCAAATTTAGCAAAAAAAAAAAAAAAAAACGAGTATTCAGACCCTTTAGTTGTTGCTGTTGTTGAAGCCCCTTTGGCAGTGACTGCGGCCTGAGGTTGTCTTGGATTTGACGAGACAGGCTTCTCAGACCTGTCTTTGGGGTTTGTGTTCCATTCTTCTCCTCGGATCCTATCGAGTTCCGTCCAGTTTGTGGAGTCCCTCGGTGGACAGCTATTATTAGGGGTCCCCAGAGATGTTTGATTGGGTTAAAGTCCTGGATCTGGGTGGGCCACTCAAGGATGTTCAGAGTTCATCCTAAGCCGCTCCTGTGTTGGCTTTGCTTGGTGCTCATTGGTCATATCCCTGTTGGAACGTAAACGTTCGGCCCAGTCTGAGGTCAGCAGCACTCTGAGCAGATTTCCATGAAGGGCCTCCGTTTACTTGGCTCCATTTAACTTTCCCTCAGCCCTGACCTGTCCCCCAGTCCCTACTACTGAAACACACCCACCGAACCAAAGCATGATGCCACTGCTACCACCATGCCTTACCCTTGTGCAGGTGATGAGTGGGGCCTGGTTTCCTTCAGACATCACGCTTAGAATTGAGGGGCAAACAGTTCATTCTTGGTTTCATCAGACCAGAGAGTCTTGTTTGTCACAGTGAAGCAGTGCTTCAGGTGCCTCTGCAAACTCCAAGTGAGCTTTCATGCATTGTCTGGACACTCTGGCATAAAGGCCACATTAACGGAGTCTTACAGTGATGGTTGCCTTTCTGGGAGTTTCTCCCATCTCCACAGAGGTTCTTTGGAGCTCAGCCAGAGTGACCATTGGGTCCTTGGACTCCTTTCTTACCAAGCCCAAACCATGATTGATCAGTTTGGCTGGCCTACCTACGTGCCAGCTGTAGGAATTTTGGTAGAATTGAGATTGCAGTATGGTAACTAACTGGACCCTTCCTCTTTTCAGATGGTGAACATCTACGACTCGCCAGGAGAGCAGATCCGAATCGGGCCCTACAGTTGGCTGTCAAACAAGGACATAAGTGTCTGGCTAGAACAAGATGACCAGACCATACTTAAGGTAGGGGAAGATGCCCGGCTCCCATTTCTAAACATATTACCTGTGGGTGATGAGAGTCCTGAGAGTCGCTAGCTTTAAGAAGTTAAAGGAGCATTCCGCTCCAGAATGAAAGGGTTTGTATCAGTTACCCCACGTAACTTATAGTGATGAGTGAGAACAGTTGTAATCTCGTGTTTTCATGGAGAATGGGGGTTAACAGAATTCCTGACTCCATGGACTTGAATGGGTGAGTGAGCCAGCGCTTGGTCTTATGTGAAGAGCTGCAACGTTTGGGGTGGGGATGAAGTAGTGATCTCTTTTAAACAATATGGTCACACCTTTGGCTACCATCATATCATAAACTTTTATCTTCCTTCTCCACGAAAACACGAGATTACAATTTTTTTCTCAATCATCACTACAAAACGCATGAAGTAAGTAACCTATACATTGTTGTTTTATACTCCTTTATAGGAGTACTCCACCCAAAAGTAATATTTTTATCGGTTACTTACCTTCATGTGTTTTGTAGCGATGTTCGAGAAAAAAATTTAATCTCACGTTTTAATGGGGAGCAGAGATGACAGAAGTTTCTGGTAGAACAGGCATCTAAGCTGACCATTGCTGAACAACCGGCAACAATATCACAAACAACCATGAGGAAAATCTCACGTTACTCATCCTGCCTAATCGACACGTCGTGTCATCCAACTGCACACTCACAGTGCCCCAAATGCATGCATTTTTCTTAAACCACTTCTGGAAATTGCTCTTGTGAAAGAAAACAGAGTGCACGCGTGGATGCCAGTGAACATTTGAGTTGTAGACTTCTCGCCCATCACATTCCATTTATATTCATACACACAGATGGACTACCTCGGATAACTTAGCGGTGATATGTGGAGCTGCAGAGGTGACCTGACCTTCAGCTTGTTGAAGAGTCTCAGATATGCATGGGTACGAGGCACATCCTCTTTCAAAAAATGTTTTCTTTAACTTTCAATCAAAATTATTTTAGTATTAAATAAATTGCCCGTCACCATGACATATCATCCTTCAGAATCGGATATTGCATCTGGCACTACAAAAGGGATAGTTTTGTGTGTTAAGATTCCTCTACCGCTGGTTTTCTTTGTTTAGCTAGAGTGAAACATTTCGCCAGACCACTCTCTTTGCAACCGGAACTGGTCCTTGCTTAATAAGTGAGTCTCCTGTAAAAATACTATCTTGGCATTTAGACTTGTTAAGTGCAAGAGTACTTTCATTCTCTTTAATTCATAATTGAGACCCTTGACATTCCAGCTCACACAGTTCAGTATTTGGTCATGGAAATGTTTCTTCTGAACTTTTGTTGACACTTTGTAGTCTTATGTTTAAGGTATTGTGCATATGATAGCTTTGACACAGATTTCATATTATTGCCAAGTGATACAGCTATGAAGCGTATTGTTATATTGCCACTAAACGTTATTGGGGTATAAGGGATAAAATAGAAATAGCATTGCTCTCTTTCTATCCACCCATAGTGCCTCTGCAAGTGAAGCAAGCCACACTTCGCAAAGTCCTGGTCCTCTGACATACCAAGAGTAGGGGTGTCCAACTTCAGTCCTGGTGGGCCGCAGTGGCTGCAGGTTTTCATTCTAACCCTTTTCCTAATCAGTGACCTGTTTTCACTGCTAAATCACTCCATTTCCCTTCATGTTAATAGCCCTGTTTTTAAGGATTCAATCCCCTAAATTGATTTGTTTCTTCATTAAATGGCAGCCAAACAGAAATAAGATGTGAAACGAGCCAACAGACGAGCAGCTAAATTCGAACGTCAAACTCCAGACGTCAGTTTCACTCCAACCAGGTTCTTAATGAGAAGCCGATTCATGCTGTTAATTAAAGCCGTTTTTGAATATCAGGACTTGTTGCTGCTCTCGTTCTGCACAGCAGACTGTTGATTTGCTGTTTTTTTTTTTCCTAAGACCACCATCAAGATGTTTTGGTGACCTGAGCAGACCAACATGGCCGAGACCTTCCCCTTTCTTTATTTTCAGGTGAACTGGTCATGTGGCGGCTCGTTTTGTGTCTCAGTATTGTTTGGCTGCTCATTAACCCCTTCACCGCCCTCTGCCGGATATATCCGGCACCGTTGTTTTAATGCTAACGCCATACTGCCGGAATTATCCGGCACATTTGCCTGTGGTTATATGAATGCCTGGCAAGTAGTATAGCTGACGGTTTGGCGTGGGTATTATTACTACGTTGTATTTCGACAAGTCTGTGGTTGTTTTGGCCGGTCATGTGACGTGATTCGCATGTAATAGCTGTGAATATGGCGAAACGTAAACTGACTTCAAGTGAGGCTTTGCAGGCGATTTTGGACAGTTCTGATCATGATTGTAGCAGTTCTGAAGAAGATTTTAGTGATAGTGATGAGCAGCAACATGCGCTGCATGATATTGTGAATGAAGACGCATCGGATGACGGCGCTGAGTGGGTGTATCCCCAGCATCTCAGCTGGGCTGCTGCCCGAGGTGAACTACCTTTTCTGCATTCGTTTGAGGGAACGTGTGGCTTTATTGTTGATGTAAACAATTACACTGCTGAGCAGTTTTATGAGCTGTTTGTGTCACCTGATTTGATTAGACATTTTGTTCATCAGACAAATCTGTATGCAGCACAGTTTATTGAGAAAAATCCCAATTTACCTCCACATTCCCGTGTTCGTGCTTGGTTTGACACTGATGAAAACGAAATGAAAAAATTCATTGGGATTTTGATGTTGATGGGAATAATCAGAAAACCAGATATTGAGATGTACTGGTCTACAGATCCTATGTATGCAACACCTATTTTTGCAGCTGTCATGACACGTAACCGATTCTCTTTGCTGCTGAAATTCTTTCATTTGAATGACAACAGAAACGAGCCAGATAAGAAAGATCCAAACCGTGACCGCTTGTTCAAGCTACGTCCTTTGATTGATCATTTATTTGAAGCATTTCAGTTGCCCTACATGCCAGGACCGTCAGTTGCAGTTGATGAAAGTTTATTGTCGTGGAAGGGCCGCTTACAGTTTCGACAGTATCTACCATTGAAAAGGGCACGGTTTGGTATCAAGATGTTTTGCTTAGCTGAGAATTCAGGTTACATTTATAGATTTCGTGTATACACTGGCAACTTGCACAACATTTAGTGGTCAATACTGCTTGAATAAATGTAAAAAATGTAAAAAAAATGTAAAAAAGTAAAAAAACAAAAATTGTTCAGATTTCGCCTGGCTTGGGGAATATTTAGGGAGTTGGCGGTTAAAGGGTTAAGGAAAAAGAAACAACTAAAGGGTCTGTGTCACGTCAATTAAAATGACGGCAAAACATGTTAATCAGCGGCAAAAGCGGCTCACTAATTAAGAAGATGGTTAGAATGAAAACCTCCAACCACTGTGGCCCACCAGGACCGGAGTTAGACACCCCTGGTCTTAGAGCAAAATGAATCCCCCAGCAGCGATATGAAAAAGGTTAAATCTGAGATATCATGTGAAGATAAATTCTAAATACAGTAGACTAATGATAGAATCATAAACAGTACAAATATAATAGACGAAGGGTATGATGTTAAACAAAGAAAGAAAAAAATGTAAAAGGCTTGTTAAATAAAGTTTAACAAAAAGACAAGAGCTTGTTACTTTGTGATGACCAAAGTGTAAATACAGTCATATGAAAAAGTTTGGGAACCCCTCTCAGCCTGCACTTTCAACACAAAAGATAACAGTGGTATGTCTTTCATTTCCTAGGAACATCTGAGTACTGCGGTGTTTTCCAAACAAAGATTTTTAGTGACGCAGTATTTAGTTGTATGAAAGTAAATCAAATGTGAAAAACTGTCTGTGCACAAATGTGGGTCCCCTTGTCATTTTGCTGATTTGAATGCCTGTCACTGCTCAATGCTAATTACTTGCAACACCAAATTGGTTGGATGAGCTTGTTAAGCCTTGAACGTCAGACAGGTGTGTCCAATCCTGAGATATAAAGGTATTTAAGGTGGTCAATTGCAAGTTGTGCTTCCTTCCCTTTGACAGCATGGGATCCTCAAAGCAACTCTCCAAAGATCTGCAAACAAAGATTGTCGAGTCTCATGGTTTAGGAGAAGGCTACACAAAGCCATCTCAGAGGTTTAAACTGTCAGTTTTAACTGTAAGGAATGGAATCAGGAAATGGAAGGCCACGGGCACAGTTGCTGTTAAACCCAGCAGGTCTGGCAGGCCAAGAAAAATACAGGAATGGCATATGAGCAGGATTGTGAGAATAGTTACAGACAACCCACAGATCACCTCTAAAGACCTGCAGCAACATCTTGCTGCAGATGGTGTATCTGTACATCGTTCTACAATTCAGCGCATCTGATGGCAGAGTGATGAGAAAGAAGCCCTTTCTGCACTCACGCCACAAACAGAGTCACTTGTTGTATGCCAATGCTCATTTAGACAAACCAGATTCATTCTGGAACAAAGTGCTTTGGACTGATGAGATAAAAATGAAGTTATTTGGGCAT
Organism: Erpetoichthys calabaricus; assembly: GCF_900747795.2. NCBI lineage: Eukaryota > Metazoa > Chordata > Cladistia > Polypteriformes > Polypteridae > Erpetoichthys > Erpetoichthys calabaricus. The sequence goes on along the minus strand of NC_041404.2, from coordinate 138,998,878 downwards.
AACAAAAAGCGCTTTGCATGGCAGAAGAAGAACACCACATTCCGAGAAAAACACCTGCAACCTACTGTCAAACTTGGTGGAGGTTCCATTATGCTGTGGGGCTGTGTGGCCAGTTCAGAGACTGGGGCCCTTGTTAAAGTCGAGGGTCGGATGAATTCAACCCAATAAAAACTAATTCTTCAGGATAATGTTCAAGCATCAGTCACAGAGTTGAAGTTACGCAGGGGTTGGATATTCCAACAAGACAATGACCCAAAATACAGTTGGAAATCTACAAAGGCATTCATGCAGAGGGAGAAGTAGAATGTTCTGGAATGGCCGTCACAGTCCCCTGACTTGAATATCATCGAAAAGTATTGATGTCATCTTTCTGTTGGGGTGCCCACATTTATGCACCTCTCTAATTTTGTTATGATGCATATTGCATATTTTCTGTTAATCCAATAAACTTAATGTCACTGCTGAAATACTAATGTTTCCATAAGGCATGTCAGATATTAAAAGGAAGCTCAGCCAATGAAACAAAAATCCAAAGAATTAAGAGGGGTTCCCAAACTTTTTCATGACTGTATAGTCAGAGAAAGAAATTTCAATATAATAACTGAAACTTGAACAATAACTGTTTACTTTTTAGTATCCAATTAGCCAAATTGTAGCGATAAGTGGCCCAAATGGACATATAATTAATGAAATATCAATATAATAATTGCAGCCTAATTTAAGAAAAAGGAAAGGTTTGGCCAAAAAAGAAGTAAAATATAAAAATATATATACTGCTTAAATAAATTCAAGGAACACTTTTGAATCCGAGTATAGCAACAAGTCAATGAAACTTCTGTGCTATTGATCTGGTCAATGAAGTAGCAGGGGCTTGTTCATCACGTTCAGCTGCTTTGGTGCACTAAAGGGGGGGCAACACTGAGATGACCCCCAAAACAGGAATGAATGGTTTAACAGGTGGAGAGAGGCCACTGACATTTTTCCCACCTAATCTGTTTTTTCACTTGTTTTGCATTTGACTGCAGTCAGTGTCACTACTGGTATCGTGAGGCGATACCTGGACTCTACAGAGTTGGCACAGGTAGTCCAACTTCTCCAGGATGGCACATCAGTACGTGGCATTACCAGAAGGTTTGCTGTGTCTCCCACCACAGTCTCAAGGGCATGGAGGAGATTCTAGGAGACAGACAAGCAGTTACTCTAGGAGAGCTGGACAGAGCCCCTCGTAGAAGGTCCTTAACCATCAGCAGAACCCACCGGTATCTGCTCCTTTGGGCAACAGGATGAGCACTGGCAGAACCTACAAAATGACCTCCAGCAGGCAGGCAGGCTGGCCACTGGTGTGAATGTCTCTGACCAAATAATCAGAAAAAGACTTAATGAGGGTGGCCTGAGGGCCCGACGTTTTCTAGTGGGTCCTGTGCTCACTCCCCGCCTGGCACCGTGGAGCTCGATTTGGCATTTGCCATAGAATACCAGAATTGGCAGGTCCAACCTACTGAGTACCATTTGGAGTTGCTGCAATGAAATTTCGGCCAAATGGACTCGCCTGCCTGTCTCCTCATTTTTTTCCCTTTGATTTTCGGGATGTCTTTGAATTCAGCCCTCTGTAGGTTAATCATCATCATTTCCATCATACGATGTGCCATCCTTTCATTCCTAACACATCACCATATCAGTCCATATCAGTAGAGATAGCCAGCAGGATTTTTTTCCCCCCATTGAGATCTGAGGTGTTTTCAAAGTGTTCTTTTAATTTTATTGAGCCGTTTATATATTTATATAAAATATATATATATATATATATATATTTATATAAAATATATATATATATGAACACGGCAGATTTTGCTTTACAAATGGTCCAAAATGCAGGATTCAAGTAGAATCTTCTTTGCCTTGCCAGAACACGGTGTGACTCGTCATCTTGTGTTTCAAAAGAGAGTGGAGTTCAGTCATCTTAGCTCTTTATGTGCTTTCTTTTAACATTTAATCATTAGTTATACACACGTCTGTCAGTGAACTGTTAGCCAATGAGTAAGTGGTTACTGGACTTGTGACCAATGAATGATGGGAATGGTGGCACTTCGATTCAAAGCTTGGTTGCATCAGAGCCCACTCCATTTTTTTTTTTGCTTTTTGTTTTTAATATTTTAATAAAAACACATGCATTTGGGACATTGTGACCACACGACTGGATGACCTGACATGTTATATGACACAAGTGAAGTTGAGATTATTTTTCGTGGATGTTTTTGATGTTGTTTGCTGCTGTTTAGCCTTCCTCACCATGGACGCCCCTTCTTCTGTCTGCATGAACACATCAGCGTAGTTTTTATTTATTTTTTTCATCAATCACTTCATGGGGTAAGTAACATACTTAAAAAAAAAATACGCATATTTCTTTGTGTTGGTATCACGTACTGTACATTCTTATAAAGGTGGCACTGATGTCAGCGCTGCTCCCACTCTTTTGTGGGCACTCTCAGATGTGCTGTGCCCCACTAATGCCTCTCCCTGTCCTTTCTGCAGCACATGTCCACATCACCCTTGGTGGAGCCGCCTCATTTTGTTACTCACATGAAAGCCACGATTCAGTTCCTCTTGGAGAATCCTCGAGCAGAGACCCTCTTTCCGGGGGGACAGTCGCACGTCTACAAAAGAAGTGCACATGGCTCGTGGGATAAAGCAGCTGACTGTGCTGTGCCTGTGCATCACTCTGGTGGGAACAACTGAAACGGTGTTCATGATAATCGAGTGGCACTCGTGATGTGCAATGTATAGCTAAATGAGCTCTGGGAGACTCGAATGGAGGACATCTGTGGTCTGTGGAGGCAGTACAGCCAGAGTGACCTGGAGTGACTTGTTCTGGACACTTTGTGACATTGCCAGCCTGACCTGCATGTTCCTCCTCGTCCTTCAAGACGTCTCACAATGTTTCGCTCCCACTGAGGGGGACCAGAGATTAACTCGCATGTGTAAACCCACACACCGTAATATATATATATATATAGGGGGGGGGGGGGTCGGGTTCGGGGGCTGACATAAAGAAGACGCTTCTTGAAATTGCACTAAATTGTTTTTTTCTTTTTAATCACCATGTAGTTCATCTTCTGCCTCAGGAAACTGCTGGCTGCGGTTTGCTTAGACAGAGCGGGCAGGCCACAGAATCGAGTCAGGCTCACCTACTAACTCTGGCCTGTGTAGCCCCTCGTCCACGAGACCACTTTATCTGTATTCACTCTGCCTCGTCTAAAGTGCGCCACCATCCAGACCTTTTGGGGTTTTCACTTACCGACAGAAATAAAATGCTGATACCACATGTCTGTCTTTTGGATTTGTTTCATGTTGTTTTGTTTTACGCACATACAGGACGTCCTTTCAATCCGCCGATCGCATCGTCTGTTTCAAAAGACTTCATTAGCGAGAGAAGGGGGACAACTCGACTTAAGGAAGTTTTGCGTGCGTAATAATAAAAGCCGAACCAACTTCAAACCCAAGCTGCTGCTGCTGCTCCTTCCTCCTCCTCCTCCTTTCATCTTTTCCCTCTTTTCTATGGGGTCTTTGAGTGTATGGTTTGATTCCATCCTTAAAGTTTTGGCTCAGTTTAGTCCTTATTGACACGCTAACCCTCTTTATTTATCTGGGCTAGGGGCTAGCGCTAGCTTGGGCTACTTTGCCCCCCCCACCCCCGGTGGCTACATGGCATTTCAAAAAAAAAAAAATCAAGAAGGGCATTTGAAGGTGGGGGGTCAAAAATCCCATCACTCCCAAAGATTGGAGTTGAGATTCATGAAGATTTACATCTCCGCCCCACTCATTAATATTGATGAGCTACCATTGAGTGGCAAAGCGCATAGACAGATTCCTGGAGTTCCTTGCAGCAGGCTGTTATTTTAGCCACTAGATGGCGGCAGAATACTGTTAACAATCCAATAAAATTTTATTGCACATCAGATCACAACAGTTTTAACCCGAGAGACATTTGGGGGTTAAGCGTTTTTACACCGAATTCCGAGCCCGGGTGGATTTCGTGGGGTAAACGCCAAGGAGGTTAAAGGTTAAGTAGCACCCAGCTGCTACACTTTCCTCTAAAAAAAAAACTTTGCAAACTAAAACAATCTCCGCCTGCACTAGCGTTTTACAAATGTCTCTCCAATGACACTAAAGTGACCCAAAACGCATGTGACACCAAGGGTCACTGTGTCCTCCTTGAAGGGGTGGCCTGCATCGTTGGGCCCAGGATTGACTCCCAAAACTGTAGCCATTGACCAAATGAGTTGTGCATGAAGGCACCAATGAAACTGCACAAACGACACCCTGCTTCATGTCTGCCATGTTGGAACGTGGTGCCCAATCAGAATTGAGACATTGTAAGGAGCAGAATCCAACCAGGGAGGTGCCATGTAATGAGCCCAACCAATCAGAGCACAGTTAAGAGTCTCCGTTTTTCACCCACCCACACCTCAAGAGGGCGCTTTCAGGGGTCTAATAGGGTGGGAAAAGGGGTGAAAAACCGACAGTAATGTCCACTTTTGTAGTGTGGACACCGCCTTGGACCTGCAGCGTCCATGTCACGGCCCACCCCAGTACACAGTTAATAAAATAAACAAAAAAGATGCAAAAGCTTGAAAGTTAAAATTTAATAAAGTAACCAATCAGGACACACCATTTAAAGAGAATTCTTCAGGACGTCAGTTTGTTGCGACTTTCAGACAAAAAGAAATGAAGAGCTGATCAGACACACCATTCTGAGAACAGTTAACATGGAGGATTAAACGTGTGAACAAATACAAGATTATCTTTATGTTTAAAAAAAAACAGCAAAAAATAAAAGATGTCATTAAGTTATAAACAATAAACCCCCGTTTTAGCCCTACAGTATATAATATTAAAGCAGTCACAGTTAATTAATGTTCTCCCCGTCCAGTTGTTCTAAATTAATTTACTTCATTGCACCAAGAATACGTAAAAGGCAAAATAAAAATAAGGAAGACGAGATCACGGTAAGAACGGTTTAGTACTTAATACAAAAATTGCACTTGCCAGATGGTTTTCCGCACGAGGGTCCGGCCTTTTCAAAAATGTCATTTAAGGCAAAAAAAAAAAAAGAAAAGAAAAACCCACCTCGAGACGGACTGAGGGGGCAGCTGACGGCTTTTCTCCCCAAGGCCGAGGTGCTTCAGGGTTTTTGGGACCCGCAGCTGTGAGTGGCATCTACATATGGGGTGGGTGGGGGAGACGGGGCGCAAGGCTGGAAGACGCCAATCTGCCGGTGGCCTTCACATCTTTTAAGCGCCAGGGACAGTCGGACAGAAAAGGCCGCAACAGGAGGAGGAGGACGGAATTGTACAAAATTTGAATATGGAGTGGGAAACGGGGCTCACCTTTTAGGTTGTGGTGTGGCTGTGCAACCGCCAACCGTGACAGCCATATTGAGGAACCCCTCGAGTGGCCTACCGGCGATTTTGAAGTAACCACACGTACAGGTCTGGGACGGCAAGGCAAGGTGGGGTTACTTTTGTCACATGATGTCCCGTTTTGGAGTCAGTGACGTGGATGCTGGGGCGTGCAGCCTGGCCGGGGGTTTGGGGGGGGAACCTCCCTTTTTGTTTTTGTCTTTTGGAGAGCGTTTGTAAAAGGACGGCTTGTGGATTTTGTTTTATTTTTGTGCAACCCCACTTTTGGCCACCCACCTGAATAACATTTAGTATTTAGTTATGTTACTGCTTTAAAAATCCCAGGAGTAAGCTGGCAGGGCAGAAGGACGGGCACACCCCAGAAGAGAAGGGGACCTTTCTTTCATATTTCAGTCATGACGCCATTCAATTGATCTGTGATTCCATTCATTCCCTCCATTTCTCAAATCTGCCTACCCAGAGCAGGATTGCAGGGGAGCTGGAGCCGATGCCAACAAGGATCGGGCACAAGGTGGGAACATCAGAGGGTGAAGACGCAGACACGTGCATGCCAGCCGTCAATTTAGTGCCGCCAACCCACCTGCCTGGCACGGCTCTGGACTGTGGGGGGACAAGCAAAGGCCATGAACCTCAGGCTCCTTGTAGCGATGTACCACCATGGTGCCCGCGATCATGAGGGCCTAAATCAGACCAGTTATGTCTAATGGATGCTTGCACACATGTCTTGTCCCAGCAGCACTTCTAGCATGTGATGTGATGTCTGGTTGTGTAGCGTCGGGCCTGCAGGTGGTCAGAGTGCATTTTGGTGAATGCCACTGAAATGCCACTTTTATCCTCCTAATCTTCCAGGTTTCAGGTACAGCACACCTGTACATCACATCGCGTCGCCTCACCCACCACATGACGAAACAGCACGGGGTCCTGGCTGCCAACCCATCAAGCAGGCACAAAGTCCAGTTCACCCCCAAGGTTTCACTGAACAAAGTGCTTATAATTTCGACCCACCTGGTTGCAGCGCTTCTTGTTTGCCTCACGAGCCACTTTTGCCGGATTTGTATTTTGGAGACCCTGAATTGCCGCTGACCTTCAACCCCTGGGGATTTTTGGGACATTTGCTTTAACTGGCGGCAGCGATCCATCGTGAGACCCTCCGCACACCACAACGTGGGCCTTTCCAGTCAGGTGCCATTGTGAATCTTGACCTGGCGTGACCCAAATTCAGACAACATGTGATGCCCCATAGGCCATCAGGTGAATGGTGACTTGTGGCACTCTGGTGGGTCAGAGGGGGTCATTTCACAACTTCAGGTTTGCTCCCTTTGTATTTTAAGCTCAGACTTGAGTGTGTTTTGGGGTTTTTGTTTGGCTTGTGAGGCAGCGGCCAGACAGACACTACATGTTGAGGTGACAACACGGCCCCCCCTAAGACCCCAGGGTCCTATCTTCCCACCCCCACCATTGATGGCTTAATGAATGATGCCCCACATCCTCCTAACAGCACCTTTGCTTCTGGTAAAGAGTATGGAAGGAGTAACGTGACCCCCGGTGGGCTTGGGCTGCTCTGCTCGTCACATGGCTGTGCTTCAGTGGTCACTTCACATGTGGACATTTACCCCTGACAATACGGTCTGCCCTTCATAACCGGGCCATGATGAAGAACACGTGCCTTCGGCTTGTGGCCTTGACTGAAAGTGACATGTTTTAAAATTTCAAGGGGTGTCGGCTGGCACCAATGCCAAGGCAGCATTCATGGGCACCGTCAGCAAGAAAAGTTAGTGCCACGACCGGGCATCCAAGCAGAGCAAAGTCAGAGTGTGAAATGGGCGAGGCCACTGCTGGCATCGAACACACCAAACATTAAAAGTCTGGCTGTCAGCCTGCCATCTTTATTGTAATTGGGGGGCTACGTGAGAGGAGCACACCGACCAGCATCCTCGGCATGCAAAAGGTCAGAGTTACAGATCAAAGCTGATGGGCTGCACAGACCGCCAATGGGCAGAACACTTTAAATTGGAAAAAAGAAAGTGTCTTTTAGTATTGTACTCCAAAACTGCCAGTTGGCGGCTGAAAGTCACGTGGTGCAACCTGGCATTTTATGTAGCAAAAACGAACTGCTGCTCCGAGTCCAATGAGAAATGTCCAGGGGTGTAGTGTGAACGGAGGCGTGGCAGGTGGCACCAAGCACTGGCGTATTCGGGATGGTGTGAATTAGTGTTTTACAAATGAGTGCCACCTGGTGGGTGGGTGGGTACACAGAGTGGCAATGGCTAAAGGTGACATGAAAAGACAACAGAGGGGCCACAGCCCTGACCAGACCTAATTCACTGCTGTGCGGATTTTTAATATTTGTCTTCCTCTTTGATTCTGGGTTGCTACAGACTGGCGCACACGTAATGGGGGCGCGTTGAGCTGAAAAGGATATCACGTCATGAAACCCCCCCCCCCTAGCTACCCACCCTCCCTCCCTCCACCAATCGGGGTAAGTCCGTCCCCTCCACTTCCTTCAGCATGTGCTCCCCGAGCACGGCCGAGGTCTATCTCAAGCTGTCCACACTCTCCGTTTTCCCTTCTACTTGCGTCTGCTCGCTTCCTTCGCTCGGCGTCCTCTCGTCACTCGGGTCCTCCCTCTGGGGAGACTCCAGCTGCATCTCCTGCTGTTCGGGGACATCTTCCCTTGCGAGGGTGCCATCCTGAAGGTCCACTTCCTTGTCGAGCTCCTCTGGATGTCCTATTGAGCTCGTCTCGCTAACGGCGTCACCGCTGGGTCTCGAGCGACGGAACAGTTTCTCACCTGGGGACGGACAAACGCACGGCTGTGAGGAATCCTTTGGTTTTGTACTTCGAAACTCCATGTTGATTACTTAAAACAAAAACGGACAGGACCCTCTTCAGAGCTGCACTGAGACTCGTGAAGGACGGGACCCTGAACACCACAGAGTGTCTGCCATGAAGTCAAGTGTAACCTTACCTGGCATCCGGCGTTTGGTGCGAGACGAGGTGGGGGTGGGCGGTGGCGTCCCCCGGGCACTTTGAGCCTTCATGGTGTAGGTCTGCTCGGTGGAGTCCAAGGATCCTACGGGAGGTCAAACAAGAAGAAGAAAAAAGGGTGAAGCCTTCTGACAAACGGGTGGGCTCATATACCGCGGGGAAAATACGTATTGAACGCGCCAACGTGTGTCTCAGTCAATATATTTCTAATGGGGCTGTTGACGTGAAATTTACACCAGACGTTGGTAACAACCGAGTAGTCTAAAATAAAGGCGGCCATAAATGAAATTCTCTCTCTCTCTCATATATTATGCTATATATATATGTCTGTCTGTCTGTCTGGCCGCTTTTCACAAAGGATCTAAATGGATTTAGATTGAACATCCCAGTTGATTTTGAGACTTCGATCAGTGCGCTAAGTGTCATAGTTTGCTTGCGGAACCGACTTATTTGCATGAATCTGAGAGGCATGCAGTGGGGCCCCTCCTCACTTTGCTAGTGAACGAGAGAGTCGGGGTCTGTCTGTATGTCTGCTTTTCATGAGAGAACTACTTAACAGATTTAGATTGGGTTATTTTCTAGAATTTGCTTGAACATTCCGGTTGATTTTGAGACTTCTCTCAGTACGCTATGTAAGTATCATAGTTCGCTTGCGGTACCGATTTATTTGTGCAAATCCGAGAGACACGCAGCTGGCCATGGGGAGGGAGTCGGGGACCTCCTCACTCACGCACCAGCCTCGGGGCGTAATCTTAATTCCACTTAGTTAGCCAACAAGAGAACTACTTAACTGATTTAGATTGGGTTATTTTCTAGAATTTGCTTGAACATTCCAGTTGATTTTGTGACTTCTCTTATTGCGCTAGGTATCACAGTTCACTTGTGGTACCGATTTATTTGCACTAATCCGAGGAGGGTGGGGCGGGGCTGAGGGGCGTATCTTACCTCTGCTTAGTGAGCAAATGAGAGAACTACGTAACAGATTTAGATTTTTTTTTTTTCTGTAATTTGCTTGAACATTCCGGTTGATTTTGCGACTTCTCTCATCGTGCTAAGAATCAGAGTTCACTTGCAGGAGTGATATATTTACGCTAATCCGAGACAGAGGCTGTGGGCCGAGGGGAGAGGGAAGCATGACGTCAGGAGTGGGGAGCTGGGTGGAGCCCTCCGCGCTGTCGCGGGGCACAGCTAGTTAGAAATATATTTACTGAGAAACACGTTGACACGTTCAATACTTATTTTCCCAGCTGTAAATGGTTTTCAGTAAAGTGATGGAAAGAAGCTGGCATAGGTGGCGGGCACACGTTTAAATGTGGAGCAGGTTTTCTGTGGGCCTGCTGACCACTCACCTACCTGCGGCCAGGTTAAAGGTCCTTCCTTTGATGGAGCTCTGCACAGGAGAAAACCAGTTGAGGACGGAGCCCACCACTGGAATCTGACGTAGTACTCCCTAGGAGGCGTGAAGGAGACAAAAACAAAAAGGGGGGGCAAATAGTGAGAGTTGGGAGTATCAGGGAGCAGGCCTTGAGAGGCAAAAAAGGTGAAATGGAACAAATCCCATCAAAGCTGACAAAGACCCCCAAGCGAGATCCATTAACAAGATCCAGGTCAGAGGGCATAGGCAGTAAAAACTCCAAATAAAATTGACGAGACTGAACCCCCATTTGAACCCCAGCTATCATTACCTCCTGTAGACCCCCCCCCCCCCCACACACACACACACCCCCATACTCCCCCCCTTTCTACCACAGGCTCTCACCTCCTCCAAAAGTTTCTCCTCATTGGCTTTCTGCAGCTGCAGCTCCGCCTCCAGAATTCCCTTCCTCACCACTTCGGTCATGTTCTCCAGGAGCTGCGCAACACAAGTTAAGATGAATTAGCCAATCGGTTAGGTGACCCTTGGGTTCCCCAGGATGAATCCATGAATGATCTCAATGGAAGAAAACCGTCCACAGCAACACCCAAGGCCCCAGGAGAAGCGAGCGAGTCTCACGGGTGGACACTGCAGGCCTCTGGAGTTTGTACCCTCAGGAAACCCCCTCCTCTTTTAATGTTTCTCAGCTTGACCACCAGGCAGAGAGGTTTGGGTGTGGAGTGGCACCCGATATAAGGCTATACAGGCCTGCCCAGTACAATTGAATTTGCTCAGAGTGGTGACCCTGGCTGAGCTCCTTATTCCGCCCGAGAAGGTTGAGACGGTGGTGGGTCTCAAACACACGGGGTCTTCAGACTTCCTCTTTATCACAAGTGGAGAAGCTGCAGCTAAGTGACTTGGGGGGTGGGGTCGACGGGGGGGGGGCCCGGACCTCACGGCCAACCTCTCCGTGTGAGGATGTGAAACTGAGAATTCCTCAGCAGACACAAATGGTAATGTGGTCTGGTGGAGTGGGGGGTCTAACGAGTGTAATGGGATTGGTGAGCACAGCCAGGGTATAAGGGAGGATCTGCACAAGAGACCATTGGGTCAAGGCGGGCGGGTTCACCTTTAGCAGAACTGAATAAACTTCTGCTTACTGAGGCGGAGGCCCACTGTTCCACGTGAGGATATGAAATGGAGAGGGGCAGTGACCTCAAAGGGACTCCTCACAGGTGACACGGTGTGTGACTGTCCAGGTCACCTGACTTACCAGTAGGAACAACTGCAGTTAGTGACTCAATCTGGATACAAAGAACAGTTAACGTGCGCCAGATGGGGCGAAGTCCTGAGCAGAGACAAATGGCGCCGTTGTTCTATTTGCTCAGGTGAGAGTAACGGGAGGGCAGAGCGCAGTGAGGCTGTAAGAGAGATTGAGGGTCTGCATTTAGGAACTCCGAATTCACCTTTAGCACTGCGGCTTACTGACGTGCAGGTCCCAGGCTCACAGAAAGCCTCCTTGAGTAGACATCAAGTGGAGAAGGACGGCAGCTTAAGAGATTTCTCGCCAGTGACGACAGACTTGAGCTCACGTCTTTCCTAATCCTGGGCAGAAACGACGGGATATGAATTGTGCCTGCCATTTCATGTATTGTCACCAATAGACTGTGGTCTACGTGGCACTGTCACCACTAGTGGGTAGTGACAGCAAGCCGAGAGAGTTTGGCTTTTTAATGGCCAGTGGTCGTGGGTTTGGGAACATGGAGGGCCCTGTCCTGGGGCAGGGAGCACAGTGGGCCGAGTCCCCAGGGGGGGTCTGATAGCCTTGACGTGGAGATGGGCTGCTGTGTCTGTGAGTGACTGGGCAAAGACTCTATGAGAGTACCCACTGCGCCCCTAAAAGCTATGCACGAATATCTGAATTGGTGTCGGCTCGCACTCCTGGCTCCAGGGTCCTCGGATTGCCCAGTGTGGAGTGTGCAGGTTCTCGCTGTGTCTGCAAGGGTGTCCTCCCACCTGCCAGAGCCGTGAATGTCAGTTTGACTGAGGACTCCAAAATGAGTTTGGACACGTGTGATCAGGCGTCCTATGGACTGTTGCCCTGTCCCGGACTGGTTGGTGCTGCCAGCCCCTTAGGAGCCTAACCTTGGTTAAGCAGGTTGTCGCAATACAAAGCTAAATGAATGATGAACTACAGCCGCCCACCACTTTCAGCGGAAGTCATGCTGGTCGGTTTTATGGTTTTGTCTAACCTGAGCTGACCGGTTACACGGCGGGTATTAAAAATACGCCAGACAAGTCAGTGGGGCAAACCAGCTGGCATAACGCATGGCTGGCAGACACCGGCCAATACAGTATGGAAGGGCTCTTTCTGGGCTGAAGGCCCCCTAAACCTCGCCATTTAGTTTCTTACCTTTGAGTTCTCCTCGATCTCCCTGCCGGTGGTGGAGATCGTTTCCACCAGTTCAGCCACGTCCAGGTCCTCCGTCGCCATGCCTACATAGATGCAGTTCTTCTCTGGGCCAAATTCTGGACCTGCAATTCAGAGAGCGGCGAGCTTCTTCAGGGCCGTCAGCCGTGACCCACAGTGGAGAAGCTCGGGTCCTCCCCTCACTTGTCTACTCACCCGTGGAGAAGAGCAGGTCCGAGTCGAGCTCCTTCAGCTTCTTCAGCAGCGCACCGTTGGTCTTCTCCACCTCCAGCTGCCTTTTGCTCAGGTCGGCTTCGTCACTGCAGAGCTCGTATCTACAAGGTGAGTCATTCTGTGGTGAGTGAACTGCTCGGCGCCACACCGGGGGGAGAGGCCCACAGGAGACCCCGAAGTAATGCGTACCTTATAGCGCCCAGTCCTGGCCAGTTCAGATCCTCGATGTACGTCAGAGTGGATGTCTGGTACACCTCCCGTTTAAACTCCTCCCGCATCCGCAGGGTGCTGTACAACACAGGGATGGTCTCTCGAAGACGCTCAACCAGCATGTCCACATCTTCTACCTTTGTCCCTAAAACTGAAAACATGGGGTTTTCTTTTTTAAAGGTTTTCCTGACACACGTATCCCTCAGTCCTAAACGGGCCTAGTCCCCCATCACTCCCAGGCTCGTTCTAGTGCAGCTATGTCTTTATTTTTTTGGTAATATGGAGACCTCCAGGAGAGGCCTCATGAGTGTGTTATGCAGCTTGACCCGGGGGCACAATATAACCCAAAATCCTTTTAGCCATCTTAGTGGCTTCTTTCCGCTGTCTGGATGTAAACGGTGAGCAGCCCACCCTCATTACTGGGTCCTTCTCTTAAGGTGTCCTTTCACATTTGGGACCCCACACTTTGACTTCTTGTGTGTCTAAGAAGTTACAGTCCAGGCCGAAAGTTTACACCCACCTGGGCTAATGCCATGTTTCCCAGCTCCATACACTCCCTGTGTTAAGTTCATTAGGGTCTCGACTTTATTTAATGTCACAATAATAGCGGAGGTGACTACAGCCATCACTTACCTGGTCACATCTTCAGTTTCCATACGCTTTGTTAGTTGTTGCTTTAAAATTTATCAATGGTGGCGTAGTGTATCGCTGCTGCCTCGCAGTAAGGAGACCCGGGTTTGCTTCCCGCTTTGCTTTAAGGGCGGGGTGGTGGCTCTGAGGCTAAGGATCTGCACTGGTATTCCAAAGGTTGCCGGTTCGAATCCCTGTCATTGCCAAAAGAGATCCTACTCTGCTGGGCACTTGATCAAGACCTTTAGCCTGTAATTGCTCCAGGGGCGCTATACAATGGCTGACCCTGCGCTCTGACCCCAAGGGGTATGCGAAAACTAACAAATTCCTAATAAAAGAAATTGTATAAGGCAAAATAAAGAACAAAAAAAATTGCTTAACTTGATTCAGATGCTTAGGGTTGGCACCTTCCACCAGCTTCTCATAATACGTGGCAGGAATTTGTGCCCATTTCTCCTGGCAGAACTGGCGTCGGGCAGTCAGCAGCCTTGTGGGCCTCCTCGCCCGGACAAGTGCTTTCAGTTCAACAGGACTCGGGTCAGGACTTTGGTGATGATGTTTCACCTCGTTGTTTTTACACCATTCAGTTACGACTTTGGAGTTCTACTTAGCACTCCGGTCCTACTGGAAGACCAGCTTGAGATTTCTGACTAAGTTTGAACTTTCTGGCTGAGGCTGCTGCTTCGTGATCATCTTCTTTAATTAAGATGCCATTTCATTTCTAAAGCGGCCCTGTCCCATTACCCCCACAATTCGATGCTGACACCTCCATGTGTTCTTTGGCTTAAAATTCCTCACCGTTGTTTAATTTTTTCCATGCAGAAAAGAAATTAAACAAGACGTGTCAAGATGGTCTACCCTCCACCTTACGCTAGTAGGGAGAATCGACATTGTCAAGATGACCATCCTTCCCAAGATGCTCTTGCTATGTCAAAGCATCCCCATATACATTAACAAATCATTTTTAGACTCAATCATAATTTCATTTACTGTATATACTCACGTATAAGTGAGGTCTTGAAACCCAAAAAATCGATCATAAAATCAGACCCCGACTTATACACCCGTTCAAAAATACGACACTTCATTTTTTACATCTTCTCGCCTCCTCCAATCTCTTCTCAGTTTCTCAGACACATCAAATTTTGTGGCAGCAGCGCAGTGACCAATTTCTTTCTCCACTTCAATGACTTTTAATTTAAAACCAGCTTCATATTTTCTTCTAATCGTAGATAAGGGATGCTCTAATGATAAAGGTGTATGAGGGTGTGAGATACAAAAAACACAAATCAGCATCAACGTCGCTTTGGAATAGTTTGGGTATCACCGTGTGGTCACGTAGGCACACTACAGAGAGAGAGAGGTTAGGAGCACACGCCAATACAGCGCATCGCCGCACCCACAAAGACAGAAAAGGCTAAGTGCTCCGTTTTTACTCTCTCAGGTGTGCATTAGCATATCATAATCTCTTGGACCAATCACATGAGTTTTCCACATTCTACTTATACGACCGACATTATAAAATACCAGAAATTACACAGTAAAATCAAGTCCCGACTTATCTGCAGGAGACCTTATCCACGAGTATATACGGTATTTGGAATTCAAAACATCCAAAGAGCAACTCTACAATGACCTAAAGCAGAAGGTGGCACGGCACTACCCAACATCCAGTTTTATTACTGGGTGGCACATATACAAGCTATGAAGACCTGGACATCGAGACAAATTGACAAATATCCACAAGCCTGGTCTGCAGTAGAAATACAATCTTGCAGGACTTCTTTATATTCCCTGCTCTGTGCCTCAGTTAATACAAACTACCGCCATTACACTAAAAATCCAATTACCCTTCACTCTCTCAGAATGTGGAACCAATGTAGGAAGCACTAAGACAGAAAAGCCACCCTTTTCCACCTTCTCAAACATAAAGTGGGGGAAATAAGTATTTGATCACCTACAACCCAGCCAGAATCCTGGCTCTCACAGACTGGCTGTGTGCCCACATGGCACACAGATTACAATCAATCAGTCAATTCCAGATCCTCCTGATCAAAACTCGTGATATGTATAAAGCCCACCTGTCCACAGAATCCATTTCTTCTATTCCAGCCTCTCCACCATCATAGGCAACACCAAACAGCTGTCAAAGGATGTCAGGGACAAGATTGTAGACCTGCACAAGGCTGGAGTGGGCTACAAGACCACCGGCAAGAAGCTTGGTGAGAAGGTGACAAACTGTTGTGATTATTCAGAAATGGAAGAAATATAAAATGACCACCAATCACTCTCGGTCTGCCCTGAACTTGTACACCACGTCTGTCTGGCAGTGCGCCCCTTGATGGTTCATAAGGGGTTCAGGTGGACATTTCAACACAAAACTTCGTTCATCCCTTCCCAAGTGACACAGCGTCACGTTTCTGCGTCTCTTTCGCCCCTACATGTTTCTGCGTCTATGTCTTACCTACACGTTTCTGCGTCTGTGTCATCCCTACACGTTTCTGCGTCTGTGTCGTCCCTACACGTTTCTGCGTCTGTGTCGTCCCTACACGTTTCTGCGTCAGTGTCTTCCCTACACGTTTCTGCGTCCGTGTCGTCCCTACACGTTTCTGCGTCCGTGTCGTCCCTACACGTTTCTACGTCCGTGTCGTCCCTACACGTTTCTACGTCCGTGTCGTCCCTACACGTTTCTACGTCCGTGTCGTCCCTACACGTTTGCACGTCCGTGTTGTCCCTACACGTTAGCATTCGTGTAGAGTTGTTTGTACAGAAGCTGGTAGTGCCTTCAGCGGTTTGTAAACTGCTTCTGCGGAGGAGCCTCACTTGTGGAGGGTCCGCCATTATTTTTCTCTGCGGCCGTGACGGAGGGGCTTGGATTTTCCCCAGAGACTTCAAGGCACTGACCGAAAGGTAGGCCCTTAAGTCCAGCCACAGGTGCATTCCCAAGTAATTCAGTTAACGCTGCTGGCCAATCAGATGCTTCTAACAATCATGACATCAAATTTCTGGAATCTTCCAGGCTATTAATGCAGACTTTCAGTTTAGTGGATGGAAACCTGTGACCCACTAAAAACCTGATAAAGCAGACAAAGGCTGAAGTAAATCTGTCACTTAGCTAATACTGTGACATTATGGAAATAAAGTCAAGACCCTTTCCATCTGAACTGGTGTGGTGCTCAGGTGTCACCTACTGCATGGCTGCACTCAGGTCCTAATCTGGGATCCTGAGTTGGTTTGTCATGTGGTGGGTGCGGCAGCAATGCGCTGTATCAGCAGGTGCTCCTAACCTCCCAAAATGGGCTTAACAAAGAGAATGTATGGATTTGTGGAACATGCCGCTTAGAAGTCTGGAAAGCTCTCACCTCAACCGCATTACTTCAATATTAAACTTCATCTTCCACAAAGCTGCTCAGACTCCACTACAGTCACTAGGTCGGTGAGCTCACTGGGCCGGATGGCCTGCTCTCATGAAAACTGTCCTAATGTTCAGACGAGAGAATGAGACGTACCTGCCGACGTCATGAGCGGGCTAAACCGCACACAGCTGCCTTCGTCCTCCAGCTCGACGACATCCACCCCGCTGGCAGGTACAAGTCGGGCCAACTGCTCTCCAAGCTGTGAAGAGAGAACAACAAGAACACCATCATGAGGTGGGGTCAAGGTGGAGATGGTCAGACCTTCTCTCCTGACTCACACAAAGAGCTGCTAAAGGATAACCTTGGCCGCTGACTCACTGATTCACTCGGCGCGTTAACTGTTGCCCACCCAGAACCTCCCAGAGATCTGAAGCCCAACGTCGAGTGTCACACAGCCGGGTGGGAGCCACTAGGAGCTTCGTTATTACGAGGATTTCATTCACTTTTTATTTCGTATTCTGGGCTCTACACATTTTTCCAACT
The DNA here is from genome assembly GCF_900747795.2 of Erpetoichthys calabaricus. Lineage (NCBI taxonomy): Eukaryota > Metazoa > Chordata > Cladistia > Polypteriformes > Polypteridae > Erpetoichthys > Erpetoichthys calabaricus. Next base: position 138,981,733 of record NC_041404.2, on the reverse strand, counting down.
AATTTCTTTAGGGTGGTCTTACAGTGGATTGAGAAAGTCTTAAGACCCCCATACTTTCTGCACACTTTATTGTAGGTTTGTTTCAGTTTAAGTGGATATGTTGGCCATTTTTACCCATCAGTTTACACTCAATGTCCCATAATGACAGAGTTGAGGACGTGTTTTCAGAAAGGTTTACTAATGTATGAAACATCTAAACATGACCCCTCTCATTTCTACGAGTAATTCAGACCCTTTGCTGTGGCATTCCAAATCGCATTCGGGTCCATCCTGTCCAGTTTGATTCTCCTTGAGATGTTTCTAGAACTTGATTGGCCTCCACCTGCAACTAATCCACCTGTAAGTGACTGGACATCGTATAGAAAGGCCCACGTGGACCACCGTATAGAATTGTATATTTGGGGCAGAGTGGTGGCTCTGAGGCTAAGGATCCATGCTGGTATCCCCATTACAGCCAAAAGGGGATCAAATTCTGCTGGGCCCTTGAGCAAGGCCCTCCAGGGGTGCCGTACAGTGGCTGACCCTGCGCTCCGACCCCTAGGATTATGTGGAAACTAACAAATTTAGTTGTATTTAACTAATACAAGAAATTGTATAAAGTGAAATAAAGAACCAAAAGAAAAAGGTCACACTGCATGTCAGAACACCAAGCCATGAAGTCCAAGGAACTCGCTGTGGACCTCCAATCAAACCGTGGTGAGGCACAGATCAGGCCAAGGGGATAAAAGCCATTTCTAAAGCTTTTAGTTTTCTCAGGAGAACAGGGATCTCAAAAATGGTAAACTGCAAGAACTTCAGGACCACCACGACTCAAAGTTGGCCGGCCAAGAAGTGGCCATGTACAGGGAGTTGACCAAGAACCCAATGGTTCATAAACCAAGTGGTGTGTCATTTTCAAGTAGTCTTCCTCCAGGTGATAATTTTGGAAAATTATTATGGTAATACCCGCCTTAACAATTTGGGGTAAAATGTTTCTGCCCAATGAGAGAAGCCCCCAACACGTCCATGGGGTGTTTATTGAAACTTTATGGTGTGAAACACTATAAATACCGACCTCACAGGAAACTGAAACAAAGGAACGAGTCGTCCCCCAATTCGGAAACAAAGCCAATGGCCTAGCAGTGCGAGAACGCCTTTCGTTTGTAGGACCTCTGGTATCGGAGACGGGGACACTCAAGATGTTACGAGATGATGCCACAGGAAGAAAGCCTGAAGACGGAGGGACGGGATGAGTTTGGGTGTTTTTAGAAACATGACCACCACTTTCTCCTCCAGAAGAAAAGTATGGGCTGAAATAGCATTGGGGAGGGGGTGGGCTTGGCCCTGCACTGTGACATCCCACTGGTCCAGGAGGTACGTCAAAGAAGTCGGCCTTGTATAAACCAAGGAAGTCTCTCTCTCACACACTCTCGGCTGTACCATCTCTCGGGATGCCAGGCTACCCACCTCTCTCAAGCCATCCAGACACCAAGTTGTTGAGTAAGCCCCCAAAAGCATCTGAATGTTATGTCATGGGGACATCTTCTAACTCGTTTTGTTGGTTTTAATGTTATTAAGGTGCACATAAGAGGCTGAGGGGCTCAAAAACTGAAAACAGGCCAAAAAAATAAAAATTTCCAAGGCTCGGATGTGTGTGTGGCCTTACCCAGCGGTTCAGCGTGTCCTGCAGCTCCCGTTCACTGCTGGCGAACACCTCCAGCGCTGCCTCACTCGGCCCTGGAAGAAGGAAAACAGGACAAGGGTTCAAATGCTGGCGGGGATGGAAAACTTTGACAAGAAGATGTAACTGCATTACTGCCGACGAGCGGCTCCTACGACAGAGAGGAGGTCATGAAAGGGTGGTGTGGTGCCATTAACACAAAAAAGGACTTTAGGGCGTTTCTGGGAGAGATGACCTCAAGTGCAAGACTGAGCAGCTGCTCACAACGTGCTCACCTGCTCCGACAACTTCTGGTGTGAACCTAAAAACGACCACAGGGGAGCTGAGGACATCTTCTACCTGAAGAAGAGAGATGGACACAGTCAGGACCACCGGGACAGACTGCACACCCCCAAACTCCCTGATGACGGCTCATATCGACGGTGCCACCCCCACCCCCCTGGACGTACAACTCAACAGTGCCATCCTCTGGACAGCAGCTGGTCTCGACTTTGTGACACTCTTGCTGTCATCTCCAACTGACTAACAGGGTTTGTGACATACAACACTTTTGTCTTCCCACTGACGTTCCACTCTTCTCCACGTGAATGCGCTTTATTTTTTTTTTCCTCCTCAAATTATTTTACTTTCTTCCACGTGGTGCCAGTCTATGCCATTTCTCTTTATCTTCCATTCATTCATTCATTTCTTTTCCAAACCCACTGTATCCTGAGCAGAGTCACGAGGAAGTTGCAGCCCGTCCCAGCAAGCACAGGGCAGGAACAGCACCCTGCACAGGATGCCAGTCCATCGGTGGGTGAACACACTTATACACACACAGAGATGCCAGGGCCAATTCACCTGACCTGCATGTCTGTGGGAGGAAACCACCAAAACCAAAAACAACGAAGCCAACGTCTGACAGCACGAGGACTTACCGAGGTCTTCACAGACGTCACGTTCTTCAGCTGATCCAGCAGTCTTTGGCTCTGAAAAGAGAACACAAACTTCCTGTTAGCATCCATGACGCTGACTTACCATCAAAAAAACTTTCACATCTCAATCATGTATGAAGTTCGAAAGGGCAGAATGATCATAAAGACAGAATTTGTGGTGCCAGGCCACTGGGCCAGACATAGAGGCAGGTGCTCATATGGGTAAGGGCACCATGGGTGTCACACTGTTCTTAGAGATGGCGATGGGGGCTCAGACTTCGTCCACAACAAAGAAGTGCAGCGGTCCGCTCTTTGTGGGCTCAGAGTGTAGCGGAGCGGTTGAAATCCCCATCCGTTTGTCAGAATCCTGCCAGGAATACTGTCATCGGTGGTGGACGTGGACAGGGGTCCCCACTCCTCCATTTCTGCTTAACACTTACCTGACCATTTTTGAATTTCTCAGCCCATTCATAAACACTCCGCCGTGGTCTTACCAGTTGATTTTGGCAAACCTAAACTTTCTGCCATGTCTCAGATTGTTTCTTTCTGATTTTCAGCCTCATGATGACCCGCTTTACTGGCACTGGCATATCTAAGTCACACAAGTAAGGAGATACCGATACCCGACTGCAGGCCAAGTGACATATGGCCCTGTCATTACACAGACAGTGCCTCACACGTCTCACTGATAGAAGTAAGAATTTTGACCATACTCTGTATGTGTGACAATAAGGACCCTAAAAAAGCTATAAATTAATGAGAGGGGTAAGAAACAGATAAGGTGGTCTCTGGCACGATACCAATACCTGACTGCAGGCCAAGTGACAAACAGTCCTGTCCTTAACACTAGAATTGCCAAAGCCTACGAAAAAACTCGTAGATCCGTCCCACCTTAAATCCCTTCGCACCTCTCCATCAGCGTCTTTTGCCTTTTAAATGTGTCAATAAGTAGCAAGCAGCCTGCTATCACATCCCCCCACCGCCGCACAGTTTTCTCAGCTCAAGTCCGTTTACCTGCTCGTTAGTTGCTTAAAGTTGTATAGAGTGAGAAGTCAAGCAAAATGACACCTTTTATAAATACTATATCGTTATTTGGAACACGTGCATTTCATGTTTGTAAACACATCGTTAAAATAGAAACGTTTTTCACGTTTTATTAATAATTGACAAAATGTAGACATGAAGTGTATAATGTGTGAAGTCGCACTTTTGCGTTGCTGTACTTTGTATATGTACACGGGAAGCTCTGCAGTCTACTTGTGACTTTACGCTGTAGGAAGTAATTAAATAAATAAAGGTAAATAACATTCGATCTGGCTTTTATGTAAGTAACATATAAATGTTAATGTTTTGGGCACATGCACCGTCCAGATCTAAACACTAGAGTGGAGAGTCTATAGCTGAAGGTGGAAGCTGCAGTCGCTGTACTTTGTATATAAAAGCCAGATTGAATGTTATTTACTTATTTACAGAGCTTCCCGTGTGCATAAAATGCACAGCGACGGCAAAAGTGCGACGTGCATTCTTACTCTGAAGTAGAACTGTCATCATGATCCGAGTTCACTTCCGTTATAGTGCGTCTTTATGTGAAAACAGCAGTGTTCGATTAGGGGTGGTTGGCATCATGAACGTGACTAAGAGAATAAAACTGAATAAAAAATAAACAAAGCTAACCTTTACAAGTATCATACATTTACACCGGCTGTTACAGACTCAAATCAAATGTATGTTTTTATTCTAAGATAGTAAGAATAAGAGCAGCTCACTTCTCAAAACAGACTCATCCGGGGTTGAACCCGTGAAGTTTTGACTACCAGTCAACAGTTGATACCACTGCACCACTGAAGCGGTCGTAGCAAACTCGTGTCAATGTCGCACCCTAACGCGGGTTTTTTATCTGCATTTATAGTCTTGAATAGAAGCGCACTTGTTCTGTTATATTTGTACCTTTTGTGAAAGTGTTTATTTGATATTTGGACTTCAGGCTTCACACATTATACACCTCATGTCTACGTTTTGTCAATTATTACTAAAACATGAAAAACTTTTCTGTTTTAACGATGTGTTTACATAAACATGAAATGCATGTGTTCCAAATAACCATATAGTATTTATAAAAGGTGTCATTTTGCTTGACTTCTCACTCTATACCACTCTAAGCAACTGATATGCAGGTAAACAGACTTGAGCTGAGAAAACTGTGCAGCGGTGGGGGATGTGATAGCAGGCTACTTGATGCTTAACATATTTACAGGACAAAAGACGCTGATGGAGAGGTGCAAAGGGATTTAAGGTGGGACGGATCTATGAGTTTTTTCATAGGCTGTGGTAATTCTAGTGTTAAACGGAACACGGCTTACATGTCTCAAACATGCAAGTAAGAATTTCTCTGCACTCTGTACGTGTGACAATAAGGACCCTAAATTATTGTGAGTAATGAGAAAGAAATAAGGTGGTCTCTGGCACATGACACTGATACCTTTCAAAGATAGATAGATAGATAGATAGATAGATAGATAGATAGATAGATAGATAGATAGATAGATAGATAGATAGATAGATAGATAGATAGATATGAAAGGCACTATATTAGTGATAGATAGATAGATAGATAGATAGATAGATAGATAGATAGATAGATAGATAGATAGATAGATGTGAAAGGCACTATATTAGTGATAGATAGATAGATAGATAGATAGATAGATAGATAGATAGATAGATAGATAGATAGATAGATAGATAGATAGATAGATAGATAGATAGATACTTTATTAATCCCAAGGGGAAATTCACATGAAATTCACATAAATTTACAAATGGCGAGGGCCTCAAATGGACAGCAGCTCATGCGTCATCACCTCTGTGAAGGTGACGCTGTCCGCCACTGCAGGAGACTTACCAGCTGGGAGGCGTGTCTGATCTGGTCGACAATCCCATCATGACCCAGGTACTGCAGGGACAGCCAGAGCGGCAGGGCGCGCAGCTTCTCGACTGGCTGGCTGGACGTTAGGCCTGCTGCCAAAGACTGGAGAAGGAACAAGAGCAGGGCTTTAGGTGTGGCGCCTTTTTTAAGTAACTGCTATATAAACGACAAGGAGAAAGCAAATTGTGCCAGGCCTTGCCTGCTGAGATCGGTCCTCCCTGTGCCACACTACCATTAAGTACTTACCCAAGTTTGTATTTTTTCATATTTATTATGAATGTAGACCACTTTGCACAGATGTTTTTACCTGGACATTAAAGAGTCTTCTTCTGTTGACCAGTGACAAATTCAATCCACTGGGGTGCCATGTTACATAACAAAGAGATGTGAAGACCTCACAAAGTGGGCAGATGCTTTCTAGAGGCCAAGCATGTTCAAACCGACTCTAATTAGCTCGATTTATTTTATGTTTTACTGGGTGAGCCAAAAAGAAGTGCCACATTTCAAACGTTTATTCTACCAAAACGCTATAAGATAAACTTCATTACGACACAAGAGAGGGTCTACAAAAAAGATTTGCTTCCACTGTGTTTTAAAAATGAATGGTGGCCATTATTAGCGATACGCTCTTCAAGACGATTTCTGAATGGTCGTATGATTTGTTTGGCGATTTCAAGGGGAATAGCGGCGAATTCGTGGCGAGTAGCGTCCTTGAGGGCTTCAAGGTTTTGAGGTCGGTGTGTGAGATAGAAACCTGCCCTGCGGTGGGCTGGCACCCTGTCCGGGGTTTGTTTCCTGCCTTGCACCCTGTGTTAGCTGGGATTGGCTCCAGCAGACCCCCGTGACCCTGTGGTTAGGATATAGCGGGTTGGATAATGGATGGATGGATGAGATAGAAACCGCACGGAACGAGATCAGGCAAACGTGAAGGCCACCCGACATCGCCACGCAGGGAGATCACCTTAACCTGGAAACATCTCCCACAAAACGTGCACGGATCTCCGCGCAGGCCGTACGAGCTGTCGCTCCATCCTGTCGACACCAGGCATCCACCACATCCAGTTCTTCAGCATTTCAATGTCACGTTCTGAAGTGACAGTGACCCGTTGCTCCCCCCCTAAGGGCCTACAGTGGCAAACTCTGCAGTGGCGCACCAAACTGTAACACGTGTGCCCACCATGTGGGGGTCTCTGATGAAATTCACGAGGGTTGGTTTCAGCTCAATAGCCAAAGTTTTGCTTATTTATGCCACCATTCAAATGGAAATGTGCCTTGCGGCTGATGTCACATGACAATGATGGCATCTCGATGAACGGTTTGCAGAATGTTGGCGCACACAACTCTCTGCCAGTCTCTCTCAGTGAGTCGTATGGATGGAAATGAAGGTCCTGATGTAAAATCAAAGACGTGTTGGAGATGCCAAAGGCAGAAGGGCGCTGAACGTCTAGGAGGCTGCAAGATGGATGCCCACTCCAGGTGGATCACATGAATGCAATCATCGCACCGATGGCTTTGGCGAGGCGAGGCACGCCGTGGGACCATGAGGTGACTTTTAAATTTTGTTTTTATTTTTTAGAATAAGCATTTAAATTGAGGAAGCAGGTTCTCTCCCCTGCGGTGGGTTGGCACCCTGCCCAGGATTGGTTCCCTGCCTTGTGCCCTGTGTTGGCTGGGATTGGCTCCAGCAGACCCCCCGTGACCCTGTGTTCGGATTCAGCGGGTTGGAAACTGGATGGATGGAGGTTCTCTCCCCTTTGTTACTCCATTTATCTTTATTCATTTATTATCTTTATTACACAGGGACACGGTTGGAAACTCGTTAAGGGCCACCTTCGCACAAATGTTGAAACATTTTTCTTCACACAAAGCACCACAGACATGTGGAATAAGTGACCAGGTAGTGTGGTGGACAGAAGGACTCGAAGGACCTTCACATCTTAACTTGATGTTATTTTGGATAAGCGAGGTGAATAGGATGGACTGAGTAGCCCGTTCTAATAAAACAAAATGAGGACACAATAAGAACGAGAAATAAAAGTTTAACCTTTCACCCTCTAGGTGAAAATAAATGTTACCATCAAATTTTTTGGGGGAAGAAAATTCCCAACGGATGGATACCTTTGACCTCCTTGGCGTTAACCCTGAGACTATGCAATTGCGGTTAAAACCGAGTCGGACGTGGGGTGACGTGTGATGATACGCCTTATGGTGTTAAGCCTGAGTAACTCTCAGGACAGTATCTGCTGCCATCTGGTGGATGAAATAACTTCAAGCTCCCAAAATAAAAAAATATTTCTATGCTTTCTGTCTCATTTATAGTAACTCATTAATATTCATGAATGGGGTGGGGCCTCCAACACAATGAAAAGCTGCAAAGGCAGTTTTAGAGCAAACTGAACCCGAAGTGCTGCTCGAATCGAGTGATAGTGACGACGATGTGAATTGGTCATCAGATGTTGACGCAGACAGTGAAGCTGATGTGGGATACGGCCGTGATGTGCCCAGGGGATTCGGTTGCGTGAAGCTTCACCGGGATACGACAATAAGGCAAAATAATTCTGAGCGAGTGCAAGGACTAGCAGGACGTTAGCCCCCCCAGGCACCGTTCACAATGTGGAAACTGTCAATGTTTGTGTCGGGGGGTAAAAGTGGAAGTCATGAAGCCTTGCGCTGTGGGAGCCTACAGTAACAAAATGGGAGCGCTGATTGTGCAGATCGGGCAGTGACATCTCACCCTCTCATGTGCAAGCAGCAGACAAAAAATATGTAAGTGTGTAAAGAAATCCGCGTCTACCGTCACAAGGGCGACATCGGCTGTGTGCTGGTGACCATCTCGAAACATGTCACACGGAACGTGTACTAAACCTGCATCAGGACAGCGGTGGACACTCAACAGACCGTTTCTACTGCAGTTGACGTTTCGGTTACCAGTAATAACATTCACCGTTTTTGGCTCGTTTCTCCATAACGCTAAGGAGACATCACAGCAATACTGACCAAGGCAGGGTCCTCGTGACGGTAGAGGGTGACCGCAGGTACAGCAGGCAGCCCCAGCCAGGGTCCAAGGGTCAGGGTCATGCTATCACATTTGGTGGCAGCCTGAAAAATCAAAGAGATGGTACAGCGTTACACATGACAGGGGTGGGACAGGGTGGGGGGGTCGAAGAACAGCACAACACAGAAAGGAGTAACTGAGAGAGGAGACGCTGGGCATGACGGGGTCTCCCTCGGCAGTCTTCAGCTTGCCAAGCCACACTTTCACTTTCTGTCCTCTAAAGAATGCCCAGTTTTGGGGTGGGGTGTAATGCCAGTCATTTTACAAGTGACAATACTGAAAATAAGTAGAGGCAGAAAAGACACAACCTGCAGATGAGAATGTCCGCTGGTGGTCTTACCATGACTGAGGAAGAGACGTAGCCCAAGGCCAGCATCGCCAGGTTGACCCTGCAGATGACAGCAGACAAAAATCAAAGAGTGTGCCAGTTAAGGAGGTGTGTCCTACCAGGACTTAAAAAGACTTGGTGCCCTCCCACCACCCCAGATGAACCACAGCAAGTCACATCTCTAGAGTGTAGAAGACATGAAGTATGGAAAAGGGACAGCCATCTAAGTTTAAGTGGCCACACAACAGCTGGCGAGAAGGCCATTCCCTTGATGGCAGGGGTGGCACCGTTCCACCTCACTAGGAGGCATGCAGTGGTGGGTAACAGCAGCTTACCCCTCGACGTGTAGCCACATGTTGTACTGGGAGCACAGCTCCTTCAGGCGGCCCAGCTTGTCTGTGTGTCCTGCGCCAGGGGTGCCTGTGAAAGGAGAAAAAAGATGGCACATTTGAACAGTCCTTACATATTCAAGGCGACCTTCCCCAACCTTCACGCTGGCATCGATTCCCCACACCTACCTGCATTGGCCACAAGAAGCAGTGGCAGCTTCCCAGAGTCCACGTCTTCTTTAATAAGTCGGTCCAGCAGAGCCACATCCTGTGACAGGAGACGAGATGACATGACTACCCCACACAGTGGGGAGTGGGTAGGGGTGGGTGGCCGAGTGGAAAAGTGGAGGGCACACTTACCATCTGGTGCTGAGAGCCAAACATGGTGTTGCAAGGGACGGTGCACAGGCAGGAGAGCGGCAAGCCGAGCTGCACAGACACAGACACGGGTGGTCAGGGTAACAGAGTAACAACGGAAAAACTAGCAAATGTGCCAACGTATAAACCCAGTGAATTTACGTCAATGCTATTAAAAAAGGATTATGGGCATGATAATGGTTAGAGTTTTCATTGTATGACTGCAAAAAAAAAAAATCACCCCAATGATGTACGGCAAATGGAAATTATTACACGAAAGGTAAAAACACGCAGAAACTCCCACGTTTACCACAGAAAATAACAAATAAGCACAAACCGAATAAGTGGCACAGGCCCAAGGGTTTGCACCGCACTCGTGAAAACCTCGGGACTCTTACGGCTCGCACGTGCCATTGAACCTGCCTGGGAGGTCCGATCAGCGATTAGGTGATGCCCAAAACGATAAAAAAAAAAAAAAAAACAGCGCCATACCTGGTTACACAGGTGTTGGCCCAGGCCTAAGCGGCAGGCTGTGCTCTGGTAGATGACGGGCCGTCGATGGTTCAGCACGTTGAAGCCCTCGATGGTGAAATCTTCGTAACGCGAGTGGATGACCAGACGACACACTTTGAGGAGACCATCCCGGTCATCTTCGTGATAATACGCCGAGCCATTCTCATACCTAAGAAAGTGGAAAAGGCGGACAACGTGTTTACTGTGTGTGTGTGTGTGTGTGGAACGAAGGCCTCACCGGGGAAAAACGAGGAAACGGCGCCATTTCTACCTGCAGTTAAGCAGGAGGAGGCCCCTGGTAGCATTGACCTGTGGCTTACGATTGTAGTCAATGTGCCAGCCTGCCTAGTCACACACGGGCAGGGTGGCACATTTGTTAACAGCCACACCCAGAACACACCTGAAGAGACGGCAGAGCCACAGTGTGGTGTCCGACAGGATCCTCGTGGTCATCTTCCTCAGCCGCTCCTTGTCAAGCACAGAGATGTAGGCTGCCAGGCTGTGGCCCAACAGAGCCAAGTGACCCTGCTCCCCAACGTTCTGCACCCTGCTAGAAGGGAAAAAAAAAAAAAAAAACACCGGTTAGAGCACCAGCCTACACGTTTACAACGCCCTGTTAGCACTGCCAATGAACCCAATGCCAGTCGAGGGTGCCCACTAATCAAATGTCGCATCCATTCATCTGTTCATTTCCTGGCCGTGCTTAAACCACAAACGTCAGTCAGTCTGTGGTGGACGGTAACAGCAAACAAGGGTGGAGGATATCTGAAGGTTATGACGTACGGTGGTCTGCAAGTCTGTGATAGAACATTCTAGATGAGAACACGCCATTCAGCCCAACAAAGCTCGCCAGTCCTGCCCACTTATTTCTTCCAAGAAGTCCCCAACGTCTTACTGTCTACCACACTACTTGGTCGCTTATTCCAAGTGTCTGTCGTTCTTTGTGTAAAGAAAAACTTCCTAATGTTTGTGTGAAATGGCCCCTTCACAAGTTTCCAACTGTGCCCCCGTGTTCTTGATGAACTCATTTTAAAATAACCGTCTCGACCCACTGGACTAATTCCCTTCATAATTTTAAACACTTCAATCAGGTCTCCTCTTCATCTTCTTTTGCTTAATCTGTGAAGACTCAGCTCTTTGACTCTTTCCTCCTAACTCATCCCCTCTAGTCGCTCTTCTCTGGACCTTCTCTTGTGCTGTTATGTCCTTTTTGTAGCCTGGAGACGCAAACTGCACACAGTACTCCAGATGAGGTCTCACCAGTGTGTTATAAAGCCTGAGCAGAACCTCCTGTGACTTGTACTCCATACGTCAAGGCGCTATATAACCTGATAGTCTGTGAGCCTTCTTAATGGTTTTTGCACACTACCTGGATGTTGATAGCTTACAGTCCACTACAACTCCTAATTCCTTCTCATAAGGTGGACTCTTGATTTTCAGACCTCCTATTATGCACTCCGACCTAACAAGACCTAAACTTATTGCAAGCATTAGGCTCAGCTCTTTGACTCTTTCCTCCTAACTCATCCCCTCTAGTTGCTCTTCTCTGGACCTTCTCTAGTGCTGTTATGTCCTTTTTGTAGCCTGGAGACCCAAACTGCACACAGGACTCCAGATGAGTCCTCACCAGTGTGTTATAAAGCCTGAGCATCATCTCCTGTGACTTGTACTCCACACGTCAAGGCGCTATATAACCGGACAGTCTGTTAGCCTTCCTAATGGCTTCTGAACACTGTCGGGAAGTCGATAGCTTAGAGTCCACTATGACTCCTAAGTCCTTCTCATAAGGTGGACTCTCGATTTTCAGACCCCCCATTGTGTATTCAAGCCTCACATTTTGACTTCCTACGTGTAATTCTTTACATTTCCTGACATTACATTTCATCTGCCCAAGCCTGTCTGCCGTCCAAGTCCTTCTGTGATGATATAACGGATTCCAAATTATCTGCTAATCCACCAATCTTGGTATCATCTGCAAACTTAACCAGCTTGTTCCTTATATTCCTATTTAAATCATTTATATACAGTATATTACAAATAGCAGCGGCCCCAGCACTGACCCCTGCTGGTCACCACTCTTAACATCGGCCAATTGTATACACTCGTATTTCGTGCCACAGCCCCAAAGATGGCACCATCCGTCAACAGGTCGCCAAGTGAACTTGTATTCGGCTGGCTGGCTGATTACCACTTGGGCAGCCCCTCTTCCTCCTGTCGTCCATCTCCCCCTCTTGGCTTTACCCCCACCTTCTCCATCACAATGTGAATTTTCACCCAAACCCCCTGTGCCACTCGCGTCACACGCCCAAGTGACCTCTGCGTGACTTGCCGCCTCCTTCTTCCATTCGTCCATTTTAAACACTGGATCTTGTGCTCTTACCGGTGAGACTGAGAGTCCTCCTCTTCCTCGCCATACATTAGATTTTGTACCAGTTGAAGGATGTTGGCCACATCTTGGCCGCTGTGAAGGACAAGAAAAGACAAAATAAAACACAAGTTACCATCTGCTCCAAGCAATCGGGTGTGAAGTCCACCCAACTCTCTTCTGCTCACCCACTCCATTTCAGTGGCAGTTTGGTGGCTTTGCTGCCCTGACTACACTCGGACGTAAAGCTACCCGTCACACTACAGAGTAAAATCTCGCGTAGGCGTGAAGGACAGCCTTTACTCCAGAAGAAACCGAGCTTCGTGGCTGCCGAGTGTGGTCTGCAGGCGCCTACCACATCAGCGCTGATTTTCTATTACCCCGTCCATACTCTTCATCACTAGACAGGGTACCAGAATGTGTATTTAATGTACAATGTCCGCTATGACTTAAAGGGATGAGGACCACCATGATGAGAGTAGGCTACAGAGCCCTGCCAGCGCCCCTTATTACAGCATGGTACAAAATGCCAGTGACTAAGGGCTCTAGTGGGGGGGCTGGCATTGGTCACAATGGCCTCTAACTTTGCCCTTATCCTCAGTTCTATCACTGCCTTCAGCAAGCTCAGGGTCACTTCCTAATATGGTGGGCTTCCCTGGCCTTCTTATTGTGGCTTCCTGCTGACCTCTCATGGTGTTCTAGTAGATGAGCTCCAGAAGTGCAAGGCTTCCGATTCAGGAACAGAAACTTGGAAAACTGAAAATCTCGCTCAATTAAGGCAAACCACACAAAACTGATGAGGGTGGGCATTGGTCACAAACAAAAGAAAGAAAACAAAAAAAAGGAGCCAACGCAAGCCGGCCGGCCTACCTTCCCTGGAGGGGACCTGGGATGTCTTTCCTTCCATATTTCCGTTTTGCTTTGTCTTCTTCTGCTTCCCTGTGTAAACAAAAATCAAATTAGCATTCACGTCAGGGTTACAAATGCCCTCATTGGGAGGGGCCGTCTACCAGTCCCACCCCACGTGCACAAGTCCCGTTTTTTCCCCTCAGAGTTTCACTTCCCACAGACTTTCACGTATGCAGGTGAGCCTGACTGACCTCAGCTTTTATTTGCGACAGTTAAGACGTCTATCTGTACACGATTGCTAAAATATAAAGTGCAATATAAATAAAATTTATTATTATTATTATTATTATTACACACGACTGCCAGTTTCCAAAAGAGTACGGAGCAGACGCCATAAGGCATCTGAAAACAAGATGGCCACACACAAAGGTCAATCTAGCACGTTGGCCTGCAACTGTTGCTGCTGCCAGTTGAACCCTGAACATCTCCGTCACATGTCCACCTTAATAAAAGGTCAGGTCTCTGTGTGTCTGTCTGTGTGTTGACCAGGTCACTATGTCTCTGTCATTCCAAAAGATGGCACATCACAAACATTAACACTGTTTTTACAAATCCCGTACCAAACGGCACATAAAAGGGACATATGCATTACATTTTTTACTCCCAACAGATGGTACATCACAAATATTAACACCGCTTTTATGAATCCCATACCAAGTGACATACAATAGAGACATATGCATTGCATTTGTCTTTCCAAAAAATGGCATATCACAAACATTTGTAGTAATGCATTTTATGACAACAAATGTTTGTGATGCACCATCTGTTGGAATGACAAATGCAATACAGTTCATTTCTACAAATGTTTGTGATGCACCATCTGTTGGAATGAAAGTGTAATGCATTTTATTACAACAAATGTTTGTGATCCATCTTCTGTTGGAATGACAAATGCAATGCAGTTTATTTTTACAAATTTTTGTGATGCACCATCTGTTGGAATGAAAAGTGTAATGCATTGTATTACTACAAATGTTTGTGATGTGCCATCTGTTGGAATGACAAATACAATGCAGCTTATTTTTTACAAATGTTTGTGATGCACCATCTGTTGGAATGAAAAGTGTAATGCATTTTATTACTACAAATGTTTGTGATGCGCCATCTGTTGGAATGACAAATGCAATGTAATTTTCTTTCTCTAAAGATTTGTGGTGCACCATATTGTGATGCGTGGATATTAAACAGAAGCGAGTATAATCTTCCTTTACTGTTGCTAATTCTTTATTCCATTTAGCATTGCCACCATACTGCTAGGGAAAGATATATCTTATATCTTTATGTATATCGGTGGATTATTAATGGCTGCAGTCTCTAATGAACCTCTTCCCGGGGTGCATGCGCCCCCTGCTGGATACAGGCCTTTGCTATATTTTGGAATTATTGACCCTCAGGTTCAATTGGTTGACTATGTTTTCTGGATTACTATTTTGTGACTTTGCTTGCACTGGAGTGTTATGGGGGCAATTCCTTTGACTTGTTGTGCTCCATTGAGCTTTACTGTTATTTAAGAGCACTTTGTGGGAATAATTTTAAAAAGAATTATTTTATAAAGATTTGCTGCTTGCCTTTATTACCAGCAGGGGTTTACAGCGATATCCCCCTCTAGTGGGCATTTATTGGAAGTGCTTTTGGAACTTATTGGGGTGTCTGCGCTTTGGGACTCCTACTTTGTGGCCAACCCCCCCCAGGGGTAGCACAGCAGGACGTCTCCAGGCCACATGTCCCGTGTCACCTCACTGGCTGAACACCTGAGGCCAGCGAGCCGAGAGATTCACACGACAGACGGTGCTCAGCAGCAACACGACGAGGCGTCTGACCCTTGACCCGTACATGAAAGGGCACAAGTGGACCATGGAACTCGATGTCAGGGAGAGACCAGGAGAAGCTTTCCTTTTCCATATTTTAAAGCCAATTAGGGCTGCCACACAGCGCCCTCTAAAGGACACCAAGGGAAAGGAAGAGATGAACACTCCTAACTTAAGAGTCTTACAGCAGCCCCAGAAAGACCCACTGGCGATACCTTTGGCCGTCTTCTAGAATCTTCATGGCTTCATTCAGATTCTTGCCCATTTCTGCCAACGTGGGGTCCACCATCATCTAAGAAAAGAGAAAAGACATTCAGAGTCATCTCTGAGGTGTGGCACTCCTTTCGCAAGGCTGGCCCCCCCCCCCCCCCAAGGGCTCTGTGCCCACGTGCCATACAAAGTCAGTACAATGTATGAGTATCAGGAAACAGAACACAAAAAAAACAAGTATACGAGGTAAACTTTAACTGCTCCAGGAAGGAAACAGAAAGAAAAATGTCTCTACAGGGTGGCACGGTGCTCAGCATGGCCGCCTCACAGCACTGGGGACTTCTGGGGTCTGCGCACAGCTTGTTTGGTGTTCACACGTCACACTGACCAGCAATGCTCTTCTGCCCTGCCTGGCACCGACTCCGTCCTGCTCGCTATATAAAGTGGCCACCTTGGCGGGGGTAAAGCGGGCCCCTCATATTTGCAATTTACATTTCATGTTCCGCAGGACACAACTGCCATGTTGTCGCTTGTTAACGCCAAACACTAACCGTGGCAGATGAAGGAGGCTGGCATGGCCAAAAGCTACAAGACGAGTGCGACTGACAGACACGGCGGTGGAGACGAAACCACAAAAGTCTTAAAAGGACCTTCTGGAACTTGTCCTGTTTAGCCTGACTCAAGTGTCCTTTGTGGTTCTGTGATCTTTTTACTATTCTGTAAATATAATTACTGGCCAAGATGGCAGCCTCCAAGCTTCTGTACCCATCATGACGGCCTGCACTGGAAAGGCACACTGAGGGGTACAAGAGCTCAACTTGAGGGGCCATTTGAAGACTAAGGCCTGGTTTGTACTTCACATGACGTGACATGTGTGCCTGTGGATGCTTCTGCTAAGCAAGTGGTGTGTACTGTTTGTACTTGTGCGCGCACTTTATGTAAATCTGGAGGATTCCACCGGGTGGCAGTGTTGTGAATTGCCCGAAACATCCATTAAATTCCCAGGACAGTGTGATGGATGGCCAGGGCCATTACCCGGCAGGGACGCCACCTGAGTGGAAAGACCGAGGGAATTGGAGTCACTGTCTTCCCCCAAGACACTAGAGGGCAGCCCCCATTGGGTTGCTATAGCATCACAGATCCCCGCAGGGCATGTTGGGAGTTGTAGTTTGGAGCAGCCCTGTTGGGCTCTGTGGGCACCGCCAGGGGCTGCTGCAGGTGCAGCTGAGTCATTGGAGGAACCGCTTCTGCCACACCAGGAAGAAGGTCAAGAAACGCCTGGAGAATTTCTGGGCGCAACTTAAAAGGTGTCTGCCTCACCACCAGATGAGGAGGAGTGGAGGCCAAGACGAGAGAGAAAGGACCGTGTGTCCTAATATTTGGTGTTTGTGTGCCGTGCTGTGAAGTGCGGAGCAACAGAAAACGCTGCCCCACCGAAGAATAAAACGTGTGCAGTGTTGGGTCTGGGGAGAAGTACGCCCCTGGTGGCCCACAACATCTCTGAAAAGAATGGACGTTTCATGATTCCATCCAGCAATCCAGGGAGACACAGCAAGCATCGGGCACAGAAATGATCCCTGGATGGGGCGTCAGCTCATCGCAAGGTGAAGACGAGCGCACACAGACACACGCTGGCGCCATTTTAACGTCACCAAATCCCCAAACCTGCATGTCCTTGGAAGGAAACAGGAGCCCACTGTGGATAACCCAGCCGGAAAACATGCAGGGAACAGAAGGGACGTGAGTCGCTACTGTGAGGCGGCAGTGCCACCGCACCGCCACCGGGTGTAATTATTAACAGAATTCATTATTGAAATGAAGTGAACGACTTATCTTATAAAATGTAACGTACATATGCCTTTCATCATGAAAGTGACATCAAGTAGAAATCTAAGGATTCTAAACGTGCAGAGAGCTGGAATTTCAGAAATGTAACGTGTTCTGTGCAGCAGTCGCTGCCTGGCACTGCACTGGGCTGCCAGACAACTGGCTTGGTTTTAAGATGGCGTTCACGAAGTTCTACTTTAATGACAAAATAAACTGCAAGATTAAAGTACACTGGAGAGAGCAGACAGACGTTACACAGGAGGATGGCCCAGCACAGAAGGAGTAACACCTCAGGGCCGGAATCAGCCGTTGAAGGGCAGAGGACACTCGACTGAGGACCTGAACGTCCAGATATCGGATAGAGAAGACAAGTGGTTTGAGAGAGGGGTGAGGGCAGCTCACTCAACAGAGGTGGAGGCCTTAGGGCTCGTTTATACTTCACCCTCAGAACGCGGACGCGCAAACACATCATGGCTGCCACGCGTTCCCAGCGTTCATTTGACGCGTCCTCTGAGCAGCTCCTCTGAGCTTCGGGGGAGAACCTCTCTACTTTTCTTATTTCTCGGAAGACATGGCACAGCACTGGAAGCACACCCGCTGCCACACATGGAAGAGGCAGAATTGGGAGGCAGCGGGCGACACTCAGCGGAGGAGAGAAGGAGGAAGAATGAATTGTGATTTACCGTCTTTGTGGCTTATTACTGGAGAAGTGGAACATGCTGTGGTGGAATACAATCCCTTTACTGTATTCATTCATTCAGCGTCTGGTGACTTAGTGTGCCTGTGGTTTGGGGCTCTCAGGCGCCCCCGTGTGGTCACAAGAGCTTCTGTAAAAAGCCAAATTTCCCCCTAGGGACAAATTAAGTTCTACCTATCTTATTAAATTGGAGACTGAAATCAGAGATGTCGGACTGGCCCTCCACAGGACCTGAGCTCACCGTAACTCGTTCTGAGAAGTCACACACACTCCTAATAATTTGGGGTTTTTCGTTTTTTTTGCTCTAGTTTTTCCAATTGATCGCATTCTGTGGTTTATTTCTAGATGAAGATCCCCATCCTGTGTTCCTGCTGATCTGAAAAACTTGAAGTTTTTCACACTTTCAAGTCTTTCTCCATGGATGTTATCTTCTCCATCTTGCTCTTGTCACTTACGTCTGAAGGTTCTGTCTTTTTCCTACTGATCTCAAGGTCTCTGTTGTCCATACTTCTCCTCCTCTGCTCCAGTTTCCTCTCCACAATATGCTCAGTGGTGCTGCAGATAGCGTGCGCCATGGGGTCTGATCAATTATTCCACCTGTCACTCTGACATCACATGTGATGAAGACCATGGAGCGGCTGCTGCTTCACCACCTGAGGCCACAGGACCGCCACGCCCTTGACCCTCTGCAGTTTGCTTACTAGGAGAAGATGGGAGCAGAGGATGCCATCATCTACATGCTACACCGATCCCTCTCCCACTTGGACAGAGACAGTGGTGCTGTAAGAATTATGTTTCTGGACTTCTCTAGCGCCTTCAACACAATCCAACCTCTGCTCCTTAGGGACAAGCTGACAGAGATGGGAGTAGATTCATATCTGGTGGCATGGATCGTGGACTATCTTACAGACAGACCTCAGTATGTGCATCTCGGGAACTGCAGGTCTGACATTGTGGTCAGCAACACAGGAGCACTGCAGGGGACTGTACTTTCTCCAGTCCTGTTCAGCCTATATACATCGGACTTCCAATACAACTCGGAGTCCTGCCACGTGCAAAAGTCTGCTGACGACACTGCTATCGTAGGCTGCATCAGGAGTGGGCAGGAGGAGGAGTATAGGAACCTAATCAAGGACTTTGTTAAATGGTGTGACTCAAACCACCTACACCTGAACACCAACAAAACTAAGGAGCTGGTGGTGGATTTTAGGAGGCCCAGACCCCTCATGGACCCCGTGATCATCAGAGGTGACTGTGTGCAGATGGTGCAGACCTATAAATATCTGGGAGTGCAGCTGGATGATAAACTGGACTGGACTGCCAATACTGATGGGCTGTGCAAGAGAGGACAGAGCCGGTTATACTTCATTAGAAAACTGGCATCCTTCAACATCTGCAATAAGATGCTGCAGATGTTCTATCAGACGGTTGTGGCGAGTGCCCTCTTCTACACGGTGGTGTGCTGGGGAGGCAGCATAAAGAAGAAGGACGCCTCACACCTGGACAAACTAGTGAGGAAGGCAGGCTCTCTTGTAGGCATGGAGTTGGACAGTTTGACATCTGTGGTGGAGTGATGGGCGCTGAGCAGACTCCTGTCAATCATGGAGAATCCACTGCATCCACTGAACAGGATCATCTCCAGACAGAGGAGCAGCTTCAGCCACAGACTGCTGTCACCGCCCTGCTCCACTGACAGACTGAGGAGATCGTTCCTCCTCCACACTATGCGACTCTTCAATTCCACCAGAGGGGGTAAACGTTAACATTATACAAAGTTATTGTCTGTTATACCTGCATTGTTATTACTCTTTAATTTAATATTTTTTATCATATGCTGCTGCTGAAGTATGTGAATTTCCCCTTGGGATTAATGAAGTATCTATCAATCATATAGTGCCTTTCATCCTATCTTTCTATCTATCCATCTTCTTCTCTAAATCCATAAATGCTAAGCACACGCCACTCCTTTCCGTTCCTCTCGGTATTTTTCCAGAATCTCTCTCATGGCGGAAGTCCCATCTGTTGTACCTTCGCCTGGCACACACCCAAGAAACAGCCCATTCTCAGAGAATTAAAACAACAGAACTTGTAGACGAGCGGGTATCCCCCATTTCGCACCGTCTATGTTTAGGACTGCAGGCCATCAAAGCTTCACGTGTCAGAAGTGCGGGCTTCCGAAATAAATCACGGCGCTCAGAATGAGCCTTCAGGCCCCGCTTGCTATTTTATTCGCTTCATTTGCTTAACAAATAAATATCCTGTGATGAGTCGTCGACGCCGCCACAGCAGCTCGGGAGGATCTTAAAACTAACGGCACACTTATCACCCCCCTGGTGTTTTAGGACCCCTCTATCAGCACACTGCCTTCCAGAGGACGGCCACCCTGCATGCCGCTGCTGTCACTTTTATCTCCCATGTGACTTTCAGGATGCCTGGTGTGGCAGACACCCCACCCCACTGTGTATACAAGTCTGAAGGAGTAGCAGGAGCTGCAAGGAGGAGAGCGAAAGAGAAAGTGACGTGGCAGGAGACCCCGACCTCAGGTAACGTGGCATGGCTGGGTTTCCTTTTCCACCGTTTTCTGTTATTAGCGTTTTTCACGTCTTTATCGTAATCATCCAATTTTTGTGTGTGTTTAATTTTGATATTATGCTTTTTTTGTTTATAATATGGACGGCACGGTGGCACAGTGGGTAGCGCTGCTACCTCGCGATTAGGAGACCCGGGTTCGCTTCCCGGGTCCTCCTTGTGTGGAGTTTGCATGTTCTCCTCATGTCTGTGTGGGTTTCCTCCCACAGTCCAAAGACATGCTGGTTAGGTGCACTGGTGATACTAAATTGTCCCGTGTGTGTGTGTGTGTGTGTGTGTGTGTGTGCGCCCTGCGGTGGGCTGGGATTGGCTCCAGCAGAGCCCCGTGACCCTGTAGCTAGGATATAGCAGGTTGGATAATGGCTGGATGTTTATAATATGTTTGATTATCTTTCCAGATGTATGTATCAAGTGTGTACTCTCTTGTGCTTTGTGGGTGGAACCCCCCCAGGAGGCGGGGCTACCATGACATCACTGCGGCTGGGACTGCCCTCAGTTTTTATGTTGAGCTCAAAGGCTACGCCCACACCACGACGTTTCTGTTAAGACTCACACATTTTAGTCTCCATTTTGGCCTTTCGTTAACAGCTGCCCTTCTCTGGTGGCTTTGTCATTCAAGCCAGAGGTTTAGACGGATCCTCTCTCTTGAACGGCATTTTGTTTTTTGGTGTATTGTTAAGGACTTTTTACAAACTATTTTGAACTTTTAAAAGCCAGGAGAGCCATTTTAGGCCTATGCAGGTCAAAGGCTGCCTGTGGAGTTTTGTCAGGCTGGTTACCTGGGGTGAGGCCAACTCCAGTTAGGAATGTGGACCACCCTCGCCTGGAACTGCTGGAGACAAACTCAAGCAATGGTGCAATGGAGGACAGGCTAAGACGAGAAGGGTCCAGCTGCAGTCAGGACAGTTTTAGGCTTCGGACATATCGGAGCACTTCAGACACTAGGAGGTCTATAAACTGATGCCCCCCGCTTCTGGAGCCCCTCCCCTGTTTCGCTGGTGACCTGACGCCCCTCATGATGATTTCAATTCCCTTTAGTTCCTGCACTCGAATGTGTATTCAGCGTTTATTAAACTTCTAAACTATCGAGGTCTCTCAGTTCTGTAGCTGATGCAGTTGTTTTGGTGTCATCATATATTAGAAACAAATGGAACAACATTTTATATTTTATAGAATACGTTTTATATCTGCGTTTGCCGTGTGTCATTCATGACACTGCACTATTTAATACGTCAGTTATACTCTGCACTCCACGGAGTGGTGGCTCTGTGGCTGAGGATCTACACTGGCAATCAGAAGGCCGACCCCATAGAAAAATGGGAAATGTGAAGGAGGAAGACAAAGAAGAAGAAGAAGAAATGATACGCTGCACTGAGCTACCATTACCACTACATATTCTTACAGACTCTGAATCGATTAAATCATAGAATTTGTGTAAACAGTCAAAATATGTAATACTACGAGCCGGACGTTTAGGAGCTCTTTAGAGTGCTGTCTTTGTGGTCCTCTCTGTGTATTCTTACTGGTGTACAGAATTGGAATATTTATATTGACGATGCGTTAATTGTGGTGGAGTTTATGAAGGACACACTCGCCCTCAGAAACATGAAGAGGTATAAAGTAGTCATTTGAGTTGCCCAACAAGACGATTACAAAATGTTAAGATCGTCTAAAGACAAAAGCTGGTCTCGCACGGACGCCGGAACTGGTAAATCCAGCTTGACACAAGGCGTGGAGCAGGCAGACTACGATGCGGGTAGGGGTCGGCCCGCCGTCATCTCCCACTTGTACGCATTTCGTCTCCCATTTTTTTTATTTTTTCTTCCAGCCTTCACGCAGATTTAACCGAACGCTCAAAGGCCGATTTCAGACTGCAGTTCTTATTTTTGTGTGCTGATTGACTGCAGTCGCCTCACTGAAGACCTGCGTATTCCCAAAATGGACAACCAGCGGCACTGCCAGTCACAACCATACGGGCCTCCTCCAGTAAGTTTGATCTGATTTTCCAAATTCCTGCACAGGTTTAAATCAATTTAGGGGTACAAGGACCTGGAGCAGCACTGGGCCAAATTGAGGGCCCAACCCGGGACAAGGTGCCAATTCATCAATTCCTGCTTTAGAATTACCGCATGGCTCTAACAGCGGGCACCTCGGTTTCCAGTCAGTGTAAGATTACTGCCATCACATCTCCATAGGGCACCAACCCACAGAGGACAATAGCCACACACCTGCTCCACCATCAGAAGACACTCGGGACCTCTGTGCCCCATTCGCGTCAAACACTGGGCAACACTGTGCCCTATCAGTGCTAGGCACCTCAAGCACTTACGTTTCAGCAGTAGGCATGTCTATGCGTGTTGTAATGACAGTGTGGCACACCAGGGAGGCAGGGATGGGAATGGATGGCACCAGAATTGCGGTCTAAAAGCTGGTGTTGATAACTTGAGTACCAAACCACCACCAATGCCTGGCCAGCACTAAGCACTGGGCACTTCTGGGCCCTACTGGCATTAGTGCTATCTGTAGCCCACCATCATCAGAATTGAGGGGACGGGTGTTTGGCTCTTTGTGCCCTTCTAGCACCTGACATCTGGCATCTCCATTGTGTTCAATTTTGTTTCCTGTCAGAACTGACAAAATGAGATGTTGGCACCTGCACTTGGAAAAGTCCTATGGTGTGCCCTACACATGATCAGGCATGGCATTATAGTGCCTCTTGCAGGTCAAGGAAAGGCATAAGGCGCCAGCCAGCCCCTGAGCTGGTAGCCACTGTCACCTGGCAATGATATGATTGCTGTTACAATGAATAGCACAACTGCGGTGGGCTGGCGCCCTGCCCGGGGTTTGTTTCCTGCCTTGCGCCCTGTGTTGACTGGGATTGGCTCCAGCAGACCCCCGTGACCCTGTAGTTAGGATATAGGGGGTTGGATAATGGATGGATGGATGGATGGATGAATAGCACGAGCCACATGAAAACACCCGAGGATTCGGCCAGTTTCCTTACCAACGTGCCAGCCAGCACATCCAGCACCATCAGGAAGTCGCCTGGCAGCGCTTCTTTGCCTCAAAATGAATGAATTGCGAGTTGAACGCCAGGCTATCGAGCCACAAAGGATGGCATCACAGCTTACAGTTAACAAAAGCAGCTTCATCCTCGCTAGGTGCCCGTATTGCAATAGGAGCGCCACCAATCGCACCAGTTACATTAGGAGAAGTGGGCACGGCTGTAGAGTGCCTTTTTATGATGACCTGTACACCGACGCCATACAGAAACTGAATGTAACGCCCTGTCATTCGCTTAAGGCTTCCAGCACAGCGGGCATAACGGAGCTGATGCTTGGCCGAGATATGTCTGACCTGTCTGCCCGTTCCCTCTGTTTGGTGACACTTTTGTGCGTACACAAGTTTTATAAATCTGACTTCCTGGTATTTTGTCCTTCTCTGTGCCATACCAGCTATATCCCTATTTTTGTGCCCTGTCAAAATCAAGGCACTAAGAACTCCCCATGCCCAATTTGCTGTCATTTTAGTGTAGCATTTGGTAGCCATGTGCCCCTGCTAGTACGAGTCCCTGGGCATCAGTGATTGGCACAGGGCATTTTGTGCACTCTTAACACTGCATTCAATATGTATGAGACCAAGGGCATCTCTATGCCTGGCCAGCACTGCCCACCTCTGGGCACTGAACAATTTCAGTGCTTTCTGTTCCGTGCCAGCATCAGATGTGGGGACCTGGTATTTTGGTCACTTGCGATGACACGGGCGGTCTCTGTGCCCTCATTAAACGTCAGACATATCTCCACATGTTCACACTAGGCATCCCTGTGCCCAGCTTGCTGGTAGTTGGTTGTACATAGGATTTAGCAGCCATACACCCTACCAGTACTACAGTAGACACTGGGCATCTCTGTGCTTTATCTTTTATTATTTGTCACTGCGCATTTTGTGCAGTTTTAATTAGCATACCATTACATCGGCATCACACTGCTCTGCCTTACTAGCACCAAACCCTGGGCTCCTCTGAGCCACATTGGCATTGGGCAGCGGGCATCTCTTTAACCAATTAGCATCTGATACAGGAACCTGGAATTTTCTTCACTGGTGACACTTGGGTGTCTTTGTGCCACACCAGCACTTTTACCCGTTTGTGTGCCCTGTCAGAATCAGACCCTAAGCATTCCTGTGCCCAATTTGCTATCACTTTATAGAGCATTTTGTATTCAAATGCCCTACCAGTACTAGACGCTGGGCATTTCTGTGCCATATCAGTATTTGTCACTGGGCATTTTGTGCATTTTTTTTTAGCATGGCACTCTTGTAGCACCAAACCTTGGGCTCCTCTATGCCACATCAGCATTAGGCGGTGGGCAATTTGGCGCACTTTCCACTTTGGGGATCTCTTTAGCCCATCAGCCTCTGATGCAGAAACCTGGGATTTTGCTCACTGGTGACGCTGGGTGTCTCGGTGGCACTTATGCCTATTTGTGTGCCCTGCCAGAATCAGACCCTAAGCACTCCTGTGCCCGGCTTGCACTCATTTGCTGGTACTTTTGTGCGCTTTTAGCACTGGTCTGGTCACCTGAGACTTGGGGCCTGGCAGAGTCGGATACTTGGCATTTCGTTACCCAATCAGCATCAGACACTTGTTACGTTGCCATGCACGAGCGGAATGAAGACTGACAGTGTGAAATGTCACCCCAGGATTGCCCAGCACCGACACGCGTCTAAACACACCCACCCGACTACTGCCCCGCTCCCGGGTGCAAGGTGAGGGCAGGGCACGCTACACCAGCAGACACGTGACGATCGCGAAAACAGACAGCCACTGCTGCCAGCCCCTGCGGCTCCCCGAGCCCCGCACCGCCCCGCGCAGTCACGCCACGCTCGGTACCTGGTGAAAGGGCTTCTCCATGGAGTCGGCAGGCCGCATACGTGCAGGCTGAAAGTGCCGGAGACCTTGACGGCCGCTTCTTGGACTTAACCGAGGGGCTTTGGGCTCGGCTTCTTCTCCAGACGACAACCGGAGGCGTGGACACGAGGAGGAGCGCAACAAAAAGCAGCCAAGAACTCGAACTCTGCTCACCCGAGCTCCGGCTTCTCCACTTCCTGGAACGGCTGACTTCTCCACGCTGGCAGCGACGTCGCTGCGTCGTTACCAGGCAACGACGCAACGCAACCAGGAAATGAACTGCAAGGGCGGGGTTTCAAATTGTAGTTGCACTTAACTCCCTTCTGGTTTACTAGGCGTCAATCGATCTGGGGCCGTACTCAGATTTATTAAAGTCGACATCTGAATTTAGGCAGCACTGCCGTTACATGCCCAGTCTGCCTTCATCCAAGTCGGAATGACAAGTGAGACCGTTGTGTTTTTTTTCCTGCTTTATCTGAGAGTTAGGGACAAGATGGCCATTGGAAAGAGTCAGATGTGAATGGTGGGCGTACTGGGCAGTGGCAGGTTGCTTAAGTGTTGAATAGAACTCAGCGTCCTTACACGCCGGACACAGGAGCGCGTGTTATGTCGCCAGTCATCGGTTGGGATGCTTCGTCCTTTCTTTTATTTCAATAAATCACTGACAGGAGTCGTGTCTCGTTTTTTTTCCCATTCAGCTTCCTTATTCTAGCCCCTCCCCTCTTCATCTTCTAGACGGGTCTCATTTGTAGTCCACGCCCTTAATCCCGCCCATCTGCGTTTTCTTTACCCACCTGTACGCCTCGTACTGGTGTCTGTGCATTGCCACGCCCCCATGGATACGCCCCTTCCCTAATTATACGATACTAGATGTCGCTTCACCTCAACGGCGTAGACATTTTAGAGGTTGCCGGCCTCGCACCTCGTCGAGACAAGGACCGCCCGGACTCACCGGTGTCAGTGTCGCGCTTCACAATGAACAGTCGGACGGTGAGGCTTCTCGCACGAGCCTCACCACCTGTCGGTTAAGTCGTAGATGTCTGTCGATTGATTCGGCGCTGCTCCGAAACAAGAGCGACTGGTGAGGGCGCCCGCTGGGTATAGCGTGACGTTAGTGGGGGGTAACGATGATTGATGGGCACTCTGTAAATCCATATGACTGAGTGGGTGGGTGAATGTGTGGGGATATAAGGGGCATGTGAGTGGCAGAGATTGATTGGCACTAATGGGGAGCAGTTAATGCCAGTTTACCGAGGTGCGTGCGGGTAGCAGATCTGATCTGACTGGTGGCGTTAATTTAAAGAAATGACTTTCACTGAGGGGCTGTTTGAGGGGCAGCTCTTACCCCTATGATGTGATTCTCACTGACTGATTAGAGGAGCATGTGAGTGCCATCTGTAAATCCTGAGGCGTGACTCTCGGATTAAGGGACACCTGTGGGACAGCTGTGCCACCAAGATAAGGTACATGTGGGTGGAAAATCAGATGGATTTTGGGACGTGACTTTCATTGAAGGACTCTGCCAATATGATGGAGTGCCAGCTGCAACTCTGACTGATTGGAAGAGTGTGCGACTTCCAGCTTTGAATCCTGAGGCGTGAGTCTCATGGATTAAGGGACACCCGAGAGGCCATTGTGCCACTATGATGAGGTGTTTGTGGGCAGCAGATGTGATTGGCAGTCCTCATTGATGGATGGTGCGTGACGGATAGCGCTGTCTGTATGATGGCATGCCAGTGGGTGACAACTGCAATTGTGAGAGTGAAGCTTGAGTTATTGGAGGACACCTGATGGCAGCTGTGCCAGTATAATTGGTGAATGTGGCTGGCAGCTTTGATTGGCAGGATGAATATTGAGGTGGCATATAAGTGGCAGCTCCCTCCATATAGCTGTGTGCCTGGGTGTGGCAGCTTTCATTGACAGGCTGAATGTTAGAGTGTAACCTGGAATGATGATGGGCAAGCGAGTGGCATAACTGCCTTGCGTGTGCCCCCCATCAGTCACATGCCACTCTATTCCCACTATTTGACTCATACAGATAGCCCATCTCACTGGCAGGGCTGCCCTCTGAGTGAAGGTGTGGTGATGGTCCCTTCATGTGGTGCCCATCAATGTCCATATACTTTGGCTGCATGTGTTTTGTGCCACAAGGGTACAAGTTATGCCCGGCTCAGTTTATGTGAGATGGCGTACGCGGGCAGTGGCTCCCATTATTTTATCCATCCACCTAACGTGCGACTCCGACTGGCGTTGTGTTTCAGCTTAGAACTTCATGAGCCAGCGTGCTGCAGGATGTGGCGCTTCATTTTGAACCCAGTGAGGCGGTGCCCCTGGATCACCAACGTCGCCCTGTATGGGTCCCTCTTTGCAGGGGGCGACTTGGTTCACCAGGGCTTCAGCAGGAGAGCCGACTTCAACTGGAGGCAGACCCGGAACGTGGCTGTGGTGGCCTTCACCTTCCATGCCAACTTCAACTACATGTGGATGCGATTTCTGGAGCGCAGCTTTCCAGGCCGGGCGGCCAGTGTGATCCTGAAGAAGGTCCTTCTGGATGTGACCGTGGGGGGCCCTCTGGCCATCAGCGCCTTTTACACAGGTGAGTCCAGCTCGGGCCTAAATGACCCTGCAGCCGAACGCTGGCATTGACTACAGGCTGAGGCGAGGTGACAAACAGACCCCCGGTGGTTCAAAGGGCCACTTAGCTGATCAGCCTGAGAAGAAACTTTGGACCTCCGGCCACCTGAAAATCCCACTGCTGTGCGTCAGCCCCAGTGAACCGCACTCACATGCCTGGAGGTCAAATAAACGAAAAAGCAAACTGACCGTGAACTCCGCAGAGCAAACAGCGTGTGCCACGTCCACTGGAGAACACTGACCCTGCCCGCCTCCTGACCGCAGGATTGGCACGGAGGTTAAGAGGATTTGGGCAACTCCATGGCCCTCAGGCAGTGGTCAAGGTGATCACAGTCAGGGCTACTGGTGCAGCTCCCTCAGCAAGGAATGGCACTGTGTGGGACAAACTCTTGGATGATTAGCCAGTCTTTGGTTTAATGGGCACCGATGACTTCCTGTGTGACCCTGAGTGAGTTGGGGGGACATGGAGGCAGTTGTGCTTTACTGGTAGAGCGCCCCCCAGAGGCCTGTACCTCACAATGACACGCTGAGTGCCCCTGTGACTCGAAGTCACTTTTAACGTCCCGTGCAGTCACGTTCTTACTTGATGTCTCCTCAGAAGAGCACACAGCTAACGATTTACACACAAGACGTGGACAGATGTGTTGGGACCCCCTCCACGAGAAACAAAGAAGAACCCACAATTGTTCGAAATGACTTGAAAATGACAAAAGTCGTCGGCAGCCATCATTGCTTATTTCGTATTTAGCAAAAGTCAGCCTTGGCTTGCGAGTTTTGATTGCACAGAATATTTCAAGTTGTAAACAACACAAATGACAATGGCGTCGGCCAGCAGGACGGGACCCTTCACCTCATATTTGGTGGCACAGTTTATATTCCTGGAGCCCCCTTATGAGATGTCTGCCCTTGTCCATGGGTCCTTTGGCCCCCTTCCACTGTCTTCCCGTGTGTGTCCAACCTGCACTACAACGGAGACCCCTATAGTGGGGTCCTGGTGCAAAGACCACCCATCACTCCTTGTGTGTCACTGAGTGACCCGCTGCAGGCGCACCGCTCCAGTCCAGCGCCCCCTGGAGGACTTCAAGGCCCAACGTTGTGGGTTCAGTTCCCCTCCAGTGGCTCCCCGCTCAGACTGCACATCAATAGACGCGATTGAACTGCAGCTGTGAAGAGCCCCCTGGTTCAGAGGTCTCCCCGGACTCTGGGTGACACCAAGTGGGTCATTTCACCTGTCAGGGTTCACAGCGTACAGCCACAGGGACCTCTGTACTGCACTGGTGAAGCGCCCCCTTGTGACAAATAAAGCACAAAGCCCCCTTTTGACACTTTGCATCAGACCGCTCAACCCCCTGTATTGCACCAGTGAGACCCCTACAGTGGTTAATGGTTCAAAGGCCACCATTTTCTTGCTGTGTGACCCCCTGAGTGAGTCATTTCACCTGCTAGACTCCATATTGCAGAAATCCAGACAAAGTTGGCCCCCTTGTGAACGTTAAAGCCCAAAGTTGTGGGTTCATCCCCCTCCACGGACTCCCTCTGTGACCACGTGGGGGTCATTCTGCTTACTGGAGCTTTGCAGTGTACAGCAATGGAGACAGTTGTACTGTGCTGGTAAAGCCAATCATTGAGAGGTCACCTTAGATAAGTCATTTCAACTGCGGCAGTGCACCACTGGCAGTATGGCGCCCCCTAGGGTGGAGGCCGTTTCACCTTGCAGAGCTTGCTCAGTACAACAATGGAGCCCGCTTCACTGTGCCGCTATAGCGCCCTCTAGTGGTCTGTTCAGCACAAAGTCTGGTGCAGGAGTCTTCATTCACCTTGTGAGCAACAACCAGTGAGGCGCCCTCTAGTGGCATAAACGGCACAAGGCACCTGGTCATTAACTCGCACTGACTGAGCCATTTCACCTATTAGAGCTCACACAGTACAAGAATGGAGACAACTGTGCTGCACCATTAAAGCGCCCACTAGTGGCCATTAAGACACAAAGTTACTGGTTCAAGGTTGTGGCACCGAGTGAGTCATTTCACCCTCTAGAGCTCACATTGTGGAAAAGGGAAGATAACGGAACTGCAGCAGTAAAGCGCCCCCTAGGGGCTCATACAGCACAAAGTAAATAGTTCAGGGGTCTCCTTGACTCTTTGTGTGAGACCCAGTGAGTCAGTCCACCTGATTGGAGTCACAGCGTACAAGAATGGAGACAACTGTACTGCACCTCCAAAACGCCCCCTAGTGACCATCAAGGCACAAAGTAACTGGACCAGCGGTCTGCATTGTCTCATTGTGTGACACCAAGTGAGTCACTTCACCTGGCAGAGCTCACACTGTACAACAATGGAGGTGACTGTACCGTACCAAAAATGCCCCCCCTAGTGGCCTGTACAACACAAAGTTCCTGGTGCAAAGCCCACCATTCACCCCTGGTGTGGTCAAAAATCCATAACTTCTTCGCCTCCCTCTGCTCAATTCACGTGACAGTACGACTCCTGCTGTGTAAAGGCGCTATATATAAAGTAAGTTTTGTGACCCCTGAGTCAGTCCCTTCACCTGAAGGGGCTCACAGTGTCGAATTTTAAACTTATGGGCAGGACAAAGTGGCGGTTTGTCCACCTTGAGTGAACTGAGCAACTGAAGGAAGCCCCTCGTGTGTGAAAGCGACCCGAGAGGGGGGACGTGTTTGACCTTGGGCTGCGACTCCTGGAGATGTTGATTTAGTTTTATTCATTTTTGTAGTTTCTGAAAAGCCATCAATCAAACAGCCCCCCCTTTATTACAGACGTATCCCCCTCGTCCACTTTTGGTTGGTCACTTGATCTTTATTCTGGTTTCAGGGGTCAGCCTGATGGAAGGTAAGAAGGACCCTCTTCAGGATTGCCAGGAGAAATTCTGGAATACGTACAAGGTAAGGCGCTATATACCTGAGCTGTAGGCATTGCCACCACATCTCAGTAAGAAGGCCATGGCCAGCACTCTAGTGGGCTCCATGGACGTTCACGCTGACATTTGTTTAGAGATGCTGTGGCTGTGTGGGATGGCCGTCTCTGCCCGGTCATCTGCTGACCACTCTATTCGTTTCTTTTTTTTTTTTCAGACTGGTTTCATGTACTGGCCGTTCATGCAGGTAAGAAGAGACAACACCAGTGGCTGTCTTGCTTGATGGTTCCCTTCTGGTCGGCTTGGTGTCACTCTTGTGTTTGAATGTCTGTGGACATCCTGGGCACAACAGAGGCGAGGAGTTTTGATGGGGCTTGTCTTCTGTGTGCCCACCAACGATGAGTGACATGAAGGATCGAAACAGGGGGAGGAATGGAAAGGAGGGTCAGGGCCATGTGCTGGTAAAAGGCTTGGGGGGCTCGTGTTTCTGGTGGCTCTGTTGACTGCGTCATATCAAGAAGAAGCAGAATAAGAGCCGGATAGAGGCAGGCAATAGAGGGCTGGGCACCCAAAGGATGACCCACTGGGCCTCCCCAACCTGGCAGAGTCATTTTACACTTTTGTGTTCCAGTCGTTTCAGTTATTTTTTTTCTTTTCCCCCTCATCAAACAACGCTGAGGACCCCAGAATGACAAAGTGAGGACAGGAGTTCAGACATTTGGGCAAATTTACTAAAAATGAAACAAGTGACATCTCACAAAACTCGGCACTTTGGCAGCCGGGACTCCTCTTGGGTTTGACCCCCCAGGCTTCACACATTTGGATTTGCAACGTTTCCTGGCCTTCTCTAACCACACCCCCCCCAGCCACCCACCAAGAGCTGACGACTGTTTCCAAGTTTCTCCAGAGATGTTGGGTTGGAGTCCAGTAAGAAGCCGTCCCCGAGTTGTTCCTCAGCCAACCCTGCGTTGTCACTGCTTTGTGACCCTTTGGCCCAATCTAAGGTCTCCATTAAGGAACCCCCTGGTGTCTCTCAGCCCCAAATAGTCTCCCGGTCCTTGATGCCACCATCACCATGGTCTTCCATTGGAACAGAATTGCTCGGGTGACAAACGGTGACGCTAATCTTTGGGAATCTCGTTCCTCACAGTCTGAGGGACCTTCAGGTGCCCTTTTGGCAAACTCCAAGGGGGCGTCCGTGTGTCCTGAAGTGAGGAGAGGCATCTGTCTGGCCACTTTTTGAGGAGACCACCAGCACCGCGACACTCCGCTGATCTGGGCTTTAGGGCAGTTTCTCCCATCTTCACCCTGATCCTCTGGAGCTCAACCAGAGTGACTACCAGGTTCTAGGTCACCCCTCTTGCCAAGGCCCTTCTCTCACCTGATCACTCAGTTTGACTGGATGGCCAGCTCTTGGCTTGGTTGGTCCAAACATCTTACATTTAAGAATTGAGGAGGCCGCTGTGCTCTTGGAAGCCTTCAGTGCAGTAGTCTTCCTCAGATCTTCACCTCCACACAATCCCATCTCTAAGCTCTGACGGCCATTCCTTGGATCTCCTGGCTTGGTCATTGTCACCTGTGGATCTTCTCGTTATCCTGTCATCTGTTGAGCACCCTTGGGTGTCCTTCACTGACAATGCAGCTAGGGTCTCTCGGTCTTGAAGATTCACTCTGCACAACATCCTTTAGATCAGCCCGGAGTATGCAGCACAGCTCCAGGTCCAGGCTTTGGTCTCATCACATCTGGGCTGCTGCAGGTCTATACTGCCAGGACCACTGGCATGTGTCACCAAGCCACTGCAGATGATTCAACATGCAAAGGCACGTCTGGTGTTCAATGTGTCCCTCCTCTTTTCAGATCACTGCATGGTCTCCCTTAAGTTCAAATCCTTGATGCTCAATGAGTCAGCACCTATAGACATGGAGACCCTCGTGAGGTCCACTCAGTTGAGCTGATGAATGATGTCTGGTGATGGCACCTCTGTATGACATCAAATCTCAGGCCAGACTTCTTTACTGGGTAACTCCTAGCGGGTGGAACGAGTTTCCCATCTCTATTTGAATTTCAGACTCCCATGACAGGCTGGCACTTCGTAATTTGTGATAGACACCTCAGAACATGAGGACTGTCAGCAGGGCCGCAATCAGACCAAGTAACACATAACTATAAGATGACTTTGGGGAAAAGACACCCCAGCCAGCCATGCCCAGAGTCCACATGGCAGACTGGCACTTCATAATTTGTGACGGGCACCTCAGAACATGAGGACTGTCAACAGGGCCTCGGCCAGATGGTGTCCTGGAGCTCCACAGTAAAGTAGGAGAGCAAAACGACTTCTGCGTTACTCCAGACCTCAATGGGCGAGTTCACCATTAAGACAAATCATGCAAGGAAAGTCTAGCCAGCCATGCCAGAATTTACCAAGTGCCAGTCTGCCATTTAATTTGTGACAGTAGTATCAGAACATGAGGACTGTCAGCAGGGCCACCATCAGACCAAGTAACACATAACTATAAGATGACTTTGGGGGAAAAGACACCCCAGCCAGTCACAGCAGAGTCCGCATGGCAGACTGGCACATTGTAACTTGCAAGAAACACTTCACAATATAAGGATTTGCCAGCAGAGGCTCGGCCATACCAGGTAACACAGTGTCCCAGCAGAAGTTAGGCAAGTACAGTCTGGCCGGTTGTGCCCGAGTCTAAATGGCCAAGTGGCATTTTGTAATTTGTGACAGTTCCACCAGAGCTCAATGGGTGAGCTCCATGATAAGACTAATTGGGAAGTGAAATGCCATCCAGTGAAGCCAGACTCCTTTTTCTGGGTACCTCCTAGCGGGTGGAACGATGGAACGAGCTGCCTACCTCTATTTGCACTTCAGACTCCCCCAGTGGCGCCTGAAGCCCCTCTTGTGCCGTGAATTTATCTACCGGATGACCTCATGAGTTGTAACTCACAGGTATTTTGTCCCGAGCTCTTCACTCCCGGTGATCGGTCCCCTCCTGTCACACAGTCCCCAAGACTGACGTTTACTCCATCTTGTCCAGTTTTGTAAGTCGCTTTTGCTAAGCCAATAAATGCATCGAGTGCTGCGACTGTGGCGCCCCTAGTGGCCTGCCTCAGGTCTGAACAGCCCCCATGCCCGGGTGGTCTCACTCCTCCCCTTCCTTCTCCTTCTGTCTTTCTGCAGACTCTGAATTTCCTGCTCGTCCCCCTTTACCTGCGCACCATGTTCACCGGCTGTGCCGTCTTTCTCTGGGCGACGTTCCTCTGCTTCTCGCGGCAGAGCGGCGACGGGACAGTGGCAGCCGCCTTCTCGTGGATGAAGTCGCGGAGAGAAGTGCCCCGTGTGTCGGCTGGGAAAGACGAAAAGTAAGGAAGAGGAAGAGCTGGCGAGCAAGAGGAGGAGAAGTGGGCGCCTTTTCAACTCTGACGACTGACCTGGCTGGATGCCGTTTTTTTTTTTATTTGATTTTTCAGAGTTATTTACCTTTTCTTTTTTTGGGGGTACACACTGGCGTGGCACACACTGATACCCTTTACGATGCCGACAAAGTCACAGAGTGGCAGCACTCGACAACGAGAGGACTGTGAGCAGGGCCGAGTAACAGAGACTCCGAGTTAAGTGGTAGACAAAAAGGGTTCTGAGTTACGCCAGACCCCGGTGGGTGAGCTTGGCAGCAGGATGAATCAGGAAGCAAAATTCCTGCCAGTCGTGCCAGGGCCTGAATGGCAGACAGCAGGTTTGCAGGATGTGTCACGTCGCAACAAGAGGACTGGGAGCAGGGCCTCCGTTTGGCCATACCAGGTAACACCGCTCCACTGTAAATGTGGGACTGTTAAGATGAATCGGGCAGGTACATTCAAGCCAGTCATGCCAGAGTCAAAATGGCAGACTGGCACTTTGTAACTTGCAATAAACACTTCACAACGTGAGGAGGGTCAGCGGGGCCTGGGCCAGACTGTGGCTAAGTGGGAGACAAAAAGGCTTCTGCATTATGCCGGACCCCAGTGGGTGAGCTTGGCAGTAGGATGAATCAGGAAGTGAAATTCCTGCCAGTCGTGCCAAGGCCTGAATGGCAGACAGCTGGTTTGCAATATGAGTCACGTCACAACAAGAGGAATGTGAGCAGGGCCTTCTAATTGAACTCCACAGTGCTCAGAGGTCAAATGGCCAGCTCAATAAACAGACCAAACAGGAAGTGACATCACAGCCAGTCATGCCAAAGCCCAGCTGGCACACTGAGGTTTTTGTTACCTGAGGCACTTTACAACTTGAGGACTGTCAACAGGGCCTCGGCCATACCGGGTGACACAGTATCACGGTAAAGTGGGACTGTAAGGTGACTCAAGAAAAGACACCCCAGCCAGCCATGCCCAGAGTCTACAAAGCAGACTGGCACTTCATAGTTTGTGACAGGCACCTCAGAACATGAGGACTGTCAGCAGGGCCTCGGCCAGATGGTGTCCTGGAGCTCCACGGTAAAGTAGGAGAGCAAAACGACTTCTGTGTTACTCCAGACCTCAATCAATGAGCGAGTTCACCATTAAGACAAATCATGCAAGGAAAGTCTAGCCAGCCATGCCAGAGTTTACCAAGTGCCAGTCTGCCATTTAATTCGTGACAATAGTATCAGAACATGAGGACTGTCAGCAGGGCTGCGATCAGACCAGGTAACACATAACTATAAAATGACTTTGGGGAAAAGACACCCCAGCCAGACACAGCAGAGTCCGCATGGCAGACTGGCACTTTGTAACTTGCAATAAACACTTCACAATATGAGGACTGCCAGCAGGGCCTTGGCCATACCAAGTAACGCAGCGTCCCAGCAGAAGTCAGGCAAGTACAGTCTAGCCGGCTGTGCCCGAGTCTAAATGCCCAAGTGGCATTTTGTAATTTGTGATATGGGTGAGCCCCATGATCAGACTAATTGGGAAGGGAAATGCCAGCCAGTGAAGCCAGACTCCAAGTGGCACACTGGCACAGACACTGTAGAACTTGAGGACTATGAGTAGGGGCTCGGCCTGCCTGAGCAATGGTGCGCCACCGTACAGTGGGAGATACAAAGGGGCAGCTCTCCAACTGTTTAGGCACAACTGTAATGTAGTAGCTGTAAATGGGGGGTCCACTTTGGAAAGACGCTATATAACAGACAGAGTAACTCTGGGCGAGTCACTTCAGGTACCGTCCTGATTTAGAAATATTGCGACAGCTTCCTAACCCGTGTAAGAGACCCTCGGTCAGTTTTCACTATGTAAAGGCGCTATAATTCCCCTCTACTCTGTCCTTTATCTGCTGTTCCTCCGCTCAGAGCTGCCTTTACCTTTGTTCTCGTTTGTTGATTTTGATTTTTGCCGTGCTGATGTATTGTGATCTGATTTGCTCCTAATGGCGGTACGTGCTGTTAATGGCACTATAGACAATTCAGATTGATTGACGTCACCTGCCAAACCTCAAACTGTGCCGCTCCTGTCAGGACCGTTTTTAGGCACAGGCAAACTAGGCAACCGCCTAGGGCCCCCACTGCCAAGGGGGCCCTGCTGGGCGCTTTTTTTTTAACCAAATAGCCTACAACTTACAGGTCCATATATTTCAGAAGTACAAATTTTCTCTGGTGGCGGAATTATCAATATGGTTACGCGCAAGCAAAGAGGAAACAGTGAGGACGACAGGCAGAATGGAGGTGATGGAGTGGTGGGCGGAGCCCCAGTGGGAGGGCGGAGCCCCAGTGGGAGGGCGGGGCCCCAGTGGGAGGGCACCGATCATCCACCTCACCAGCCTCCAGGCGTCTGCGCAACAAATCGATGACGCTATAAATAGTACGGAAGCTGGGAAGATCAAAACCATTCCACAAAGCGACTCGACAGTAGGTGGTGTGGTCCGTCCCTCCGTCTGCTCGGCTATAATTATACATGGAGGCTCTCTTTTCCGTCGACTAGTCGCATTATCATTAGTCTGTGTATACATGTCTGGCACTAATATAATCAAGAACACTGGTCTATGGTCTACTGGACCATCAGTATTTTTGTATGTACAAGTGAGTAATCATTAGCTAATAACGCAACTTGATTTTGTCCTCCCTGTTTGAAAATGAAGCGAGCTCATCAGTCTGGTGCTGCTAAACGTAAGAACAAAGCCGCTGAACAGGCGCATGAAGGTTCTAGCCTTAACACTAGTGGCAGGGACATAAATCTCTCGTCTGAGGTCCATTTTGCAACTTCATAATTCACTTTTATCCTCAGCTCTGGGGGCCATGCCTAGGGCCCCCAAAAACCTAAGAGCGGCCATGCTCCTGTGCAGGACACTTGCGCGATGGTCACTGCGGACTGGCGCTACATGAAGTGTGGGTTCTATTCAATAAGGGCGCGCACAAAAAGGCGATCTTCAAAAGGGCGACCTCAATTGAGCGCCGAATAAATGCGCGCGCAAATAAAGGAGCGCTTCAAAAGGATGACTTTAGGAGCGAATTAAATTAATTGTCCTTGATTATGCTAATAGACCGCATCTCGAATATCTACGTGGCATTGCACATAATCTACAGCTTCAAGTGTAACTTGCTTTCACCTTTTTATACATTCAGTCATTGCCTTAATCTAATTTTCTGTAATTTTGAAAACACGAAATATAGAGAGCTTTAGAAATAGTTCGTTAGAAGTTCATGCATTAATTAATTGGATGTTTTAATATTCTTGCTTTCGCCTTTTTATACGTTCAATCATTGCCTTTATGTAATAAATTTTCTGTAATTTTGTTGCGTTTACCTTTATTCGCTGCGCCCAATTGACGTCACCCTTTTGAAGCGCTCCTTTATTTATGCGCGCAGTTATTCGGCGCTCAATTGAGGTCGCCCTTTTGAAGGTCGCCTTTATGTGCGCGCCCTTATTGACGGATACCTGAAGGGTGTTTGTCAGACCTGTTCGTCCTTTC
The DNA here is from genome assembly GCF_900747795.2 of Erpetoichthys calabaricus. Taxonomy (NCBI): domain Eukaryota; kingdom Metazoa; phylum Chordata; class Cladistia; order Polypteriformes; family Polypteridae; genus Erpetoichthys; species Erpetoichthys calabaricus. Next base: position 138,943,894 of record NC_041404.2, on the reverse strand, counting down.
ACCGGGAACATCGCACTTCTCTTTACACTTTGGGTTCGCCTGCCAGTTTAGTGGATTAAAAACGCCGAATTTCTGTAAAAACTTCAAATGAGTAGCTGAGGCACCATTAATGAATTGAGAAGTGAAAATGCGTGGCCAGCTTTGCAGAAGAGCCAAGAATGTGCGTCAGGTTAACATGAAGGGGTGTGGGGGGGGGTGGGGGGGGGGGGGGGGGGGGCGGGGAGGGGGGGGGGGGGGGGGGGGAGGGGGGGGGTGAAAGTGTCCGAGTCTTTGTCATTTTGGGATTTAGATTTCCGATTGTGAGTCAGATTGTAACTTGAAGTCCCAGGACGGGAATGAATGACAGCTTCCGGTGTGGCTGATTAAAACTGTCACTGACTGAATAAAAGTGTCACTGGCTGAGCGCGTTTGTCCAGTTAAGTGTTGAGCTTTGTATTAATGGGCTCGGCGCCGAGTCCAAACACCACGTCTCCATGCGGCGTCCCGACCAGTGACGACTCCTGCCTTGCGTCCATTTAGGTGTGCCGCCATTCATTTTAATTAAGCGGGCACTTCTTAATGGAAGACCAGATGTTCTGCGTTTCACAGTCAGCTTTTGCCATGCACGCTATTAAGAAATCGCTCACTGCATCTAAGATCATCTCGAAGGAGACGAGACCTGCAGAAGGGGGAGAAAACGAAGAATGACGCGACTTCAACGGACACATGGCCACTAGATGGCACTGTTCACCATAGGAGGCCCTCAGCGAAGGCGACAGCGAGTACATCCGTGCGCCTGCGCGCTGCTCCTCCAAATCTCTTGTTTGCGCCTTCAGAAATTCCCATTTGTTTTCTAGAGGGGCTTTAAAATTTTAGAGGGGACCCCAGCATGCAAAGGGGCACAAAATCGCAGGGCATTCTCGGACTGGGGACACGTATGAATAACACGTCTCCTTCATGGGTAATTATTATCTCATTTATTTATAAAACGCACGTATCTGCCTGATATTTTCTAACAGTTGGTGCACTTATTTGCGCGGGCTGTCTGTTGTGTCGGATCAGCAGCCTTGGAGGCTGAAATAAAACGGGAGGAAACTCAAAAAAACACTTGGAGAATGTTCGCGACATTGAAACTGAAGCCAGCGCCATCCCGGACTACTAAGGAGCTAAGAAGTCCCCTGAAGGAGAAGAGGGGGTCCTGGTGAAGAGGAGGACACACAGCGAGTGCTGAAGAAAAAGCTGAGTGAAGGAAAAGATGCTTACAAAGTTAAAAAGAAGACAAACTCACCCAGAATAACATGAAGGATGTCTGGGATGGACTGGGCAAGCCAGGGCTCAAGTGTTAGAAGGGCATGTGGACAACAAGCTAACTCCCTGACCCAGGCTTCTTCCAGTGGCCAGTCTCCCCTCACCATCAACAACTCCTATCATGGCCAGTGACGAGTCCACCTCAGACCATCAATATAGACTGTCGATAAGTGAAGACCAAGCGAGGAGATCACTGAGGAAGCTACACAGAGGAACAGCTGAGTGACCAGATGGAGTCACGTCCTCGAGTTCTTAAGGTCTGTGCAGACCAGCTGGGTGGCATCTCCTGTCACCAAGGCTGCAGGAAGTGGCGCTGTTGTGGAACTCACCCTGCATTGTAAGGTGGGCACTTCTTCACCTAATGACGACAGACCAGAACATCTCACATCATGAAGACTGGTGAGAGGCTAGTCCTGGACTATATGAGTCCTCTTGTGGTAGACCACCTGGACCCACTGCTGTCTGCCTATCGGACAAAGATTGGAGGAGAGGATGCAACTGTCTGTCTGCTCCACAAGGCTGGACAATCCAGTTATCCCTGTTAAGGGTCAACTCAGAGATCTGCAGATGGGTGAGCCTGTGCTGTCCTGGATGATAGGACTGACTGTCTGTCTGACCAGAAGACCACCATTTGTGAGACTCAAGGACTGTGTGAGCAACACTGGATCACTACAGGGAACAGGCCTGTCACCTTTACTCTTCACTGCCTTGGACTAGAAATATAACAGCAGGTCAGGTCACTGGTAGGAATTCTCAGGTGATTCTGCACTTATGGGGGGCTATCCATGAGGGGCATGAGACAAAGGAGAGCAGTCAGGAGGAGAACTTTGGGAATCGTCTGCAACTCAACATCAGCAAAACCAAGAAACTGTCACAGCAAAGAGCCTCTGTGTCTGGTGACCATTCAGGGAGGTGGTGCACTTCTAGAAGTTCTTGGGGGTCCTCGTTAATGACATGCTGGACTGTAACACAGAGAAACGATCGGAGGAAGGGCAGAGCAGACTTTTCCTCCTTAGGAGACTGCGTTCCTCTAATGTGTGCTGTGCTGGTGACATCACTCCAGGAGAGACCTGCCAAACAAACACAGGGCAGGCTCAGTTGGGTTCTGGGTCACACTCCGGACCCCCTGGAGGTCGCATGAAGACAGAACTGAGCGCCATTATGAACAAAGCTGCACATCCTCTGTCTGACACACCAACACTGAGGACTTTCAGGCAACGAGTCATTCAGCACAAGTGTGTGTCAGGATACGAGACTGGGGGTCTTTTATACCAAACAATACACCTGTATAGCGCCTTACTGGACCGCCAAGTCAGACGTTTTGTTTGTGTTTAGCCATTCTGGTGTTAGTTCAGATCAAGGTGTGTGTGCGCATGCGTGTATTTATTTATTCATCTAATGAACTTCTGTAAAAAAAGGCGGATTTCCCCCCTGGGGACGAACGAAGTTCTATCTGCCATTTACGACCCCTGGTGATGCAGACGCACAAACCACCGCGCTGCACTTTATGGTTAATCTGAGGAGTTACACAAACGAGAAGATCACAAAAGTGACTTTGCCTGGCAGGTCCTCGCGGAGTGGCGGCTTTGTGGGTCCACTCAGTCGGGGGTCCAACAGGCGGCCGATGACTTTATGCGTCCTCTGCTGCATAACAGGCGCTTGAACCCCCCGGGGCATCTCGAGACCTGGAGAGCGTTTAACGTCCTAAAAACCGACCGGAGCAGCGAGTCTATGTGGGCATCAGAGGACCAAAGGGAGGACAGCCATGAAGAAGACCCCGAGAGCCCGCATAGCGCAACACTGAAGGCCATGCGACGAGGAGTCAAAACGCTGAGCCGGCCGAAGTCGAGCAAACGCAGGACCCCCTGAGCCCCCACCCCCGAAATGATTTGCATTTTACTTGCGTTTATTTTCGCATGGCGGGTTCTCCCATCTATCGTTAGTTTTTATCACCCCTGTGGTTTTTTTTTTTTTTGTTAACCCATCTACTATTTTTTCTCACCCATGTCACTCGAGGGGCTTCGTAATCTTTCTCGTTGATGTCCTCCCTTCAGACGCTTTTCAGACCTGCAACGTCAGCGAAACGTGCAGCTCTCCTTCAATCCAACATCAGGATATTTGTAACCCACGAGTCATACAGAGTAGAGTATCGTGTCCTGCTAAGTAAGGATATAGCGCTATATAGATGTAATGAATTATTATTATTATATGGGGGGCTTTGGTAGGTGGGCATCAAAAATGCGCCTACAGCCTTCAGTGGCCGTTCTGTGGCGTGGCTTCAGTCTGGCAGGCCAGCACAAGGATGGACGACCACCAGCGCGGCTCCCTCACGCGTCCACGGGATCGACTTAGTGTCCTGGTTACGTTTTATTGACTGTACAAGGTGGTCCACGCGAACACCTCGGGAAACACGCAGAAGGTGGTGGTGCAGCTAGGAGTCTAATGTTGAGCCTTTTTATTTCTACTACATGCTCACTTTAAAAACAATTGTTTTGGGCCAACAAAAAAAATTTAACGCAACCCTCTGCATCAAACTTTTTGAGTTACTACGACCTCTGGTTAAAATTACGTAGAACCAACCCACAACACTGAGTAACTGGAAAAGGTTTTTCCTTTGGATCTGAAATTACTTTTAAGTACCATCCATCCATCCATTTTCCAACCCGCTGAATCCGAACACAGGGTCACGTGAGTCTGCTGGAGCCAATCCCAGCCAACACAGGGCACAAGGCAGGAACCAATCCCAGGCAGGGTGCCAACCCACCGCAGGACACACACAAACACACCAAGCACACACCAAGCACACACTAGGGCCAATTTAGAAACGCCAATCCACCTAACCTGCATGTCTTTGGACTGTGGGAGGAAACCCACGCAGACACGGGGAGAACATGCAAACTTCACGCAGCGAACCCAGGTCCCCAGATCTCCCAACTGCGAGGCAGCAGTGCTACCCACTGCGCCACCATGCCGCCCCTTTTAAGTACCATCTACTTAAAAAAATATTGGATACACACAACTTTTTAAATTCACTGCACATAAAAATTAAGTTGTCCCAATTAATTTATGTTACATTTTTAAAGACACTTTTAAGTTCTAAATACTTAATTACAGTATTAATATATTTTAAAGTTGTGATGATGTAAAAAATGAAGTTGGTGTAATTGGTGTTTTCTGCCTATTATTTTAAGCTTTATCAAGTTTAATTACTTATTAAATTATTAAAACTACAGCCACTTAAAGAATTAAAGTGTTGCAAAATTTACTTTTTTTACTTACATTTTTCAACATCTTTAAAAAATTTTGTCTAACAAATAGCCATAATACAGCAGCAAAAATATAGGCCTCAATGTAATATCCATCCATCCATTTTCCAACCCGCTGAATCCGAACACAGGGTCACGGGGGTCTGCTGGAGCCAATCCCAGGGCACAAGGCAGGAACCAATCCCGGGCAGGGTGCCAACCCACCGCAGGACACACACAAACACACCAGGGCCAATTTAGAAACGCCAATCCACCTAACCTGCATGTCTTTGGACTGTGGGAGGAAACCCACGCAGACACGGGGAGAACATGCAAACTTCACGCAGCGAACCCAGGTCCCCAGGTCTCCCAACTGTGAGGCAGCAGCGCTACCCACTGCGCCACCGTGCTGCCCTCAATGTAATATTCAATTGCCAAATATGTCAAACCTGACTTCTATTGCAAGATGCAAAAACATTTTCCATTACAGCTTCGGAGTATACTCTAAACCTTACAACTGGAAAATAATTAAAGTCAAAGAAAGATTATTACAATTAATGAAGTATCTTCTCAATATGCCATCAGGCTTACATCCAGTAAAGCAATACTGCGTCTAAAAGCCTTAACCAACATAGAAACGCACGTGAGAAATCATTAGCGGCTGGAACAAAAAAGTAATGTTGAGAAAATATGGCAAGATGGACGGAACTAAATTTCACTAGAGCTAGTCAACCTGTTATGCAAAATAAGTAAATGCTATTTACTATATTAGAGCAATGTAAAAAATTATTAGCTTGAAATTGATCCTGTGTCACTAAATCTCCGTTCTATCGCTCACCGTAGTTGCTTTCTTCACTTGCAGTATGGCGTTACGATTTTGCCACAGCATGATAAGTGGGAGGAGTTTCACACTCATGAAGCGGAGAAATTAAGTAGCCATAGCGTTAGATTACGTTAGACGAACTTAAATTTTGTCTTTCAATAAATGAAAAAAAGAATTTGAGTTTAGATTACTTGCAAGTCTAAGCTAAAGTTTGTACTAATATAATTCTTTCACGTCAACACATTAAATAATGTTTTCAAATTAAAATATTTAATAAAATCATTGAACTTGAATTTTTAAGCTAATAGCATGCATTTGATTAAGTGATGGTTAGAGGTCCCTTGAATTGCTTTTTGCAGTGACTGCTATACATGACAGCTGTCTTCATGACATCTACACGCCTTCTTTATTACGCCAGCGCGTGTCGCGCAAGCGCAGGACCCCCCCGCGTCCCTCGTGAACTAATTTTGGGTCATTTATTTGTGGCCAGACGTGCGACGTCAATGAAACCAAACGTGTTTTCCTTCAGTCTAGCAGCACGATTTTTCTTTTTGTTTGTCTCACAGACGCGTCTTTTTGTTGATTATTTCTTTAACTTTGCTGACCACCTCGTGGTCTCCGCACCCTATAGCTCTGTGCCCACCCCGCCGTCTGTGTGGAGTTTGCATGTTCTCCTCGTGCCTGACAGTTTGTTTTTTTTCTTCCCTCTCAGATTTCCTTCCCCACCCACGAAGACGTGTCGGTTATTTTAACAGGCGACTGTGGGGGCGTCCCGTCCAGCGTTGTTTCCCACCTTGTGCCCGGTAATCCCTGCATTGATTGGTTGCTATAAATTGTTACGTAAAGAGCGCATCAAACCTGAACATAGAAATAAAAGACCGGGGAGCGGCGCCCCGGCGGGGGCTTCATCTGCGCGGCTCCAGTCCTGCAGTATCCCAAGTGCGCTTCCTGCTGACTCCGCGTTTTCTATTCATAACACAAAATGACTTTTTTCGCCCTCGTATTTACATTGAAAACTACATAAAAGTAAAATGAAGCCAAACAACACGCTTCGTTAATGCCTACATACAATAAACACTTCAATTAAGTTCACGACAGAAATTAAATGACTGGTTTCACTTAAAATAAAATCTGCCCAAATGCGTGTTCATCTAGGATGCCGCGCATACTGCGCATGCTCCCTGCATCCTCAGCCAGGCTAGTGACATCACGAGATCCCGCCTGTAAAAATCCTCAGCATCCAAGAGAAAACAGGAATAAAAATAAAGGCACACGAAGGGCATGAAGGATGTTGAGCGTCGCGTTTCACCGCCACCGCGTGAAGACACACAAATAATTAAACGATTAGAAGAAAACGAGCAAACAGAACGACATTAAAATACAGCGAGGGAAAAAAAGAGAAAGAGAGACACCGAGGGAGAGAGAGAGAGAAAGACATCCTTCCATAGCATCGTCCTCGAGCGCCGATCATCCAGAGGGACGCGGCGCTGCCATGGAATTAAAGAAATCCATCTCGGAGACGGAGCGGACCCTGAGGAGCTACGGCGCCCTGCTGCAGACAGAGAGGAGAGCGGACACAGGCGAGTGGGCGTACTGCCGGGTCGGGACTGCACGGGAGATGCGGCGCCGGGTGTGCGCCACCACGGCCCGCGGCATTGGCCGATGTCTTTAACGGGGAGACGTTTGCTGATTCGAGTTGGACTGCTGTGCGGGCTTGTGCGGTGCGCGGACCTCGTAAGGGCGCATTGTTAGATTATATAGCGCACTTCACAGATGGTTTACTTAGGCGGCTATGCAGATTGTGACCCCCCCCCCCCCCCCCCGCATTGTCCAGGTAATGGTGGCAGATACTCGTCCGTTTACTCCCCCCGTTGTAGAAGTGAACCGCTTCATGTAACCCAACACACGCTGATGGACGTTATGGTGGTACCTGCCATCTCAATGCCCGTTGATATTGGCACTATCTTTTGAATGTATGCCATGTGATTTTGTGACGTTGGCTGAGACCCCCCCCCCCCATATATATCCGTGGTCCTGATAGGGACGCCTGTATGTATCCTCTAATGCATGGCTGTCAAGCTCGGTTCGTGGATGACACCTTCTCCGCATTTGATGGTGTGACCCCGATTTTTATTGACTTGCATTTTCATTGTTTCATTTTTTCCGTTAACAAGCGGCCAAACAAGGCAGCAGAAGACCACGTTAACGGATATCCCATCTGCACCCGCGACCTTCATACCCATTAAAGTATCTGGAAAGGCAAAGACGAAGGTCTGAGAAACACACCTGACCCTCGACACGCTTCAGTTTTGGAAGTGACAAGTGTGGCACACCGAGGACACGATCAGGCTCTGGCGTTACAGAACGGGTTTGATGAACAGCTGATTAGGAAAGGACGAGTGTTTGAGCCCCTCAAGTTAGCTGGTGGTGTGCTGGCCTGTCTTATCGACTGCATACTGCTTTTTACTCGTATCTAGATTTCTATTATCGAGTGTCAATGTCAATTTATTTATATAGCCTTTCATAACTATATCTATTATATTGTATCTTTTCTTATCAATTGCATATTGGTTTTTACTGACATCTATTATAGTGCCTTTCATATCTATACCTATCTAGAATACTGCACCTCATCTTATCAACTGCTACTGCTTTTTACTCGTATCTATATTTCTATTATATAGTGCCTTTCATATCTATATCTCTCTATCTAGAATATTGTACCTTTGCTTATCAATTGCATATTGCTTTTTGCTCACGTCTCCATATCTATTATACAGTCTTTCATATCTACATACTATACCTACAATTTCTGTCTACAGTCCGTTATATAGCGCCTTTCCTATCTCGCTTTTATTTCTTATCAGGCTGATTCCTTTATCCGTGGTAACTTACAACATCTGAGATACGATTGGTTCCATTTCTTTTGCTTTCTCCAGTCGGAACACAGGCAGGTGAAGAGAATGGCTCAGGGTCACCCAGCGTCAGTAATGGGGTTTGAACCCACAAGCTCAGGGTTAGAAGTCCAAACCTTTAACCACTTCGGAGTTCCTTTCATATCTAGAAGATTGTACCTTTTCTTATTGATTACATGTTGCTTTTTATGGATATATATCTGCTATAGTGCCTTTCATAACTATACCTAGAATATATCTAGAATATTGCACCTTATCTTATCGAGTACATATTGCTTTTAACTCGTATCTATATTTCTATTATATAGTGCCTTTCATATCTATAGTTCATTGATTACATGTTGCTTTTTATGGATATATATCTGCTATAGTGCCTTTCATAACTATACCTATTTATTATATTGTTTTATCAATTGCATATTGGTTTTTACTGAAATCTATTATATAGTGCCTTTCATATTTATACCTATCTAGAATATTGCATCTTATTTTATCGAGTACATATTGCTTTTTACTCGTGTCTATATTTCTATTATATAGTGCCTTTCATATCTATATTTCTCTATCTAAAATATTGTACCTTTTCTTATCAATTGCATTTTGCTTTTTACTCATATCTATATTTCTATTATATAGAGGCTTTCATATCTACAGTATATACTGTACCTACAATCCGTTATATAGCGCCTTTCCTATCTCTCTTTTATTTATTACCAGGCTGTTGCCTTTATCCATGGTAACTTACAACATTTGAGACACAACTGTGTTTTTAGTTGCCACACAGGCAGGTGAGGTGACTGGCTTGTGGTCACACGGGGACACTAGTGGGATTTGAACCTGCACAGCCTCAGGTTTTGAAGTTCAATTATAATTTGGGCAAATGAATTATGATAAATTAGCAGGATCTGAGACCGACACCCCTGATCTAAAGGATGGCCCTCCTTCATGTAGCCCCTCGACTGGTGTGTGAAGCTGGCCAATACCCAACGTCTCCCTGCCCATAAGGTAGGCAGAGGGACCCCCCCCCCACCCCCAAGTGTCATTATTAGCAGGGAGCCCTCACAGAAAGCTCTGGGAGACACAAAAGGGAAACCACATGGGGAGAACATGCAGGGTCCACGTGGCACCTCACCCTGATGGTGCCCAGTAGCTGACCGAAGGAGGGCATCTGACACTGCAATTGAGGGTGAGGAGCCAAATCGTTTAGTAGTGAGGGGTCCCAATAGCAGAATGTAGCAGCTATTAGAGGTGAAGCGTCTGATTGTGTGTGTGTGTGACAGTATCTGCTATGTGCTGTACTCAACATGTCACCCTGTGGCCTTGCTGGACTGTTTCTATGCGTGTTTTCAGATTTTCGATGCAGACGAGCGCAGATGTTTGAACAGGATGTTAGGTGAGAACTCGGGTGCCCCAAGAGAGAGCAGTCAGGCAGAGGAGTGGCAGAGCCTCCTTACAAATGGCCTTAGTCATTCTATATGCGCCCTGGAGAATAAGGGAATTGCAGCCACAAATGAGACTCTCTGTTATTTCTCGATCATTTATCACGTAATCCATCAGGACTGGAGACAATCGAGAAACCACTGACTCTATACAGAGGGACTTGGACAGCAGGCCGGCTCGGGCAGATTTGTGGACGATGAAATTCAATGTCAGGAAATGCAAAGAATTACAGTAAATGTAGGAAGTACGTAAAAATGTGAGGTCTGAATACACAGCGGGAGGTCCGAAAATCAAAAGCACACCTCATTAGAAGGACAGACATAGTGGGCTCGTCACTATCAACTGGCAGACCGTGTTCAGAAGCCATTAAGAGGGCGGACCTAGTGTCGGGTTATATAGCGCCTTGATGTGTGCAGTACAAGTCATGGGAGGTGACGCTGAAGCTTTATAACACACTGGTGAGGCCTCATCTGGAGTACTGGGTGCAGTTCTGGTCTTCAGGCTACAAAAAGGACATAGCAGCACAAGAGTAGGTCCAGAGATGAGCGACTACAGCTGGTGAGTTATGAGGAAAGATTCAAAGAGCTGAGCCTCTAGAGTTTAACTAAAAGGAGATGAAGAGGAGACACAATTGAAGCATTTAAAATGATGAAGGGAATTAGTGCAGTGGATCCAGACGGTGACTTTAAAATGAATCCATCAAGAACACGGGGACACAGCTGGAAACTGAAGGGTGACTTTCACGCAAACACGAGGAAGTTTTTCTTTACACGGAGAACCGGCAGCGACAGCAGCCGTTTGCTGTTGATTTATGTCTGAAACCATTGCTTTGTGTGCTGTTCAGAAAACCGCAGTTTTTTGGGAAAAAATATTAAGCCCTCAAAGAGTTAAACAGCAAATGACACCTCATTGATAATAAACTCTGTTGTCAACGCCATGTAAACATAGGCACTGCCACTTTTGGTACCCTGGGGTGAACAGTGGCGTAGCTCGAGTTCGCGCCACTCGGGATGGGGCGGGGCGGGGCTTCAATTTGCCGCCCTCCAACGTATCTGAATATGTTAACTTATTTAAATAGAAAATTAAAATGATGTATTGAGAAAAATTAACATACATTTTGCATAGATTTATTTATATAGAGCGAGAAACAGCAATTTTTTTTTACATATATTTATAATCATCAACTAGACAAGAATATCGTACAGATGCACTGATAAGCCCTGTTCTGATTATTAGTTTAGTATACGCTACAAAAACCAGAACCGGTGTGGTGTACAAGTGATATGTGGGCATGATCAAGAACGCATTCGGATTGATAACGAAACGAAATTATACATTGTGAATTAGTTTACATTTACATCATTTAGCAGCCGCTCTTATCCAGAGCGACTTACAACAGTGCTTAGTAGTCTACGACTGTTCTTCAGTCTTTAAGGCTAGGATTAAATCTACTGTCATTAAACAAGTTGTTTATCTTAAAAGGTGTCATTTTGTTTGGCTTTTCTCTACATTCATAATGGCTAACACTGTACAACACACTAGTACTACTTGTTTATCTTCCTAGAACATATTATCAGTGTAATGTTTGTTTATTTTTGTGATTGCCTCATAAATATCAACTGCCGTGTCTGATGCCGTCACGTCACAGAAGGACCGTCTGAAAATAATTTTTGAAGCATTTGTGGATGAAAATCAGAGAATTTGACTTTTTTTCATTCATGAGTGATATTTTTCCGAACCCTGCTGCTTACATGTGAAGTGTTCTGAGCCTTTTGGCCAATAGTGCCGCCCCCAAAAATGTGCCGCCCGGGGCTGACCGCCCCTAGCTACGCCACTTAAGTGAAGCCCTTACATGGGAGCTTTGCCGGCGTGTAAGAGTTGAAGGGACGGCTCCTCGTGCGCAGTTCAGGTTATCATAAATCAAAGGGTGGTGGGCTGACCCCTTGGTGTTATGCGTCCATCCCGTCTCCCTTCTAAGCTGCACTAGCGCCACTGGTCGTGGCTCGTTTTGGGTCCGACTGCTCCAGTGTTTCTCTCTCCGTCTATCCCCGGCGGCAGGACTCGAGGTGTATCGCGCGTCTCGAGTGTGTAGCCGCCTCTTACTGCAGCTTCGGTGAACTTTCCTTCTTCCACTTCAGAGCTCACGCCATTTATTATCCCCTTGTCAAGACACCTGGGCTTATTCACTCGTCCGTCCATACGTCTTATTGGCGAGTGGCAGTGCTGTGCTGGCGGCCTGTGTGCGGAGAGAGGGAAAAACGGCAGGGTGCCTTAAAATAGGCCACACGCTGTATCATTAATATCGACAAATATCAAGAAAACACCTGTCGGCTAATTTGCTTTTTTTCCCCATAATGCCATCAAATTTCACTCAAATAAGTCCAAGCATTTGTGAGAGTTTGGGGTAATTAGTTTTTGTCCTGTAGGGTTTATTTCTTACCCCCTAAATCAGCGTTTCTCAAACATTAAGTATTTGCGACCCGAGTTTTCATAAGTTTAAATCGCACCCCGCTAAGGTTTTTTTTGAAAGGAGCCCACTAATACCAATTTGTTCTTTTTTTAATTAATGATATATCATAGATGCATATTTTATTATACCTACTTAACTTTTATCGACATTTATCTAACTCTATATTTATTTTTCTAGTATCAGAATGTAGTTTAAGTTAATTTGTTTTGGTTTCAATAGATGGATTTTTCATATTTTCGATTCTTGTTTTCTTTTTTTCACATCTTCGCGTCCCCCTAGGGGGGCCCGCCCCACGGATGCCTACTGATTTAGATGTACCATTCTCAGTGGCGTAGCTATGGGGCCGGTCCGCCCCGGGTGGCACATTTTTGGGGGCGGCATTATTGGCCAAAAGGCTCAGAACACTTCACGTGTAAGCAGCAGGGTTCGGAAAAATATCACTCATGAATGAAAAAAAGTCAAATTCTCTGATTTTCATCCACAAATGCTTCAAAAATCATTTTCAGACGGTCATTCTGTGACGGCATCATACACGGCAGTTGAAATTTATGAGGCAATAACAAAAATAAACAAACATTACGCCGATAATTTCTGGGAAGATAAACAACTAATTCACAATATATAATTTCGTTTCGTTATCAATCCGAATGCGTTCTTGCTCATCCCCACCTATCACTTGTACACTACACTAAGGTGACCAGAATTTTTTGGGCCAATCCGGGGACATGGGGGGGATTTATAATTTACAGGTCACGAGTAGGGGACTCAACACTACAGAGTACAAAGCGAAAGCTTATCACGTGATTTCTCGCTAAAGTTGCAGGATGCAATAACCGCCGTCAAAATACCGCGCACGCGCGCCGAGTTCAAATTATCGGGGTGATGAGATACATTCAAAAAAGTGAACCAGCTGAAAGCGGGGACGAAATCTTAGACCGGGGACAAAACCAGGACATGTTTCTGAGTGGGGACAGTTGTCCGAAAAAGGGGTCTGTCCCCGGAAAACGGGGACGGATGGTCACCTTAACTACACCGGTTCTGGTTTTCGCAGCGTAATTATATTAAACTAATAATCAGAACACGGCTTATCAGTGAGTCCTACTATATTCTTGTCTAGTTGATGCTTATAAATAATTACATGTGAACAAAATATTGCAGTTTCTCTATATATAAATAAATCTATGCAAAATGTATCTTAATTTTTCTCAATACGTAATTTTAATTTTCTATTTAAATAAATTAACATATTCAGATACGTTGGAGGGCGGTAAACTGAAGCCCCGCCCCGAGTGGCGCAAACAAACTCGAGCTACGCCACTGACCATTCTGCCAAATTTCAGCTCTTTAACTAAATGGGAATACAGTGAGTCAGTTTGCATTATACAGGAGGGTACATGAGAAGGTTAAGGCGATTTGAAAAAGAAAATAAAACACACAATAAACGGGTAGAAGCTGAAACAATACAACACCTTCGCAATGGCTTCTGGGTAGCTGGAACACACACAACACAGAGCAGCGCTCAGCGGCCAATCGCGGGGCTCACTTACATCCTCACCACTAAACGGGGCGGTGCGCAGTTTACTCCATGACTCTCAACTTACCAAAAAGTAGGACTTCCATGTCGCGGGCGCAGTGTTTGTCAAGGCTGTAACCACAAGGGGTCGCTACCGAGCCCCAAACCCAAGACGTGGTAAAGCCCAGCACACTCGTAAGTTTAAATAAAAGGTTTTATTTATTAAACATCAGCATGCATCTAAATTAATAATAATTTAATAAATAATCCTCTTTAATAAAATCCCAGTGTGCGTCCAGGTGTCCGAATGTGTTTGTGTGTGTGTCTTCTGGTGAAGTGCACATGCGCGGGGCACGGTGCGAAGCTTCAAAGGCCGCCTGACGCGTCACACAAGACAGAGAGGGCGGGACCTATAAAATATCGCGCGGCAGGTCCAATCAGATTTCGGTAAATGAGGTAAGACCTAAAACAGAAAACACGACAAATCCAATCTGGTACCGAGACGCGGAGACCAGCCTCCCCATTGTTGTGCAAGTGTTCACTCTGAGGATGTCAGATTTGCAATTAAGAAGCTTGGCCCGGTAAAGTCTAAAGTAAAAGTAGATTTATTTTCGCGCACATTACATCAGTTGCTGGGGAGAATCTGCTGATTGCCCCGCTGTTGTGACAGAAAATTAAACGCATGTTACCGACAGCAAAGCCAGTATTACTGTCAGAGAAAGTTACAGGCATTTTACGGAAAAAATTTAATGAGGTAAAAGGTCCCCTGTTCCTACTAATGTTTATGGAATACTGTTCTAGCGCCCGTTATTGTAACGGGCTTAATGTCTAGTAATTAATAATAATTTAATAAATCTAAATGAATCAGGAGTGTAGTAACTACAGGGAGATAACATTGATGAACCACAGCATGTAGTTATGGGAAAGAGTAGTGGAAGCTCAGTTAAGAAGTTAGGTAATGATTAGTGAGCAGCAGGATGGTTTCATGCCAGGAAAGAGCACCACAGATGTGATGTTTGCTCTGAGGATGTTGATGGAGAAGTTTAGAGAAGGCCAGAAGGAGCTGCATTGTGTCTTTGTGGACCTGGAGAAAGCATACGACAGGGTGACTGAGAGGATCTGTGGTATTGTATGAGGAAGTCGGGAGTGGCAGAGAAGTACGTAAGAGTTGTAGAGGATATGTACGAGGGTGACTGTGATGAGGTCTGCAGGTAGGAGTGATGGAGGTGGGATTACATCAGGGATCGGCTCTGAGCCCTTTCTTATTGACAATGGGGATGGACAGGCTGACAGACGAGATTAGACAGGAGTCACCGTGGACTGTGATGTTTGCTGATGACATTGTGATCCGTAGGGAGAGTAGGGAGCAGGATGAGGAGACCCTGGAGAGGTGGAGATATGAGAAGAGAGGAATGAAGGTCAGTAGGAACACCAAGACAGAACACGTGTGTGAATGAGAGGAAGGTCAATGGAATGGTGAGGTGAGTGGAGTAGAGTTGGTGAAGGTGGATGAGTTTAAATACTTGGGATCAACAGTACAGAGTAATGGAGATTGTGGAAGAGAAGTGAAGAAGAGAGTGCAGGCAGGGTGGAGTGGGTGGAGAAGAGTGTCAGGAGTGATTTGTGACAGACGGGTATCAGCGAGAGTCAAAGGGAAGGTCTACAGGACGGTAGTGAGACCAGCTATGTTACATGGGATGGAGATGGTGGCACAGGAGACAGAGCTGGAGGTGGCAGACTTAAAGATGTTAAGATTTGTGTTGGGTGTGACGAGGATGGACAGGATTAGAAATGAGGACATTAGAGGGTCAGCTCAAGTTGGGAGACCAAATCACAGAGGCGAGATTGCATTGGTTTGGACATGTGGAAAGGAGAGATGCCGAGTATAATGGGACAAGGGTGCTAAGGATAGAGCTGCCAGGGAAGAGGAAGGCCTAAGAGAAGGTTTATGGATGTGGTGAGAGAAGACATGCAGGTGATGGGTGTGACAGAACAATATGATGAGGGCAGGAAGATATGGAAGAAGATGATCTGCTGTGGAAACCCCTAACGGGAGCAGCCGAAAGAAGAAGAAGAAGAAGCATGAATCTTAAACCCTCTACCAAAGATCAGTTGCCAAAATACACAAAATAAACCAATTCTTCCTCCTTGGTGTGTTGCCCATCGCCACTGAAACCTATTGGAATAAAACATGTCTCTCGATTATATAAAAAAATCTTGGGACGAGATGAGACTTGTTCAGAGAGATGAGATGTGACTTTCTCAGAGAGACACTTTCATGTCCCGCTAGATGAGACTTTGTGCCAAGAGATTTAACCACACCTGGGGCCGGAAATAAAAGACAAAGAGTAGATGACAAAGTTGTAGCGGTGCTGCTAGAATTTGAAACTGCAACTCCCAGCAGTGGTTCTGATTGGTCTTCTGCTGAGGATGTCAGCGCAGCTTTTAAAAAGGGGGGCCCGTTGACCAAAAGAAAAAAAAAAAAGTTTTTGTATTTTGAGTGGGTGGCACGGTGGCGCAGTGGGTAGCGCTGCTGCCTCGCAGTTAGGAGATCTGGAGACCTGGGTTCGCTTCCCGGGTCCTCCCTGCGTGGAGTTTGCATGTTCTCCCCGTGTCTGCGTGGGTTTCCTCCCACAGTCCAAAGACATGCAGGTTAGGTGGATTGACGATCCTAAATTGTCACTAGTGTGTGCCCTGTGGTGGGCTGCCGCCCTGCCCGGGGATTTGTTCCTGCCTTGTGCCCTGTGTTGGCTCCAGCAGACCCCTGTGTTAAGATATAGCGGGTTGGATAATGGATGGATGTATTTTGTGTTTCAAGTTCCTGTCTGTCTGCCTTCTGTTGGGTTACCTGTACTTATTTGTTTTGTCCTCGACCGTTTCGTGGTTGGGGGTCTGGATTGTCTGCCGTCTGCCTGTGTGCATGAGGACTGTAAGTGGATTCATGGTCATCCTGCGAAGAAAGGAGCGCCCCTGAACCTGTCCACCCTTCTTCACCATTTCAGGAACTACTGGTAGGACTATCTTCACATTCGCATTCAATGTGCGGATCTCTGGACTATCTATTCCCATTATAACATTTCATCCGTTGCCGTTTTTCATGGACTTTATTGTGTGTGTTTTGTTTGTGCTTTGTGTATTTAATGTATAGTCGCCGTAAGGGGAACAGGGGTGGTATCATTATTTTCATTTATTGCATTTATGTTCATTACATTATTTAATTGCTGTTTGATTACCGCTTTGTTTTTGTCTCTGTTTGCGAGTGTGTGCGGGTCGGGACCAAGGCTGGGTGTGACCCTGGAATCTCCACCATAAAAATAAATAAATCACCGTCTTCTCGACGGTGTGAATCTTAGCGGCACCGGACAGCTACAAAGTAGAACATCATAAAGAATTCAAAAACGTTGGCGTGATACACATGCATGAATGTTTGACTCCTGCCAAGTGTGTGCAGCGTGTTCAAGAGCAGGTAGCTCTGGTGAGCTAATAATATTAGCTTTTGTTAAAAAAAAAATCTCTCTACTATAATAAAGAAATCCTGGAACAAGACATGACTTTCTCAGAGAGACACTTATACGTCCTCTGAGACGAGACTTTCTGGCAAGAGATTTAACCAGGCTCGGGGCCGGAAGTAAAAGACAAAGAGTAGAAGACAAAGTAGAAGGTCGCAAAGAATTCAAAAACGTTGGCGTGATACACATGCAGAGCAGGTTAGAGTTAATGGAAGTACAGAAATTTGAAAGTTTCAAAAAAATGATAGTAAAGATCGCATTAGCGCAAACAAACGGAAATTATTACTCAGTGACATAACGGAACAGCGAAAAGAGATTGAATATATTGTTCGGATTTAAACTTTAAGTTGGAGAATTGTAGATCATCTAATTCGTGTTGCCAGCAGGGGACAGTTCCGTCTCTCAATTAAAAGAATAGAAAATCTTCCTCTTCGTAGGGGTGCGCCTCGGGAGCGGGACCCCCAACAGGAGCAGAGGATGTCTGTGGGAGAAGAGAGACAAAAGGACAGCTGCTGTACAGGCTTTTAAATGTTCGAAGCGCTGCGCGAGATGCAGATCACACGGCAGTAGCAGCAAGCCAGCAGCTGATCGAGCAAAGAGGAGGTAAAAAGAATAAATAAAACTGCAACTTGTTTCCCATTGTATCACAGTTTATTTAAGTGGGGGTGTCGGAGGAGCGACCGCATCTCCTTGGGGTGCGTTCAGCCCCCCTCTTCACAACGCAAGTGGCAGAGACGTGAAGTGGCAGGGGGGCAAAGCCCCCTAGTTGGATTAAAAAGGAGAGAGAGTAGATTGAGCAAGTAGGCACATATGCCCCTAATGGTTTAAACGAGAGGTAGGCATTGATAGATTCTGGGACAAGAGGACTAACTATTATATTTTAGTTGTAAAATCTTTGGTCAGTGTACCCATGCAGATGCCATAGACATTATCCCTTACCCTAACCCTGACCTGGGAATGCTTCTGGTACCACGCTGTGCGTCTTCCTGGAAGACACACCCAAAAAGTAGGAAGGTCCATCCTCAATACCCTCTGTCAGTACCCAGGGACCCCAACGGGGTTGCACTTCCGGACTCCAACTCTCCCAAGCACCCCTGTAGGTGTCCAGACTGGGCTACCATATGAGGACCACAATGGGAGAATGGAACAGCTGCCAATGTCCGGCTTTCACGGGTCCGTCCATTATTTTATACCAGCTGGGCACAACGTTATTATTTCATCCCACCCGGCAATCCATTTGTTGTTCCACTTTGGCCTCCCGTCTGGGTAATAAGCCATCCTCTTTCTCGGCCAGCATGCCCATTCTCCTCCTACAAGGCAAATAACATTTTGTTTTTAAAGCATAGAATTTGGACCTTGCAATGATGTGTAGAGAAGGCCGTGGTCTCGCAGTGATTTCTGTGCAAGCCCCCACCGTGAAACGTCACTGATTTTGAGGTCCGATTGACTTTTTTGCTGCGGGGGACTGAATTGGATAAAAAAAAAAAAAAAAACCAGCAGCACACTGGGGGAAAAAAAAAAATCCATACTTTTAGTAAGTCCGAGTCACGGAGTAAACTCTACGCGTTCCCTTTTGGAGTTGGTGTGCCTCACGATTGGCCGTTTACCATTGACTATTCCCATTGGATAGAAGAACGAAGCCCCACCGTTGTCTCGTTGCTTTCACTCTCAAATAATTTCGGCAGCGAAATCACACAAGAGCGCTGCAAAAAAAAAAAAAAAAAAATGTAAAAAAATCAAGTGACCACAAAACACTTGCAACGTGTAACTCACGTTTGCAAAATGCGTGGTACTCGGACACGACTTTTTGGCAGCAAATGAACTCTGTTTTAACTCAAAACCCAAAACTCAAGGTCAAAACCGGTAAAACACTGGCTCAAAAAAAAAGACATAACTTTATAATACAGGGTGTCCCACTCGGGAGTACAACTTTAAAAATGTGAAATACTCGCGAACGCGTGAACGTAAAGGCGAGCTGTAAGAACTGAACATACCTGTATTTAGAGGAAAACAAGTCCACATTACAAAAGGTGCTGAAAATGTCCTCCCCCAACATCTGCGCACAAGGAAACACGACGCTCCATATTTGGAGCAACATGTCACTGTCGATGGAAACAATTTCACGTTCGATGTTTGCTTTCAGTTGTTCGATGGTCCTGGGTTTGCTTGTATAAACCTTGCCCTTTAAATATCCCCATAGAAAAAAATCTGGGGGAGTTAAATTGGGTGATCGAGGTGGCCACAAACCTTTCGAGATCACCCTGTCTCCAAAAAAACGATCGGATCTCTTCCACACTGGCATGAGAAGAGGTATGGCACGTTGTCCCGTCCTGTTGGAAGTAACCTTCTTGAAGTTCGTAGTGGTCCAGTTGTTTAACAAAAATCGTCAAATATGACACAATCAATTCTTCATTAAATAAGGAATATTTTGAACCTTGTTGCATGATGATACATGCACGCGTTGGGAGTACAACTTTAAAAATGCGAATTACTCTGAGAGTGGGACACCCTGTATTTCTCTCTATTACAATAACAAAAATATTGAGACGAGACGCGATTTTCTCAGAGAGACACGTTCACGTCCCATGAGACTTTGTGACAAGAGATTTAACCAGGCCTGAGGCCGGAAATAAAAGACAAAGAGTAGATGACAAAGTAGAACGTCGTAAAGAATTCAAAAACGTTGACGCGATACACATGCAGAGCAGGTTAGAGATAATGAAAGTACGAAAAAAATGATAGTAAAGATCATATTAGCGCAAACAAATGGAAATTATTACTCGATGAAATAACGGAACAGTGAAAAGAGATCGAATATATTGTTCAGACTTAATCTGTAAGTCGGAGACTTGTAAATCGTCTAATTCGTGTTGCCATCGTGTTTCTACCCAATGAAGAGTTTGGTGAGCGAAGAATGAAAAACTGAAAAAATAACTTTGAACCACTTTGGCATAACGCGACAACATAACACAATGTGAGATAAGTGAAGGGTCTGAAGCAATGTTCCCTCTAAGGAGTAGCATATAGTGAGCAAAAAACATTGTTTATGAGCGACATTTTGTTTAAGCCAAAAATTTATGAGCACCAACTCCAACGGTCGGAGTGACGCCGTCGGAATGAGCAATCGTGTGGGAAGTATGAGCGACGCTCTGAATTTGTGTGAGCGATCGCTCACGCGCTCAGCTTAGAGGGAACATTGGTCTGAAGGCTTTGTGATGGCGTCGTATGTATGAGAGGATTCGGCCCTTTAGAAGTTCATGAGTATTGCTTTGCATTTCTGCCATCGGTGTTGAGTTATTGAAATTTAATTCCTGTTCTTTGGCGGTGGAACTCGATCACAATGTGTTAATAGATCATCTTCAACTTGTGTTTTTGTGTATATCGCATTATTTGGCTGACCTTTTTCATCAATGGTGCCAGTGACCTTACACGGCCTTCATCGCCATCACGTAAAGTTGTCTCCTTCCTCGGCTGCCTTCCAATGCTGCTCTGATCTTCCACAGCTCCTATGATCCTAACTCTGCCTCGTCCACATCTTGCACATTCACATTACCACCGCATGCCAGTCACTCGGGGTCACAGGCAATGCCATCTGTGTTCACTCTCCTCGACTCTGTGAGCCAATCCAAGCCAGGATACCTTCAGAGACTTGCGAGCGGCTCTGCCTCCAGACCAGTGGGTCCCTCAATGGCTGTTTTGTTTTTTAAAGTGCTTCATCATTTCTCCGTCTCTGCCGCTCACACACCTTCTGTCCCCCTTCTGCAAGCATCCGTCTCCCAGACTTTTCATTCCGCTACAAAAACAATCTCCGTACACACTGGTGTTTTCACGTCGTTTATGAAAGCATCTCCGCCCACACTTAAAGACCGAAAACACGAGTGATGTGATGCAACAGGCATGAAACAGGAAGAGGAAGCGTCCCTCCTTGAAAGGCTGGCAACGCCACAGTCCACGGGATTTACTGTATATACTCGCATATAAGTCAAAAAAATCGATCATTAAATCGGACCCTGACTTATACGCCTGTTCAAAAATACGACACTTCATTTTTTTTTTTAAACATCTTCTCACCTCCTGCAATCTCGCACCAGTTTCTCAGACACTTCGAATTTTGTTGTTGTTGGTTCCTCTCTCCGGTGGGTGTTAGAATATCAGAAACTCTTGGACCAATAGCGTGAGTTTTCCACATTCGACTTATACGACCGACATTATAAAATACCAGAAACTATACAGTAAAATCAAGCCCCGACTTATCCGCGAGTATATATGATATCAGTAAACAGTAGCGACTGGTAAATAATTGGCCTTTCACACATGTATGCAGCCTACCAATTGTACAAAACACAACTTAGATGTGTGCAGGTAAGCAACACAAGCAGCGCCATGCTAAGAAACTCCTCCATGTCCGCTATGCTGGAGTATGAACAGGTGATCAATCAGAGAATAAGATTTTGTAATAAGTAAAAACCAATCAGAGTCTGCATTTTCAAAAAACTCTACATGTTCACCCATCCACAGTCACCCGTTCAATGCTGAGCTGGCATTTTCAAAGGTCTGTGTTTTCAGGGGTTACAAAACACCAGGGTTGTGGTGGACAAAAGGTGGAAATAAAGACTAAGGTCCACAGAATTAGTAGTAATAGCAAATGAAAAACTTGGGACCCCTACTAAGGTCAGCCATATTTAGTGACCCCCCCCCCCGGTGCTCACAGAGGGGCACCCAAACACAGCACAGGGGGCTTGTCATTTATTTAAGAGCCTCGCCCCACCACATCAAACACACTCAGACACTTTAGCTCTGGTTTCTGTCCATAATCTAAGTAAAGGAGTTAAACCAACAAAAAGAGATTAGATTATATAAAAACTAATAAAATGTAATAAATTCAATAAATTAAATTTAAAAAAGTATATAAAAGCTGATGTCACGTCACATGACCTCTAATCGCAGAGTATGTCAGACTTGCCAACTGTGGTTGCTGTGCTCCTCGCCAGACCAATGCCAGTATAAGTGACTGAAAATCACTGGGCCACTGGGCATGTCAGATTTAGCAACTGTGTGACGACCCCCCCCCCCCACACACACAGTCATGCGCACCCCCTTTTTGTAAAGACCAATAGCGTGTAGCCAGACGGAGCTGGTGCCCATGCAAAGGGTGTACAGGTAATGTGGGTTCAGCCTCAATCTTGGCTCTTTTTCCATTTTTTTACAATTCAGTTGGGGTACGTAAAGAAGCTTCTCTTCTATTTGTGAAGTGTAAAGCCCCCCCCCCCCCCGTGTCCCTTATTCCTTGTCACTGCATTCTATGCGTTGTGCTTCAAATGAGAGTTCATTGGCTGTCAGCTCTCTAACACAAAGAGCCCACCTCTGCGACTAAAGATGAAATCAAACCTGTTTGATCCCCCATTGCATTATGGGGCTGGCTTCACATGAGCGGACCACCGACTGCTTCCACCTCATTAAATGATTGCATAAAGAAAAGGTTGCAACAGAAAATCTTATCTGACATGGCTTTAAGTTAACTTAGTTGTAGCAAAAATCAGTTCATTTTGAATCGCCCCCACCCAACAGTTTCAGAAGTTTTTCGTATTGATAGTCAGGAAACGTGTATAAAGTCACTGAGAAAAAAAATAAAAATAAAGAACCATACCATCCAATGATTTTTCTTATTCTCTTAATGGGCACAGTGTTCTCCCGAGGGCCCACCAACAGCTGATTTTCAAGAGCGGTCTCAAATGCCACACCTAAGATGACCTGTGCCCCTGCCCGCATCTTCTATGTTTTAACTCAAGGAATCAGAAGCCAGCCAGTGGGCACTGATGTTGGCCACACTGTCACAGGAGGCTAGTGATGGACAGCTTAGTGTATCCTGAACTGTAAGCACCCCCCTCCATCTTATTCCTGGTGGAGAGAGGAAGCTGCCAGGATATTTTTATCATCAGCAGCAGCTCTTCCCGCTGCTAATTATTCTGCTCCATTTAATGGGAGGCAGCAGGGAGAGGGCACAAAACCGTATAGACTGGCATGGGTGCTGTGTGTGTGTGTGCGCGCTCTGGTGGTGACTTGATAGAAAGGGTGTGTTCAGAAATCACACAGTGGGACAATTCAATCAGTTCAGCATTATTCTGTATAGCGCCCTGCACAACGAGCCCACAGCATTTTACACTTCCAAGTACAGCACATGCCGCTCGTGGGTCTCTTATATCCAAATTCAATATGAACTGGAAATGTCAAAGATAAGAAATTAAATACGGACAATAACTAGGCTGTTATTTTATACAGCGCCTTGCTCAATGAGCTAAAAACATCTAAACATTACCAGGACATGCTGTGGATCTGGCCATCACAGCCAAGGTTATATACTTGAGGCCTGAAACCTTCAGCCTTAATGTTATATAGTGCCTTACACTATGAGCTAAAAGCATTTTACACATACTATGAGTTTTCTGTCTGCACATTTTAATCCAGCTTGTGTTGTTGGTTAGAGGAGGTTAGGCTGCTCTAATTTTAGGACACGGTGAGGACGGCGTGACGTTTAAACATCTTGGATAGTAGGACGTTCAAAACTCGATTTGCTGTTTTGGAGAGCTTGTTGGGTGGCATGATCTGTTCTCATCAAAAATCTCAGAATTTTCTTTAGAATTCCCCAAGAGGGGCACTTACTTTTTCACACCACAACCATTCCTAATTCCCCAGGATCAACTGCCCACCACTCCTTATCCAATGAATCAGCCAAGCTTGCCAGTCTCGGAGTTCGCGGAGACGGGGAGGCTGGCCGAGTGCCCGGAGTCTTCACGCGGTGGCGGTCGGCGGACAGGCTGTGTTTATCTGCTTGTTTATCTCACACTCTCCTCGCTGCCTGAAAGGCACAGCATGAAGAAGTGTGAAGGCGCCACATCCTACGTGCTGCTGAGAGCTGCCACATGCTGATATGAAAACGTGGCTTCTAGAAAGGAAAAGAAAAGACATGCTGTGAGGGGGGGGCACACTCACTCATTAGCTCTGTGATTGTCAGACTTACACACAATGAGACCACCGAAATATTACGATTCCTTCACACCCCATAATTAAACGAAAGACGCTGTAGCCTGAAACCCCCTGAGAGTGCTGCACCTCTTGTAGACCACTGTAAAAAAAAAAAAAAAAAAAAGGAGACCCCCCCAGCAGTCATACAATGACCCCCAAATGAAGGGGGGGCCCTCATGAAAATCTAAGCAGCGGAGTTACAGAAGCTGAACAAAGGCTACATTACCCATCAGCCTTTATAGGGCTGGGGGTGGTCTCTCAATGGAGATTGACAAGTGGGCACGCCTCCTGGGGAACCACCCACAAAACACGGGGAACATAAAGACAGTGAAAGAAACAGTACGACATATTTTATATATATATATATACTGCTCAAAAAAATTAAAGCAACACTTTTTACTAAGAGTATAACATCAAGGCAATGACACTTGTGGGCCATTGACCTGGTCAGTGAAGTAGCAAAGGGGGCTTGTTCATCAGTTTCAGCTCCTTTTGTTGCCCCTCTAGTGCACCATGAGGTGACCCCCAAAACAGGAATGAAGGGTTTTACAGCTGGAGGGAGCCCACTGACATTTTTCCCTCCTCATCTGTTTTTTCACTCGTTTTGCATTTGGCTACAGTCAGTGTCACTACTGGTAACGAGGTGGCCGATACCTGGACCCTACAGAGCTGGCACAGGTAGTCCAACTTCTCCAGAATGGCACATCAATACATGTGATTGCCAGAAGGTTTGCTGTGTCTCCCAGCACAGTCTCAAGGGAATGGAGGAGATTCCACGATACAGTTACTCTAGGAGAGCAAGACAGGGCCCCTCGTAGAAGATCCTTAACCTATCAGCAGGACCCACTGGTATCTGCTCCTTTGGGCAAGGAGGACCAGGATGAGCACCGGCAGAGCCTTACAAAATGACCTCCAGCAAGCAGGCAGGTCACTGGTGTGAATGTCTCTGACCAAACAATCAGAAAAAGACTTCATGAGGGTGGCCTGAGGGCCCGATGTCCTCTAGTGGGCACCGTGGAGCTCGATTGGCATTTGCCATAGAATACCAGAATTGGCAGGTCCACCACTAGCGTTTTCACAGATGAGAGCAGGTTCACCCTGAGCACACGTGACAGATGTGAAAAGGTCTGGAGAAGCCATGGAGAACGTTCTGCTGCCTGTAACATCGTTCAGCCTGACCGGTTTGGTGGTGGGTCAATGATGGTCTGGGGAGGCATATCCATGGAGGGACGCACAGACCTCTACAGGCTAGACAATGGTGGCTGCCATTAGGTATTGGGATGAAATCCTTGGACCCACTGTCAGACCCTATGCTGGTTCCTCCTGGTGCCCGACAATGCCCGGCCTCACGTGGCTAGAGGATGAAGGACTTGATCCCATTGACTGCTTCCCCACCCCCACCCCGCTTACTCGCCTGACCTCAATCCAATAGAACACGTCTGGGTGGGACATTATGTTTCGGTCCATCCAACACCTCAGCCTGTCCAGGAGCTCACTGATGCCCTCATCCAGATCTGGGAGGAGATCCCCAGGACATCATTCATCATCTCATTAGGAGCATGTCCCCCAACATTGTCAGGCATGCATATAAGCACTGGAATTGGGGATCGGGGGGGGGGGGGGGACATACAAACTACTGAGTACCATTTGGAGTTGCTGCAATGACAGTTTGGCCAAATGGACTCGCCTGCCTGCCACACTTTGATTTTCGGGGTGTCTTTGAGTTCAGCCCTCTCTTGGTTGATCATCTTCATTTCCATCCTTTCGTTCCTCACACATCACCATGTCAGTCCATACCAGTAGAGAGAGCCACCAGGATTTTTTTTCCCATTGAGATCTGATGTGTTTTTAAAGTGGTCCTTTAATTTTTTTGAGTAGTTTATAAACAATATGAACATAATACATGAAACACATTGACTAAATGAATAGAATAATATGCATAATAAATCATTCAAATTGAACAATAAACGAAGAAGACAGAAAACATAAATCAGGGAAGGAATCCTAGGCGACTGTAAATATAACAGATATGATGTGCTGCCAGACCGTGAAGTGCTTGGCTGACAAACAACACAACGTTAAGCTGTTTTTGGTATTTTACTGGCAGCCAGTAGAGAGACGCCAGCGCTGGAGAAACGGGGCCGAGCAGCTGTGTTTTAGAATGATTGGGCAGAATGACGAACGGACAAACCGAGCGAATTACAGCAAAACAACACATGAGCAGATCTGGGCAGATCCGAGCAACTACCGGCCAGTAAGCTTAACGTGCATCACAGGAAAATTAAGGGAAGGAATTATTAAGGAGAAGACCGAGCAACACCTGGCAAAACAAGAACAGGAGTTTTACTGAACAGTCAGTGTGGGTTCAGGTGAGGGAGGTCGCGTTGTACTAACACGCTGGAATTCTATGAGGAAGCCACAAAAGGATACGATCAAACTTATGAGATTATTGATCAGGACTTTCAGAAAGCATTTGATAAAGTGCCACATGAGAGGGTGGGCATCAAACTAAAAGAAGTGGCAGTTCAGGCTGTGATGTGTAGATGGCTACTGAATTGGCTCAGACACACAAAGCAGAGGGTGATGGTGCGAGGAACCTCATCAGAATTGGGTGAAGTTAAGGATTGTGTCCACCAGGGGTCGCTGCTATCTCTCTCTCTGCATATATATCTATATATATTGTCACAGGTGGCGGGGGGGGGTTGGCGACCTAGCCCGTGGTCACTGCCAGGGGGCGCCCCAATGCCTATGGAGCCCTGGACCTCCGCACTTCCGCCACACCCGGAAGGTCATCGGAAGACACCTGGAGCACATCCGGGTGTCTATAAAAGGGGCCACCTCCCACCATTCGGGGGCCTGGGACTTTGGGGTTAGTGTTGCACCCTGTAAATAATGTATAATAAACGTGTTGCGGATGACTTAAACATGTCCGCCTGTCTGTGTCCGGGCTGCTTTCCACAATATATAAATAAATATAAAAGTCAATGTATGTGTGTGTATGTATGTTCCAGCATCACTTCCGGACAGCTGAAGCTATTTTCATGAAACTTGGTACACGTTTCTCAATGGTCGACTGTACTGTAGGGTGAAATCAGCCGTAACGCACCACCTTCTGGGTAGGGTGGGGGGGTGATCTTGTATGCATGTTATCATCCAGTTGACACTTGGAATGCCCACCAGAGGGTGACCTGGAGGTGACTGCCAGCATTCTTTATGTTTGAGCGCCACTGCCCGCCTGTTGCTTTTGAAATGAGATAAGAGTCAGCCGGTGCCAAGTGTCAACTGGATGATAACATACATACAAGACCGCAAGACAAGCACATTAGTGAGTCTTCATTGCTTGTTAATTTAATTTTA
The DNA here is from genome assembly GCF_900747795.2 of Erpetoichthys calabaricus. Taxonomy (NCBI): domain Eukaryota; kingdom Metazoa; phylum Chordata; class Cladistia; order Polypteriformes; family Polypteridae; genus Erpetoichthys; species Erpetoichthys calabaricus. The sequence goes on along the minus strand of NC_041404.2, from coordinate 138,916,312 downwards.
AAGTTGGGTTACTTTTTAATGGTATTTTTGTCAAACAATTTAAAAAAAACACAAAAAAAAAAAAAACACTTTATTTTCCTCCTGGGCAATGCTGGGTATTTCAGCTCGTTTTTAATACATAAATATAACTGATATGGAGAGGAATACAGATAATTGAGAATCCGTTGAATCATCACAGAGGGACTTGGACAGCATACAGGCTTGGGCAGATGAAATTTAATGTCAGAAAATGTAAAGTGTTACACGTAGGAAGTAAAAATGTGAGGTCTGAAAATCGAAAGCATGCTTTATGAGGAGGATTTAGGAGTCGTAATGGACTGTCGGCTGACAAACGTTGCTCAGAAGCCATTAAGAAGGCTAACAGAATGTCAGGTTATATAGCGCCTTGATGTGTGGAGTACAAGTCCAAAGAGGGGACGCTGAAGCTTTATAACACACTGGTGAGGCCTCATCTGGAGTCCTGTGTGCAGTTTGGGGCTACAAAAAGGACATAACAGCACTAGAGAAGGACCAGAGAAGAGCGACTAGAGGGGATGAGTTAGGAGGAAAGATTAACAGAGCTGAGCCCATCACTTGCATTAAGGTTAGGTCTTGTTAGGTCTGAATACACAATGGGAGGTCTGGAAATCAAAAGTATACCCTATGAGAAGGACTTAGGAGTCGTAGTGGACTCGACACGATCAACTGACAGACAGAGTTCAGAAGCTAACAATATGTCAGGTCATATAGCGCCTTGATGTGTGGCGTACAAGTCACAGGAGGTTCTGCTCAGGCTTTATAACACACTGGTGAGGCCTCATCTGGAGTCCTGTGTGCAGTTTGGGTCTCCAGGCTACTAGAGAAGGTCCAGAGAAGAGCAACTACAGGGGATGAGTTAGGAGGAAAGATTAAAAGAGCGGAGTCTTTAGAGTTTAAGCAAAAGAAGATTAAGAGGAGACACACTTGAAGTGTGCAAAATTATGAAGGGAATTAGCCCAGTGGATCGAGACAGCAACTCGGCCGATTCCAGGACTGCTGGATATGAGTTATGAGGAAAGATTGAAGGAGTTGAGCCTTTTCGGTTTAAGCAAGAGGAGACTAAGAGGTGACCTGATTGAAGTGTTTAAAATTTTGAATGGAATTAGTCCAGTGGATCGAGATGGTGACTTTAAAACGAGTTCATCAAGAACACAGGGACACAGTTGGAAACTTAAGGATACATTTTACAAACACATTGGGATGTCGTTCTTTACACAGGGAAGCACAGAGACATGGCATAAGTGACCAAGTGGACAGCAGGACTTTAGCGGGACCTTCAAAGCTTGACTTGATGATATTTTTGTAGAATTAATTGGTCTGGACTGGCGAGCTTTGTTGGGCTGAATGGCCTGTTCTCGTCCAGATTGTTCTAATGAACGACTACCTCTGTGTCTTTAAAGGAGAGCACAAATCACCTTATTAAAGCTGAGAGAAGCTGCCGTTTACCAAACTGTTCATTGGTTTGTCAAATGTAGGAATCGCATCCAAGATGACATTAAGGTTTCCTGACAGAGTTGTGCACATTTGCTGACAAAGGTCCTAAATTGTTAATTATGCTAGTCGTAGAATCTGAAGTAACCAAATATGAGAACTTCAGTTTTATTTTCATTTAGCTGAAGGAAGTGTTTTTGATATCCAGTGCTTCACGTTCTCTGCACAAGTTAAGTATGGCGTCTAGCGACTCATCAGATTTTAGTGGCCAATACGCTGAGTGCGATCTGCAGCTCACACGGCAATTTACGGCCAACTGAGTTAAAGGAACTCGTGCTCGCAGCGGTGGGCCTTAGGAAAACAACAAGGTAATAATCTTCTAGAAATTACCAAAACCAGCCGCAGTAATAAATCCTTCATTATTATAACTTCACACACCTGGAAGACCCTTTAAGGTTTGTTTTGATGTGCGAAGGTCCACGTGGCTAATGCTTAAGCATTTGGCCCACGCTGCTTTCCTTACGCCGGTGTTTCCCAACCTTTATGGTCATGTGACCCAATTTTGCCTTTTTCTAATTTCATTTATGATTCACTAGCAGCATTTGCCAACCACCCCCTTGGTGAAATGAGTGCGATTGGGGGGTCCCCTCTGGTGAAACAAGCTCACTTAATAGAGAAACATATCAGGCAGTGCTGACAATAACTTAGGCCACCCATTGTGACCAAACGACAGCAAGCCGGGTCCATTTAAGGCTAAGGCAGTACTTCTCAACCACACCACCAGTGGCTCACGGGTTTCCATCAATGGTTCACCAGTGGATCGTGATCCAGTGGTTGAGAAACACTGCCGGTCTTAAATGGTCCCACCTCGAGACCGCCAAGACGTGAAGATCAGTTTGCACTCTTCTGTACTGGCGGTTTCAGTATGCATATAAGTGACCCACACCAGACCCTCAGATTCCAATGACCTGTACACTTTGTGACCAACGATGTGCCAAATGGACGGTTCCTAAATGGAGCCATAAGTTGGCGCATGACTGTACAAATACAACAAAACAGGGTCCAACCCTGAGGAACACCACAGGTATTAGGTGCTGGAGAAGAAGAGGAACCAGCAGTCCTCACTGAAAAGGCAGTGCCCCCGGATATTGACCACACACCTAAGACCATCCAAAAGGACCGCGATATCAGAGGTGTCACCATTCGGCTCCATTTGGGTTTAGCAAAATCAAAGCAGCACAACATTCAGGACCGCCAGTCACCAGTAAGTCGTCAGACACTTTAAGGTGGGCTCATTCCGTAGTTTGGTGTGTCCTGAATCCTGACTGGCAAGCCTTGAAAAATGACAAATTTGGTTCAGAATGAAGAAAACTGAGAAAAAATAACTTTTTCCAATACTTTGGATAAAAATGGCAATTTAGGGGTATGGGTTTAGAAGGTTCTGGAATTGTAGAATCTAAATTAGGCTTTTTATGAGAGGCTCCACTAAGGCCTGCTTAAATTAAGAAGGAACAGTCAAGCTCACTAAGCAGCTATTGATTATGGAGAGAACACGAGGAACTACGGCTTGTATCAGAAACCGTGAGGGAATGATGTCCACGGATAGTGAGGTCTGCTTCAAATTTAACACGCCGTCAGGTACAGTTGTGTTTGAAAGTTTGTGAACCCTTTAGAATTTTCTATATTTCTGCACAAATATGACCTAAAACATCCTAAAAGTCCTAAAAGTAGATAAAGAGAAACCAGTTAAACAAATGAGACAAAAATATTATACTTGGTCATTTGTTTATTAAGGAAAATGATCGAATATTACATATTTGTGAGTGGCAAAAGTATGTGAACCTCTAGGATTAGCAGTTAGTTTGAAGGTGAAATTCAAGTCTGGTGTTTTGAATCAATGGGATGACAATCAGGTGTGAGTGGGCACCCTGTGTTATTTAAAGAACAGGATCTATCAAAGTCTGCTCTTCACAACACATGTTTGTGGAAGTGTATCATGGCACGAACAAAGGAGATTTCGGAGGACCTCACAAAAAGAGTTGTTGATGCTCATCAGGCTGGAAAAGGTTACAAAACCATCTCTAAAGAGTTTGGACTCCACCAATCCACAGTCAGACAGATTGTGTACAAATGGAGGAAATTCAAGACCATTGTTACCCTCCCCAGGAGTGGTCGACCAACAAAGATCAACAAAGATCCAAGAGCAAGGCGTGTGATAGTCGGCGAGGTCACAAAGGACCCCAGGGGAACTTCTAAGCAACTGAAGGCCTAATGTTCATGTTCATGAGTCCACCATCAGGAGAACACTGAACAACAATGGTGTACATGGCAGGGTTGCAAGGAGAAAGCCACTGCTGTCCAAAGAAAACATTGCTGCTCGTCTGCAGTTTGCTAAAGATCACGTGGACAAACCAGAAGGCTATTGGAAGAATGTTTTGTGGACGGATGAGACCAAAATAGAACTTTTTGGTTGAAATGAAAAGCGTTACGTTTGGAGAAAGGAAAACACTGCATTCCAGCATAAGAACCTTATCCCATCTGTGAAACATGGTGGTGGTAGTATCATGGTCTGGGCCTGTTTTGCTGCATCTGGGCCAGGACGGCTTGCCTTCATTGATGGAACAATGAATTCTGAATTATAATCAGAGAATTCTAAAGGAAAATGTCAGGACATCTGTCCATGAACTGAATCTCAAGAGAAGGTGGGTCACACAGCAAGACAACGACCCTAAACACACAAGTCATTCTACCAAAGAATGGTTAAAGAAGAATAAAGTTAATGTTTTAGAATGGCCAAGTCAACGTCCTGACCTTCATCCAGTCGAAATGTTGTGGAAGGACCTGTTAATGTTAGGAAACCCACCAACATTCCAGAGTTGAAGCTGTTCTGTACGGAGGAATGGACGAAAATTCCTCCAAGCCAGTGTGCAGAACTGATCAACAGTCACCGGAAACGTTTAGTTGCAATTATTGCTGCAAAGAGGGGTTACACCAGATACTGAAAGCAAAGGTTCACATACAGTGGTGTGAAAAACTATTTGCCCCCTTCCTGATTTCTTATTCTTTTGCATGTTTGTCACACAAAATGTTTCTGATCATCAAACACATTTAACCATTAGTCAAATATAACACAAGTAAACACAAAATGCAGTTTGTAAATGGTGGTTTTTATTATTTAGGGAGAAAAAAAAATCCAAACCTACATGGCCCTGTGTGAAAAAGTAATTGCCCCCTGAACCTAATAACTGGTTGGGCCACCCTTAGCAGCAATAACTGCAATCAAGCGTTTGCGATAACTTGCAATGAGTCTTTTACAACGCTCTGGAGGAATTTTGGCCCACTCATCTTTGCAAAATTGTTGTAATTCAGCTTTATTTGAGGGTTTTCTAGCATGAACCGCCTTTTTAAGCTCATGCCATAGCATCTCAATTGGATTCAGGTCAGGACTTTGACTAGGCCACTCCAAAGTCTTCATTTTGTTTTTCTTCAGCCATTCAGAGGTGGATTTGCTGGTGTGTTTTGGGTCATTGTCCTGTTGCAGCACCCAAGATCGCTTCAGCTTGAGTTGACGAACAGATGGCCGGACATTCTCCTTCAGGATTTTTTGGTAGACAGTAGAATTCATGGTTCCATCTATCACAGCAAGCCTTCCAGGTCCTGAAGCAGCAAAACAACCCCAGACCATCACACTACCACCACCATATTTTACTGTTGGTATGATGTTCTTTTTCTGAAATGCTGTGTTCCTTTTACGCCAGATGTAACGGGACATTTGCCTTCCAAAAAGTTCAACTTTTGTCTCATCAGTCCACAAGGTATTTTCCCAAAAGTCTTGGCAATCATTGAGATGTTTCTTAGCAAAATTGAGACGAGCCCTAATGTTCTTTTTGCTTAACAGTGGTTTGCGTCTTGGAAATCTGCCATGCAGGCCGTTTTTGCCCAGTCTCTTTCTTATGGTGGAGTCGTGAACACTGACCTTAATTGAGGCAAGTGAGGCCTGCAGTTCTTTAGACGTTGTCCTGGGGTCTTTTGTGACCTCTCGGATGAGTCGTCTCTGCGCTCTTGGGGTAATTTTGGTCGGCCGGCCACTCCTGGGAAGGTTCACCACTGTTCCATGTTTTTGCCATTTGTGGATAATGGCTCTCACTGTGGTTCGCTGGAGTCCCAAAGCTTTAGAAATGGCTTTATAACCTTTACCAGACTGATAGATCTCAATTACTTCTGTTCTCATTTGTTCCTGAATTTCTTTGGATCTTGGCATGATGTCTAGCTTTTGAGGTGCTTTTGGTCTACTTCTCTGTGTCAGGCAGCTCCTATTTAAGTGATTTCTTGATTGAAACAGGTGTGGCAGTAATCAGGCCTGGGGGTGGCTACGGAAATTGAACTCAGGTGTGATACACCACAGTTAGGTTATTTTTTAACAAGGGGGCAATTACTTTTTCACACAGGGCCATGTAGGTTTGGATTTTTTTTCTCCCTAAATAATAAAAACCATCATTTAAAAACTGCATTTTGTGTTTACTTGTGTTATATTTGACTAATGGTTAAATGTGTTTGATGATCAGAAACATTTTGTGTGACAAACATGCAAAAGAATAAGAAATCAGGAAGGGGGCAAATAGTTTTTCACACCACTGTACTTTTGCCACTAACAAATATGTAATATTCGATCATTTTCCTCAATAAATAAATGACCAAGTATAATATTTTTGTCTCATTTGTTTAACAGGCTTCTCTTTATCTACTTTTAGGACTTGAGTGAAAATCTGATGATGTTTTAAGTCATCTTTATGCAGAAATATAGAAAATTCTAAATGGCTCACAAACTTTCAAGCACAACTGTAGATAAGGAAAAAGACGCACGCCTGAAGTGGTGGTCCAAGACATTGGAACCTACTCTCAGCTCAAACTTAATTCATCACAGAGCAAAAACAGTTTGACCCCTCAAGCAAGGTGCGACTCCTACAACCAAGCTCACTGTCAACCCCTGGCAGGACAGCATGACCCCCCCCCCCCCCCCCCAAAACTCCACCCCTCCTTTTCCCCAGATTCAATAGTTAACTCTTGTCCACTGATACCATTCACACTAGGAGGATGTGTCCACACAAGACAAGCAGAGATAACGGTCCGATTCTTGTTCTTCTTCACAGGGCTGCAGGACGTGGTGTCCATGGCCGAGTCTTCCGTGACACCAGAGGAGATCGAGGTGGAGATGGCACGAATCCAGCGGCTGAGGGAGGTCCTCGTGCGCCGGGAGTCAGAGCTGCGGTTTATGTGAGTTGCTTTTACAATACATTTGGACTTGAAAGCGCCAGGGAGTCCTAGAAGACCCCAACCACCTCTACCCTTCACAAAGGCTTCCAATGTGGACCACAGCCTAGAAGCACATTTTCACCGTGTTCCATGCCAGATCAGAATGGCTTCTCCTCATGTTGGCGAATGAGACAGCACATCATAGAAGCCACATGTCATGTGATGGCTGGGAAACTGGAAAACCCTGAAGCAGATGAGGGCTGTGCTTGAATTTTTCATGAGGTCCTCCTCAGGGGACACACTCACAGCTGACTCAGATCCTCGATCGACTGCTGTTAAGCGTGACCAAAACGGTCAAAGAGCTTCCTGCTGTGGTGTCTCGAATGAGGCAGTCAATTGAAATTGGAGCAACCAATAGAAAGACGTAGTGAAAGGTCAGGCCACTATTGCAGGCCAAACATCAGTTGTCCACACACAAGTTGCTAACCAGAAGAGTCGATGTTATATTTTAGCCTGGGGTTGAAATTCCGTGTTAAAATCTTTGTTAATTTTTGAATCCTTTATTTATGTTCATCTTATTGGCCATTTAGTTTCTAGGTGTCTATGTATCTTGTTTTATATTCCGTGTCATTTGTGGGTTTTACCCAAAGAGGCGGGGCCACCTGTGGGACTGCCCACAACCCTAAAAAGGGGGCTGGACAATTGGGAGAGTAGGCGGGTACACCGAGGTGGATTGAGCAAAAGGAGGAGACTGGGGTGGGGCCAAGGAGTGTGTGTAGATAGCGGAGGGTAAACCAAATTATTTTTTCGGCGGGGTGGGGGGGACTTTAAACAGAGGACAGTAAGGTGGATATGGAAAAATGGCAAGTGGGACTGGCCTGGGGAGAAGGGTAGGTAAATATATGAAATTAAGGTGTAGCCGACAATGATAAAGGAGCAGCAAGAAGTAAGTGACGGGAGTGAGGTGGGGTGCGAGGTGCCAAAAACTCAACCAGTACCAAAAAGCAGCCCCAGACAAAATGACACAAATGAGACACGCTGGTTAAGAGGGTGTCAAAAAATTTGTCTAAACTGCTCACTCATTGTGTCCTTCTGCAGGATGGACGATATCCAGCTATGCAAAGACATCATGGCCTTGAAGCAGGAGCTTCGGAAGATTGTGGCCATCCCAGGTACTGTCAAACGGCAGCTCACCACGACTGTGTAGGTGTAAGCTTTGGTCACGTATGTCATTTGGTGTCCTTTAGGGGTTTTTTTTTTTTTTTTTTTGACATGAGAATTCAGTTTTTGTGATTCATTTTCACCTTATTTATTTTTTTATTGCCATCTTGTTGATGTGACACGCCACTGGGATGTGTCACTTGACCTCTGTCACCTCTGATGACGTCATTATAAAAACACAACGCCCTTTACCCTCTGCGTTACTTATCGGTGGATACACAGGCAGGTTTGTTTCCTGGGGTCTTTGACTCCTGACTGACGCCTTGCCTTTTTAAATGTTTTGATCTCCCGGTTTTGAACCTCTGAGGTCTCAGACTACATCTTTGGATAAGAAATCATCTCCTGGGCTTTTGGTGTCTTGTAACTGACTGGAGTTTCTTGCTGTTGGGATCTGTTTTGTCTTGGTAGAGCTCTCTATTACTCTGCTTTCCCCTTTTGTATTATTAATATGTAGCTTTTGTCAGAATGCCTCAAATCTCACAGACTTGCCACTCTTTAGAAGGTATTGGACTTTATAACTTCTCCCCACCTTCCCTTCTGCATTTACAACCTCAGGCAATTGCACAGAGTAAAAGACAAGCAGGAGTTAAGTTACACTTTGAATAATGTATTATTGACTATATTCATAAATAAAAATAAGCAAAGTACACGTAATTATTGGCAACCATACAACTTGGGTCCTCCCTGCATGGAGTTTGCATGTTCTCCCCGTGTCTGTGTGGGTTTCCTCCGGGTGCTCCGGTTTTCTCCCACAGTACAAAGACATGCAGGTTAGGTGATTCTAAATTGTCCCTAGTGTGTGCCCTGCGGTGGGCTGGTGCCCTGCCCGGGATTTGTTCCTGCCTTGTGCTGGCAGGGATTAGCTCCAGCAGACCACCCGTGACCCTGTGTTAGGATTTAGCGGGCTGGAAAATGGATGGATGGATGGACAACCTGAAAAATGCTGATGTGTAGTTTCAGGTGACACACAGACTTGTTAGTTACTTTAAATGTCTCTAGTCAAGTCCTCATTTGTGGTCCGCTTTCTTCAGAACAGGCTGTATGCCTGTCTCAATATGGCTGCTGAGCTGTGCTCTTCATTGTGTTGTCCTTTTCAGTCCATGGTGTGTGTATGTGTGTGTGAGATGCTCCTTCATGATGATGGTGCAAAAGAGAGAGAGGGAGGGGTGAAGCATGCAAATTTATAAATTCTCTGTCCAAACCCTACAGCCAATAGGATGTCGGAGTACTTAATGACATCGGGCATCTTTAAACCAATAGAATTCTGGTGCGACACAATGGGTTTCACACCTGACACCCCAATACCATTTGTTAAGGTGAAGCTTGCCAGTGAGGTAGTGGGCCTTCATGTGGTGATTGGTTGAGAGAGTCCTACAGAGAATCACTTGCCAAACTGGTTTTAGGCAGTTCCCCCAACTCTGTCGTAAAAATCACTACCTTGCCTTAGTCCTAATTGGGTTATAAACATGGATATTAAAAATAATGACATACAAAATATTTATAAACTTATATACAAAATTTCACACCACAACAGGATCTCACTGTGTTACGATTTGGGACGTCCTTTCATTTTTTTGTGGCAATTTTGGTGTTCTTCATTTTTTTTTTTTTTTTACTTTTATATATCCATTTTTGTGTTTTTCATAAAAGGTCGCTGGAAAAAAGTTATCATTTTTGCTTTGCACCCCTACCTCCACCATTAACGTATCGCTTATGGGGGAGAAGTGAAAGCTTCAGATTCGTCAAATATTTCAATCACCAGTTTTTGATGGACCTCGACATTTTAGGGTCCCCTGATATCGAAAAACGTTGTTATCTCAATTATGGGTGTGTGTCTGTCTGTGTGTCACAGTTCAAGATGTCTGGAACTCAGCGTGTTCAACAAGAAACTCGTTAAGGGCAAATTCTTCTTGACTCAGAGAACCGCAAAAGCAAGTAGTGTGGTGGAGCACGTGAAACAGGGACCTTTGGCCGGATCTTGTGAACAGCTTGTTCTCGTCGATCTTCAGATATGAGCATCCCGTCAGGAGTACCACAAGCTTTCTGAGGGCTTTTATTTTGATACACACATACTGGAGTTAGCGCTGGAAGGAATTTTTTTATGATGCTTTTTTTTTTTCTTTTGGCTTTGTGCCCTCACCCGCCATAATCTATCGTCGATGGGAGAGGAGTGAAAGCTTTAGATTCATTAAAAATTTAAATCTCCAATCTCAACGTTTTAGGGTCCCCTGATATCAAAAACATTGCTATCTCAATGATGGGTGTGTGTCTGTCTGCGTGTGTGTCACAGTTTCTTGAGCATGAAGTTCAAGATGTCTGGAATTGAGCGTGTTCAACAACAAACTCGTTAAAGGTAAATTCTTTTTCACTCATTGAACCACAAAACCATGTAGCGTGATGGAACGCAGGCGCAACAGGGACCTTCGGTCAGATCTCATGAACAGCTTGCTCTCGTCGACTTGACGTAATCGATCTTCAGATACGAGCATCCCGTAAGGAGTACCGTGAGCTTTGTGAGGGCTTTTATTTTGATACACTCATACTGGAGTTAGCGCCAGGAGGACTTTTTTTGTGACACTTCCTTTTTTTTTTTTTTTTTTGGCTTTTGCCCTCCCCCACCATAACCTGTCATCTATGGGGGAGGAGCGAAGGCTTTAGATTCATCAAATATTTCGATCTCCAGCTTTTAACGGATCGAAGTTTTTGGTATCGGGGGACCCTAAAACGTCATCTCAATGATGGGTGTGTGTCTGACTGCGTGTGTCTGTGTGTCACAGTTTCTTGAGAATCGTCTGGAGCTAAAACTGCTGGATGTACAGTATAAATATCAAACTTGAAACTTAAGCTTGTTATAAGAGGATGATGTGCTGATTAGATTTTGAGCCAAACTGAGCAAGAGAAAGAGACACTCTAGAGCAGGGGTGTCGAACTCCAGGCCTGGAGGGCCGCAGTGGCTGCAGGTTTTCATTCTCACCCTTTTCCTAATAAGTGACCAGTTTTCACTGCTAATTAACTCATTTGCCCTTTGTTTTAATAGCCCTGTTATTAAGGATTCAGTGCTCTGACTTGATTCATTTCTTCATTAAATGACAGCCAAACAGAAATGAGATGTGAAATGAGCCAACAGATGACCAGCTAAATTGGGTCTTCAAACTCCAACCAATTTCACTCCAACCAGTTTCTTAAAGAGAAGCTGATTCTTGCTGTTAATTAAACTTTCTTTAATTCCATGGCTTGTTGCTGCTCTCATTCTGCCACGGCAGACATTTCCAAAATTGTTGTATTTCTGGTTTTTCTAAGAACACCGTCAAAATGTTTTGGTGATCTGAGAGATCAGCCTTACTGATACCTTCACCTTTCTTTATTTTCAGATACTGTGGATAGCTGGTCGTGTGGCGGCTCATTTTGTGTCTCATTATTGTTTTGCTGCTAATTATGGAGAAAGAAACAACAAAGGGGCTGAGTCAAGTTAATTAAAATTAAGGCAAAAGAAGTTAATTAGCAGCAAAAAACTGGTCACTAAGATGGCTAGAATGAAAACCTGCAGCCACTGAGGCCCTCCAGGACCAGAGTTTGACACCTGTGCTCTAGAGAACCCCTCAAATACTGTAGTTCTGCAATGAATTATGGATTCTTCTCATTAATTGCTATCATAATGACGTATTCTACGACAAGAAAGATCAGCATCAGAGCGGTAAATAATAACTGAAGTGTTAGAAGATATTTCTGGTAACTTGGTCCCCAGGACACAAAGCCTACTGATGCTCACGTCCACATTTTCTTTATCATTATTTCGTGACTCCATTTAGTGTCAGATTTTGGTTAGCCTCACAGGATCAGATGTACATGTCTGGAGAAAACCGAGAATGAATTTGGGTCAAACGTGGGTGGGAACAAGTGGACGGTGCACTGAGTGTGACATTTCTAAATACTGTAAATGATATATCTTATTTCTTCTTCCAGAGAAAGAGAAAACAAAGAAGCACAAGCAAAGGGAGGAGGAACTGATCCTCACAATCCACAAACTTGTCCAGAAGCGGGACTTTCTGGTGGAAGATGCGGAGGTGGAGCGGCTAAGGTGAGCCACTGACTGAAGGTCGACATTAGCAGTGTGCGTTTGTCACCAAAGAAGCTGATCCACATCAGCCATCCGCAACAGACTCTCCCCGGACTTCATATGTACATTAAAACCCGATGCCAGCCCAACTTACCAAAAAGGCGGCATAAAGGGTGGCATCTTTCCATTGGCCATCAGTTTACACTGACCAGAGCACAATGAGGCCCTACACCAAGTCAGTCTGAGGATGTCACTTGTCCTGCCCAGAGGGACAGTTTGGCTCAGATGAACCAAAAAGGTCTTGCATCTTTTAATGGGCCTGACTGAAGTGAAACTGGGATGTCAAGAGAATGTCTATGACGTGAACTGGGAGACATTGTCTCTCCAGTTTCATATATAAATGAGAGAATCGTTCTGCCCAAGGTCTCTCTGGATGGCACTTCCACCAGTTTCCCTAAGAAGTGTGGTGGTGTCTTCCTTCTGATGATGTAAACCTCAAACTTTAACTAAGGAGTAACTGGGAGCCATTCAGTCCCACAGTGGCAGAACTATGGTAGGCCGAGATGTGGTCTGGTTGGTCCAGTTGCTCCTTTCCACTTCCCAACAGTAATGGAGCAGGCTGAAGTGCGATTAAGTGGCTGTTGCTCTTTACTACTCATTCACTTGTATTGTCTGCGTTCTAAAAGAGGGGCAATTGTAGGGTAATAGTTTCGGAAACGGGGCAGACAGTCTTGGTTGAAGAGACATAAGGGTGTATTTATGTAAATGTTTAGTGAAACTATGACTTAACTTCCTTCATGTTCTGTTCACCCACAAAGAAACGAGCCCAAAGCGTGTTATGATGATGTGCAACAGGAACACATTAAGACCAAAACATCAACATAATTACAGTAGGAAAAGTATGTCAAGTGTCCACTGCTCTACTGATGCAGATTTAGTACACGTCCTTCGTGTGACATTTTGAGATGGTCATCGTGTTTTTGTCCACTTTTCTTGTACTTTTTCTGTTGCTTGCGCACGAGATAGTAGAATGTCAGCGCCCGATCCGCACGATCGATGCACTCCTTGTGTTATTGTAGGCTCAGTGACTTCCAGCATCTCCCCGCCACAATCACTGACAGCCGCTGCATTGTGAACAGTTGGCTAACGTCCTTCTAGCTGATCGCACTCATTTTTTTTTTTTTTTTTTAACTGCACCCCGCAGCAGTTTCACTTGGCTGTCAGTTGTATGGTGTCGTATTCATCAGTTTCTTTAGTCACGTTAACGCCTGAGGGGCAACTCACAATGCCTTGACTGTCACTTGATTCAGTTTGTTCTAAAACTGCCTTTACAGCTTTTCATTTACACACCCTTGGTTTGGTTCTAGGCTCCGCCCCACTCATGAATATTGATAAGTGACAAAACACATTGAAATATTCATGATTGTTGTGCAGCATGCTGTTATGTTATCCACTAGATGGCAGCAGAATACCGTCCTGAGTCCCTTTACATCGGATCATAATAAAGCTCTACTTGACTTGACATCCTAACAATATACTTACAGTACACAGTGGGACGAAATATCGTCCTCCAGAGTCAAAAGGTGCAGTACACAAGATATATAACTAAAAAACATATACAGTATTAAGTAGTATTATGTAATCCAGAGTGTGTGTGGAGTAAAGAGTCCAGTGTGGAGAAGGGCAGCATGGTGTTCAGGAGCCGGACTGCTTGGGGAAAGAAACTATTGCACAATCTCGCAGACCTGCTCCTGATGCTGCAGAGTCGTCTTCCAGATGGAAGAGGTGTAAACAATTGGTGGGAGGGGTGGTGGGGGTCAGCCATGATGCTAATGGCTTTATGAAGGCAGCGTGAGGTGTAGATCTCCTGCAGACTGGGTAGAGAGCTGCCAATGATGCACTCAGCAGTCCGCACAATCCTCTGAAGGGCTTTGCGGTCGGAGGCATGGCAGTTTCCATACCAAACTGTAATACAGCTGGTCAGGACGCTCTCTATGGTGCCTCTGTAGAAGGTGGTAAGTATGGGTTTAGGGAGGTGCACCTTCTTCAGTCGTCGCAGGAAGTAAAGACACTGCTGGGCTTTTTTTGTAAGATAGTTGGTGTTTTTGGTCCAGGACAGGTCCTCTGTGATATGAACACCTAGGAACTTGGTGCTCTTCACTCTCTCTACTGTGACGCCATCAATGTTGAGGGGGAGATGGACAGCCTTTGTCTTCCTGAAGTCAACAATCAACTCTTTTGTCTTTTCAACATTAAGAGACAGATTATTGTCTTTACACCAAAGTGCCAACCGTTCCACCTCTTCTCTGTACGCCGCATCATCGTCATTCTCAATGAGTCATCGGCGAACTTGATAATGTGGTTTGTGTCCGAGTTGGAGGTGCAATCATGGGTCAACAGCGTGAAGAGTAGCGGGCTCAGCACACAACCCTGGGGGGCACCTGTGCTCAGTGTGATGGTGTTAGATCTTATATTCCCAATCTGTACTGTTTGAGGTCTTTCAGTGAGAAAGTCCAGAATCCAGTTGCAGGTTGGAGGTGTTGAGTCCGAGCAGATCCAGCTTACTGATCAGCTGCCTGGGAATCATAGTATTGAATGCTGATCATAGCAGCTTAACCTGCAAGATATTTGGGTTAATCAGTTTTAAATGTAGAGAAAAGCCAAGCAAAATTACACCATTTATTGGCTAACTAAAAAGATTATAATATGCAAGCTTTCGAGGCAACTCAGTTGCCTCGAAAGCTTGCATATTGTAATCCTTTTAGTTAGCCAATAAATGGTGTAATTTTGCTTGGCTTTTCTCTACATTCATAATGGCTAACACGGTACAACACCCTAGTACTTCAGTTTTAAATAAAACTCCAAGCCTGAGAGACACTCAGGGTTAAACATGTTAAATGACTTCTGTCAGGTTCTTGCCCGTTACACATACCATATGCTTTAGGGGTCACTGAGGGTTCTCCTTTCCATGTGTATGCCATATAGTGCCTTGAGCAAGTCTTTAGCAAACTGCCCCCCCCACGGCCAACCCTGCAAACCACACCTTATCCATATAAATGGTTGTCAAATCTGATATCGTGATCAGTTTGACTAGAATTTGTTTTGGAAATGAAACAAGCTCTTTTTTACCGTTTGGCTCAAAAAAGAAAGAAAATTATAAACCACTCAAAAATTAAATAAAAAAAAATGTGAACAATTTGTAAGTACTCACCTCTTGTTCAGCATTTGTTTGATCATAACAGCTATAACAGTAAGTTGTCTTTTTGACAATTCTCTATTAATAAAGCACAGCATGATGGAGTGAGACTTGGTCATTCCTCCTGGCAGAATTACTCAGGTCCTGTTGGGGAGTGGCGGTGGGCAGAAATACTCGCATCTCACCACAGATGTTTAATAGTCAAGGGCAGCAAAACACACCGTCCTCATACTTACAAAAACTTTCTCTCGATTCACATGTACAGGGAAAGAGAAGAGGATAAAGAAATGGATGAGTTTCTGAAGTGTAAGCTGATACCTCTGGAGAAATTAACCAAAGCGACAGAAGGTGAGTGAGCAAAAGAGTGAGTCAGTGCCAGCTTTAAAATAGGCACATGGGCAACGCTGCCAGCGATGGGCTTCAAATACAAAGAGTCTGGGAGGGAGGAACGGGCTCCATGGCCTTGAGAGAGATGTGGTAGTACACAGTAAACCTTACTGAACACAGCAGCACTCTGAAGTGAATTCTGTGATGAGGCACATTACTAGTACAGTACAGGCATATCCTACTAGTGAAAGACGAAAGGAGTCATAAAGAGAAGGTAGGCAGTGAGGGGACAAAAGCAGAAAGCAAAGTAGGAATGAGCCTGTGCCACCGGGCACACGGATGGGTGAGCGGAGAGAGGAGATACTGTCAAATGTGACAGTCTGCTGCAGTCCCTTCCTAACTAGCCACTTATCAAACATACAAAGTGGCTGAAAGAACAGGGAAATGGATGGATGGAAGAGCCACAAGATCACACTGACACATGGATGGCTGGAGAAAAAAAATTATATAAAAATAAACACACAGACAGACAGACAAAAAGGCACTATATGATGATAGGTGGATAAAATATATGATAGACAGATAGAAATGAAAGACACTATGAGATTAATTAGATAGAGAGATATAGCATGAAAGGCACTATATAATAGATAGATAGATATGTGAAAGGTGCTATATAATAGATAGATAGATAGATATGAAAGGGACTATATAACAGATAGAGCCTTTCATATCTATCTAACAGATAGATAGATATGAAAGGCACTGTATAACAGATAGATAGATAGATAGATATGTGGAAAGTGCTTAATAATAGATAGATATGAAAGGCACTATAAAACAGATAGATATGAAAGGCACTATATAAAAGATAGTATATATAAAATAATAATTCATTACATTTATATAGTGCTTTTCTCAGTACTCAAAGCGCTCTCCACACAGGGAGGAACCGGGAAGCGAACCCACAATCTTCCAGTCTCCTTACTGCAAAGCAGCAGCACTACCACTGCGCCACCTGTGAGCATACTAAAGTGAAAAAGATAGAAAAGGCACTATATAAATGATGACATACAAGATAAGAATGGCACCACATAAAATAACACTCTTAAACATGCCCTATATAAAGTGAAAGATAAACACAGCCTTTCATCTTTTTGTCATTTTGTATAAAATATGGCCGAAAACTGTATACACAGAACTAAATTAAGTGATAGATTTGAAAGGCACTATATAAAATAATTATAGAAGAATATGTGCACTGTATAAAACAAGGGTAAATAGATATGAAAGTCACTTAATATTATATGAGACTAGATAAATGGAAAGAGCATGGTATAAGGGGAAATTTACAGATATGAAAGGCACCAAATAAAATGTGGTTTTATAAACAGAGAGAAAAGGCACTATATTAAGCACTAGAGATATGAAGAGCACTACAGAAAATGAGTAGTCTGATACATACAATAATAGCTAAATGTACATAACAAGAGGAGAAAAAACACTTTATGAAATCGACAGGTCAACACTGCAAAGATTCCAAAGCAAACTGAACGTCGGCTTCACCCAGTGAGTCAGTCGGTGGCAGGCATTGAATCAGCAGCCTTGAGGTTCATTTCAAGTAAAGGACAACTTCAAGTGGATATCTGAAGTCATCCAGGAGAGAAGTGCAGCTGGATGTGTCCCCTCGCAGTCCTCATTTGTTGGCTCCACTTGATTTCTCCAATATTTCCACATTCTAATATGACACCCCCACTGCAGTCCCCCCTATCCTTAACTCGCAGAGTGTTATTTTGGGGGTCATTGTAAGATGATGAGCTCTCTTTTTCTTCTTTTTCCCCATCCAATTCCCAAATCCCTTCCCGCAGGCTCTCCAAAAAAGAAGAAGGCAACACCTGACCCTCCTGCCAACAAGCCCTCCATTGCCAAGACGGGAGCTGCTCTCATCAAGGACTGCTGTGGGGCCACACAATGCAGTGTCATGTAGCCACGTCGTGCCACAGGCCGGCCGGCATCTGCAAAGGCAGAGGGTCGTGACCAGATTCGGGGGGTGGGGTGGGGGGAGGTTGGGGTGGTTCAAGTGGTGATAGCCTGATCCCTGAGAGATACCTCATTTCCACTTGAATTGTGCCAAGTCAGACTAACTCCACAACACCCACTGTGGCCATATTCATTTCTAGCACAGTTAAATAAGGCCTGAGCGGTACCCAGCTTGCCAGCGTGTGAGGTTGGGTGCCACACAGCTTTAGGTTTTATTGTAGTTGTCCCTCTTAAGCGGTTTGCATGTTTTAGGGTGCTCAGTAACGTACAAAAGGGGGAGGGGCCAACATTCGACAGGGTAAAGTGGGCGTGATCCACAAAGCAGACCCCGCCCCCCATGAAGGGTCAGAATGGACAGCTGCTTTATAGAGTGACCTGGCTCGGTGCGGACACTGGTGGCCATTTACTGTAGGTAGGCATTTGGGCACCAGCATCCACTTACCATATCTTAAGGTATAGAAGAGCAGCTTCTCTGAAATCATGCAGGCTTACCAGTTTTATTTTAAGGAAAACCACAATTTCTGCCAAATCTGCACCCCAATTTTTTATTTATTTATTTTTTTGATCAATCGAAAGCCAATTTAAAACAATTTAATATAACAACTCTGTACTCGGTGCCCACCCCAAACCCCTCCAACAACCCGGCAAACTTGTGGGGTATCGGTGAACAGAAAAATGGAGCTCCTGACAAGTGAGAAGCAGGAGGCAAATACGGACCAGGACCAAATATCTGACCAACTGGCAATGTGGACACCCATCGAACTTCATCGCCAAGAGTAACACATGGGTCAAATTTAAATATGGACAGACAGCAAAAGGGAAACGGCACTAAAAGATTTCCAGCGAGAGGCAAGGCCAACGTTTGCATTATTTGTCTCCAAGGCAACAGGCGTCAGCTGGAAAAATGGGGCGAAGAAACGTCAAGTGGTAAAGCGGTTAGTGGAGAGAACTGGCACGTTCCAGGGTCAATGTTCATTTCTGAAATTCCCTCCAGTCTCACCATGAAAGAAGTTGTTGGTGCCACTCAAGGATTGGGTACCAAAGTCACTTCTGATGGCGTGAACTGGGGTTTGAGCCAATCTTTCGCAGCTCTATTTTATACAGGAAGGAGAAGCCCAAAGGGCTGAACCCGGAATTTTTCTCCCTCCGTGCCAGCTCGTGCTCCATTATCTCCTCCACAACTTTCCCATCAGAGGGAGTGCAAAACACTGAAGGAGAATTTGAACAAAAAAAGGTGACACTCACCCAAGTCTCATTTCGTGGTGGGTGGTCACAGGCATCTGAGATGATTTTTTCACTCTCCACTTCCACAGGTGTGACATTCTACCGGACCTCAGGACCCTCTACTGGGCCTCCAGCATTCCTTCAATGGCTGAGTGGGGGCAGCAGTCAGGGTGGGCACTTTTCTTTACAACAGAAATGCGGACAGGCCGAGTGCAGATCATGGTAGGTCCCAGGATGCATGTGGTCTTCAGCTTTGAAGAGGGGGATTGTGTTCAGGCAACACATTTCTGCTAAAAGGAGAGAGAACTGGAGACTCAGGGAAAACAAAAAAAAGATTATTTTTAAGCACAAAAATAAAATAAAATTAGGTGAGGGGACAAACTACAACTAGTGGCGGAGTATTATTTGGCAGGAGAGGCGGACACATATGAGGGGGGACCCAAAAAAAATGAGACTTTTTCAAAAGCAATCATTTTTATTTAAAATTATTAAAAAAAAATGTACTAGTCTCCTTTGAAGTCCTCCCCATTGGAAGACACACACTTACTCAATCTCCTTTTCCACTGATCCAAACCTTTTTGGAAGTCCTGAACTGGGATGCTATTTAGCGTTGTCGTCGAAGCTGTGATCATGTCCTCCACACTGTTAAATCGGCGCCCTTTCAAGTCCCTTTTCAAGAAAAAGTCACGGGGGGCCAAGTCCGATGAGTTAGGGGTGGTGGGGCACGAGTGTCATGCCCTGACTGATCAAAAACTGGCGAATTCGCAACGCTGTATGTGCCGCTGGGGCATTGTCATGGTGAAGGAGCCATTCGCCCGACTGCTACAATTCCGGCCTTGTCCTCCGCACTCTCTCTCAGTTGTCTTAAGACATCCAGATAGTAATACTCTCTGTTGACCGTCTGACCCCTTGGAATGAATTCCTTGTGCACAATGCCAGGTGACTTTCAAGCTCCATTTTCAAGTCTTTGCACACATTGAGTCGAGTCTTCTGCTGGTCATCTGTTAGCAAACAGAAGGGGGCAGATTTGGCCGAAACACACCTCATGCCCAGGTCTTCAGTCAAAATTTGCTGAACTGAGCTCCATCTTACTGCTGTAGCTTCTGACAACTCGTCAATTATGTAACGATGGTTTTCATGTATTTTTTCGCAGAATTTTTGCAATGTTTTCATCGTTCTGGCTGCTTGAAGGGCGTCCAAAACGGGGTTGATCCTCAATGCTTAAATTTCCATTTTTAAAGCGTGAAAAACAATCAAAAACTCTCGCCCGACTCGGAGCTTCTTCCTTGAAAGTAATCTGAGCCATTTGGAACGATTCCGTTGGTGTTTTGCCAAGTAGAAAACAAAGAACTTGTTTGAAATTTTGTCAACATCACAATTTCGACAGGGTCGTGAGGAACGGCTTCTAAAAACAATGACTGCGTGACACGTGAGATCATTTCACAGAGGCATCCGCCTGGCGAGGGATGACAGAACAAGCACCAATCTTAGCTTCAACTCCCTCCACTCACCGTCCAGCCACACGGAGGAGGCCAGTCTCGTTTCTTTTTGGTTCCCCCCCCCCTCGAAAATGAGGATTCGTTTGTGTGATACCAATTATTAAGCAGTTTGAGGTTACTTTTATACAGCTGTTAGCAATAAAAAAAAAATTTGGGAGACTGTGAAACAAAATGTGGGACAAAAAGGAACGACAACCTTCAAATCATTTGGAAATGAGGTACCCGACACCCCTTCTCCCCTGCCAGTAGGACTGCTCCTTGTACCTTTGTTTTCAGTTTACTCGATCGCTCTGCATTCTTAGGCGGTGTTTGCTTGCCCACGTGGGACTTTGCATGCATGACATTCCCCCCCCCCCCCCCCCCTCACCCACACTGAAGCAACACCCATGAGCTGTGGGCATCTTCTATTAGAGAAGCGAGGTTCCAATGTCGCAGACGAATGGCCACTGGGTCTGAAAATGGTGAGAGACTGCATGGGGCTTCCCACCTCTACCTGTAGATCGTGATTGGTAGCAGCAATAGTGAGCCCTGCCACAAACTCCTCCGCCCCCCCTTTTATGAGTGCTCTCGTTTAAAAACAACACATGCACATTACTGCAGTTCTATTACCTTGAGAATTCTGGAGTATCTGTGATGTTGCTGAACCCTCTTAACCCCGATGGCTTAACGTCGGATGTGTCCGTTTTTGTTATAAAATAAACTTGGATTTTGCTCCATGTCTGGCTGTGTTTCTAGAAATTTCTATAAAAGAATGGCCTTGGCTCAAAGTAGAGACAGACATTTTTCTTTTCCACCACCTGAGGATATTGAGACAGAGGACATGTCACACTTAATGACTGGCCTGCTGTATCTCCATGCCTTGAGGATGTCAGACTAGGCACGACTTGATAATTGCAAGGCCCCCGAGTTCAAGTCCCCCTGCTGTGTCCTTGGGGAAGCAGGACACAGCCATGAGCAAGACAGTGCAGGTGACATCCCAATGATGATGCCCTGCTTCTGGGTACTGAACTCCCACCTTTGGATGAAATTCAGAGGTTACGCTTGCAGCAACACTCCAGGAGTATGGGCATCAAATGACAATGACGTGCTTTTAATTGTCATTGAGATGTCTGGTGCAGTGCAACAATCATCCATCTTCTAAACTCTGGAAGACTTGGGCCAATACTTTTAGACACTTCCCTACATACTGTTTGTGGTGGGATGTGAACTTGATTAACTTGCAGACAGTAATGTTAGCCAAGCTACTATGCATGCTGGGATGTGTGACATAAGTTTAATATGTCACTGTCCTCTGGACAAATATAATTTTACAAATCTACTTTTCTTTCTACTGAAATGCACAGTGGACACAGATTTAGCACAGGGGCTCATCACTTAGAACTGCTAGGCAAGCATTTCAAGACAAGACAAGTTAGGGACAACTGCGAAGTGGGCAGTCAGACTGATGACCAATGTATGCTATTTCTGTGTGTCAAACTCGGCATGAAACTCTATCCTCTTTGCCTTGTTTGGAATGGCGTGATTCACCTAAGTGGGGGTCCTGCACATGAAGAAAGAGTATAAAGTCGTGGAACATTACCCGGTACACCTTTGAAGCTGACGGACGGATGGCAGATAACGCAGCAACAAAAGTGGCAGACTCTACACATCGGGGCCCCACTCCCGAAGGTCTTGCTATGGGCTTCCTTCATCTGTTATGCAGGGTACATCGTCATTAAAGAATGCAAAGTTATTTCTCCTATGTGATTTCTTACCGCCGTATCACTAAGGGAGGGGTATCACCTTTTAATATTATATCTGTATAGATTTGGGTTACATAACACACTGCAATAACAAAAGAACTCATTCCAACAGGGGGGATAACGCCCCCTGCTGGATACAGTATGTGGCCATTATGAATAAAACTACATTTTATTTAATAGGCACCTCTCTTAACACTCAAGGTCACCTTACAATGAAATTAAACAACAGTAATAAGACATAAAAACAAAGAGGATGATAAAATCAAATAGCAATAAGGAAAAGGGGTAGTAGCAAACATCAAAGATAACGGCAGTTACAATGTTAAATTCATAATTGGTATGCCAGTTTGAAGAGATAAGTTTTGAGGGCAGTTTTAAAATGAACAGTATGTTCAGAGATACAAACCAGATGGGAGAAATGTAAATTAATTGATTTAGGTGTGACCAGTAGTGTTAGCCACACGCCCTAACAGACAGAAATATAAACTGCTTGGCCAGTAGTGTTAGACACTCGCCTGAGAAGGTAGAAGTGTAAACTGTTTGGATGAAGTCTGGCCAGTCGTTTTAGCCACACCCCCAAACACTGGGGGAGTAGCTAACATTACTAGCCATACCTTAAACAACCACCATTTAAGGTGTGAACAGTAGTATTGGCCACACCCCCAAACACTGGGGGAGTATCTAACACTACTAGCCACACCTTAATCAAGCAACCACCACTTTAAAGGTGTGGTCAGTAGTACTGGCCACACCCCCAGACATTAAGTAAGGTGTGGTCAGTAGTGTTACATCACTCTGTAAATTACTTTATTAACTCAATTATTTGTGTTGACCCTGAAATCTCTAACACTGACAGATGCAGGATAGTTCGGGAACATTTGGCAATAGCTTAGGTTTGCAATAAAAAAAATTAAAAAAAACCTCAAATTTCTCCTTCCTAGAAGTATTCAGACCCTTTGCTGTAGGACACCAAATTGTGCATTGGTACCTCCTACAAGTTGCTTTGATTCTCCTTGAGATGTGTCTTGAACTTGAACTGAAGTCTACCTGTGGCCAATCAAATTGATCAGACTTCATTCAGAAAAGCACACGTCTTAACTATGAATATAGGGTTTCACAATTCACCACTGCACGTCAGGACAAAATCCATGCCATGTAGTCTAAGGAACTCACTGTTGACTTCCCCAATCATATCGTGGTGAGGCACATATCAGGGCAAGAGGATCAAACCATTTGTAAAACATGAGTGCTCCCCAGAGCACAGGGCCTTCAATAATTGAGAAATGGAAGAAGTTTGGAGCCACCTGCACTCTTCTAAACTGAGTAAATGGGTAAGAAGGGTCTTGGTTAGGGTTGTGAACAAGAATGCAATGTTGACTCTACCAGAGCTTCAGACAACCTCTGCTGAGGGATGACCACCTCCAGCACCCCAATCAATCAGGCATTTATGATGTTAGTCTGCTAAACTGTCATATGCCATAATCTAAGAGGGCATGGGCACAAATATTCTCTGGTCTGATGAGACAAAAACTGAACTCCAGGCACCGCTCAGTACAATCCCTACAGTGAAGCATGGTGGTAACAGGGGACAGGGAGACTGGTCAGAACTGAGGGAAAGGGTGAATGCAGCAAAATGTAGAGAGTTTTGCCCTAAGGAGCAACAGCTCCAGAGTGCACATGACACAATAATGATGTGAATGATATAGCCAAGGCAAAGTGTCATCGGGACAAGTCTCTTTGAGTGGCCCATCCAAAAACCCAGAACTGAATCTCATTAAACACCTGTGGAGAGACATGAAGATGACAATTAAAAGACACTTCCTATGCACAGAAGAACTGCCAGACAGAACTGGTGAAATGGTCCAAATCCAGGAGTGCAAAGCGTGTAGAAACCTACGAAGAAGACTCTAGCCTAGAATTCCTGCCAAAGGGGCTTCTGCAAAGTACTGAATATCTAAATGCAAGATTTCCATTATTGATTTTTTAATAAATTTGCAAACCTTTCCGAGAACATGCTTTTGCTTTGTCATTACAGATTATTGACTGTAGAATGGGCAAAATTATCAATTTAAAATTAAATCTACAACACAATAAAGCGTGCGGTCTGAATCCACTGTACCTGAAAGCCCACTCTCTGATGAGAGTACCGTCCTTGTAGATAAATGTACTCCAACCACACTTTCTTCTGTTCTTCATTGAAAGAAGCCACAATTGATCCTGACGGCCATGGACAGACTGCCTGTACCTGCTGGGTGCACAGCTACACTGAAGTCACAAACTGCAGGAACCCAAGTCTTTGAAAAGGAGTAAACCCAAACCAAGCCACTCCAAAGGATGGAGTAAGCAGTGTAAGACAGTGGCAGGACCCTCAATAAACTAGTTTGACACCCCTAGTTATAACCAATCTAAAAAAGTTTCTAATGTTATGTGACTACAGTGCAGCAAAATTCTTAATTGTATGTGCTAACCAACATGCAACCTTGCAGCAGTGCTACTGTGGGAGGAACTCCATTTCCCTGCAGCCCCAGGGGGATTACCTGCATAGGATGACTAAAACGGTAGCAGGGGCTGCTGGGGACAAAAGGGGCCAGTGGAAAAGTTGAAAAAGGGGGCCTGGTGGAGCCACAGGAAATCGGTGTTTTTGTGTATCCTGTCCAATGTGTCGTCTGAAAAGTCAATTGTAACCCGCATTGTTTCCTGTTAGGATGAATGGCCTCTCTCTCGTGCCTGCCTGTTGTGTGTGTAGCGGTGGATTAATCGCCAGGCACCTTTAAAAAGGAGTGCTCCTGCAAATCTCACCCCTCGCCGTCCGGGACTACTGGTAGGACTGTTTCACTCATTTACTATGGAAGCTGTTCTCGGGATTGTCATCTTTACTCCAAACCATTTCATCCACCTTTGCTGTACTGGACTGTATAAGGACGATGTTGTGTGTTTATTGTGGTTCATTGTTACAACTGTATCGCCGTAGGGGAAAGGGAAGGTTTGTCTGATTGTCATGTATCGAGTTTTCATTTAATATATTACTAGGGGGCCTTGTTCTGCTCGGGCACCAAAATTGAACGTAAACCTCCCATTGGCCCACTGGCTGCTCTGTTGCTCCGCAGCCCTGTAGCTTTCATGACTGAGCAGCTTATAAGCCCCATCCACTTGACATACCCCTGTCCAGTTGGTGCTAAAGCTGACTGGCATTGGCTTGGTGTTTTTATTTACTAGAGGCCTTTGCCCCCTGCTCACTTCGCTCACCAACCCCAACCTCCTGCGCTATGTGCCAGCCGTGTTTTGAAGAGGGGGGCTGAACGTACCCCAAGGAGCCACTCCTTCGAAACCCCTCTTAAAAATGGTGGATTTAATGGAAAAAAATATTTATTTTTTTTTAAACTCCTCTTTGCTCAATCTGATCCCCTCGAGGTTGCTGGATATCACGGCCGGCCTGTCCACTGGTACTGTGAGTGCTCTGCAGAGTGGTAGCAGACCCTCTGTGTTTTTCCCAGTTGATTCTGGGGTTTGTCAGTGGTGTGTTCTGCTCCTACTCTGCTTAATGCTTGTATGGACTGGGTGTTGGGCAAAGGTCGTGGGGTCCAGCGGCTGTGGGGCATCTGTTGGTGAGGAAAGATTCACTGATCTTTGGTGACGATGCTGTGATCTTCAGAGTCAATGGAGGCTCTGATCGGGGTGCTCGAGAGACTGAGCGAGGAGTCCGAGTGTCTGGGCTTGCCAGTGTCCTGGATAAAAACCAAGATCCAGGCTTTTAATGACCTCTTGGGCACAGCCATCAGCAGTGTGTCTGTTTGCGGAGAGAGTGTCGACCTTGCTGAGAGGTTTACTTACCTTGGCAGTGACATTCATGTCTCTGGTGACCCTTCCTATGAAGTCAGTAGATGGATTAGGAGAGCATGGTGGGGTCAGTCTTTACAGTTCTGGTGCTTCCTGTCTTGCTATATGGTTGCAAGACATGGACGCTATCCAGTGACCTGACACGAAGACTGGACTCCTTTGGTACTGTGTCTCTTCTGAGAATCCTTGGGGGCCGCTGGTTTGACTTTGTGTTGCTCATGGAGTCCCGAATGAGGCACATTACCTGCATTGTGAGGGAGCATCAGTTGCGGCACTATGGCCATGTGGCATGTTTCCCCGACGGTGATCCAGCTCGTAAGATCCTCATTGTTGGGGACCCAAGTGGCTGGACCAGGCCAAGGGGTCGCCCACGTAACACCTGGCTGGGGCAAATAGAAGGTCATTTCCAGCAGGTAGGAGTGGACTGCGAGTCTGCCTGGGGGGTTGCCAACCAGGATCCTGAGTTGTTTCATTGTGTAGTTGGTGCGGCAACACACTGTACCAGTGCAGGCTCCTCAACTTGACTTGACTTTTGCTCGATCAGCTGTTGCCGTGCTGCGTAATCTGCACTTTGTGTGACGCTTTGAATGTTTAAAAGCCTGTACAGCACCTGAATATTCAATCTCTTTTTACTGTTCCGTTATTTCACCGGGTAATATTTTTGCTAATGAGAATCTGTACAGCACCTGAATATTCAATCTCTTTTTACTGTTCCGTTATTTCACTGAGTAATATTTTTGCTAATGAGAATCTTTTTTCTCATTTTTTGAGACTTTCAAATTTTCCTACTTCCATTATCTCTAACCTGCTCTGCATGTGTATCACGAGACTTGCTTCCTAATGTTTTAAGTATGACGTGACTTGTCCGTCTCGTGTCTCTATCTCTCTTCAAAAGATCACGTCTTGTCGCAGGAAAAAAGTCTCATATTGTCGCGCCAGATTTTCTTTTAATAATAGGGTTTTTCATTCGTTGGTTTTGTGTCTCTGCTTGTGAGTGTGTGAGGGTCGGGCCAAGGCTGGGAGCGTCCCTGGAATCTCCATTTAAAAAATAAATCACTGTCCTATCGATGGTGTGAAACGTAGCAGCACCGAACTGCTACAATGTGGTGTCCACATTGACACAACATGATCAGTGTGTATAATAATACATTTTATTTACATAGCGCCTTTCCCATGCTATAACACAGCCTTACCTTTTTACCTGAAATATCTCAGAACACAATTTACAACACCGTCTACCATTAGAAGGCAAATTAAGTTACACACACACACAGACACTCACATACATACTTGTACATGGATATACTGTACGTCCATTTACTGCAGCAGGGAATATAGCTGGTCAGAAAGGTAATAAACCAAAGTCATTAACAATGCATTTCTTTTTTTTTTTTTTAAATCAATTAGTTTAGCTACAGCAGAAGTCCTCATTAAGAGCTCATATAGTTCATCTCAAGCCACAACATATTTTTGGTGTGATAGGACAATCTTTTATTTTTCAGTTTTCCAGAAAACCAAAAAAATTGCAGTAAATGTGCAACAGAACACAAGCCTACCATGATGACCTCTGGATCAACGCTAACGAAAGCACTTGATTAGGATCTGTAATTTGCACAAACATCTGAGAGCACAAGTACTGTTTTCACTGACCCTCTTTATATACCGACAGAAACCACACAAAACAAAAATCACTTATGCTTGCTTTGAGATTTATTACACAATCATTTGGTCCCTTCACATAAAAAGGGTGCCACCATTAGCTTTTATGCTAACAGCAAGACATAAAACTAAGTGGCTTGGGTGAATAAATGAAAAGAGAGGGGTAAAAACCAACAA